>NW_012267227.1:19878179-19902861 GCF_000151885.1 Dipodomys ordii
CCCAGCCTCCAGCCTCCAGCCTCCACACCCCCCTCCCCGCCCCCAGCCTCCAGCCTCCAGCCTCCAGCCCTCCACCCGCATGTTTCTGGGGGTGAAGGGAAAGGCACACGCTGAACACACACCGCTGTCGAGTGGCGTGGAGGCCTGCCTTCCTTCTGTAACTGATATTGGCACCTTCATGCCATGGTGATAGCATGCAAATCTTTACACAATAATCTAGTTAGGATCCCTACAATAAACAAGTCCCATTTCCACCACTTCTAACGCGTTGTTGCAGAGAGCAGAGCATAGCAATGCAGCCTTATGTTTCTTATTTTCCAGATCAATCTGTTTTTCTTAATTTTAATTTATAATCAGCACAGTCAAAGCATCCTAATCACATCAGACACGCCAATCCTTTCAGAAGCAAATCTGATTTCACATGGAGGAGTCTGGCCTGCGTTCCGGGGGGGAGGAGGGCTTCCCACACCTCTCCCCACCAGGTTTTTTTTTTTTTTTTGGCTGTACCTAAAACAATTACACAGCTGAGATGCAAACCAGTTTCCCGATTCTTGGTGGACAAAGATCTCTCCATTCACCCAAATAATCCACTACCTAGTCAGCACTGCAGGGGCCGGCTGAGCTCAGGGTTTCTTGTTTCTCTGTTGGTGGAGAGAAAGCGTAAGGAGACGGCTGTTGCGAAGGCCTGCAGACGTGAAGAGGTGGAGCTACCTCGCGCCACGGCGGCCGGGGAGGGAGGACAAGGCCCCGCTCCCCACCTTGCCTGGCATCTCACAGCAGTTCAGGCTAACAGACCAACTCCCACCCCACCCCGGCGAGTCTTCGGGGAGACGCGATTCCCCACGAAGGCACTGTGTGGGTATTTTCGGCCTGTGGAGCAGACAGCTGATGAGCACGCCGCACTAGCTGCAAGCTGTAGCTGTGTCAGGCTTCACTAGGCACACAAGGCTCTGATTGTGTATCATTAAAGACTCATTATCTCTTTTAACTTCTGTTGAGAGCATTCATCCAGAGCTCTAGCTACTATTGAAACAATAGAGGCTCCTACCACAGTCATAAAGCTGGGATCCCCCCCCCCCACCTTCTTCAAACCAGCTTAAAGAGCCTTTAAAGGATGGATTGGCTTTCCTGTGCAGAACAAAAAGCTTCCACTCAGGAAAATGGGGGAAAGTTATTTCTGTAAGTAACTTCAATTTTAAAGAGTGGAGAACACGCATCTGAGGGGTGTTCAGTTGCTCAGAGCTGAGAGTCACATGCGTATACCTGCATGCTCAGTTCCTATTGGGGAAATATTACATTTTCTGAAGGAGAGTGGCAGGCCTTACTTATGCTCAGCCTCAGAGAGAA
This sequence comes from Dipodomys ordii, assembly GCF_000151885.1. Classification (NCBI taxonomy): domain Eukaryota; kingdom Metazoa; phylum Chordata; class Mammalia; order Rodentia; family Heteromyidae; genus Dipodomys; species Dipodomys ordii. The sequence goes on from NW_012267227.1 coordinate 19,879,527, forward strand.
AAAAAATACTTTAATAAGAACAAAACAGGCTTGGCGTATTGATCTTACCAATTTGTTAGATATTAATATATATTTGGCAGGGAGCTAAACTCTCCATTGGATTCAACCGTGGATTATATGAGCAGTATTTCCTACATCACTGGCTTTGTTTACACTTCCATTATACCCCCACTGCATTATCTGAACAGTTTTCAATCTTACAGCCACTTTAATCTGCGCCCGCACTCAGCATATCTGAGTGAGTTTGTTGGCATAAGGGAATTCTGAAGGTTATATTACAGAACATGAATCAACAGAAAATGCAAGGCCCTGGAGACATGGCGAGCCAGTTTTAATTCATTGCAGAAAGTTCTAGATACCAGCATGCGTTTCATGTAATCTGATCTCTTTATTCAGTGTTGAATTTATGAGCAATTCACCAGGAATCAAATGACAACTTTGTTTTTAAGGACAGTAGTCTATGTTGAATACCACCTTAATATATCTCTGACATATTTACATTTAAAGAGTGGAATCTTCGAACATAAATTTCTCATCTGGAGAGAAAGAAAGATGATACTTTTGTTCATTGTAACATTATCTGTCAATACCGCACAGGTCAGGTTGGCGATATCAGTTAGATAAATCCATCAGCGTAGCTGCCAAACAGATTAGAAGCCCTTACAACCATAGAACATTCCATTTTCAGGAGGAGGCAAATAGCCCAGTGTGCTCAGCTCTCTAAAACTATTTGTACCGGCTTTCTTTTTTTTTTGTCAGTCATGGGATTTGAACTTAGGGCCTGGGCGCTGTCCCTGAGCTCTTCCGCTCAAGGTGAGCACTCTATCACTTTGAGCCACAGCTCCACTTACAGTTGTCTGGTGGTTAATTGGAGATCAGAGTCTCACTGACTTCCCTGCCCGGGCTGGCTTTGAACCGCAATCCTTAGATCTCAGCCTCCTGAGTAGCTAGGATGTCAGGCGTGAGCCACCAGTGCCTGGCTAAAAATACATTTTTACAATGAGTACAAAAACACGATCTACATAACAGATGATCTAAGTATGACTATAACTTTTGAAAACTCAGTCTTGTAATAAGGACAGAAATGATTCAAACGGCCACTGTGTTGTGTTGATAGAACGGGATGGATGGAGGGTGTGATTTCAATGTCAGCCTCCTCCCCTTCTCGGTGAGTAATGCAAAGCCTGCTAGACTGTGGGGAGACGCAGAGACGTGAGGTCCGTGAGCAGCTAGGAGCGCAGCCTGAAGCCGGGTGAGAGTAAAGACGTCTCTGTGAGGAAGCCTGTTACCCCTTCACAAGAGCCTGTGGGGCCCACTCACACGCTTCCCACCCACTCCTCCCCCGTCCTCCACCCACCGGTGTCCGCCCCCACTGGTGTCCCCCCCCCATCTGCCCCCCACCGGTGTCCCCCCCGTTCACCCCCCACCGGTCTCCACCAGCACACTAGCTCTTCTTTCTAGGCAGTCCTTTCTCCACATTTGATTCGTCCTGGGAGTTGGCTTCCAGTGATTAAGATTCTATTCTTTTTAGGAACATCCAGCCTACAAATGATTTTGTGGACAAAAAGGCTTCAAAATTTCAAGGAGTCACTTCTGAACCAGAGGTTTTAATAATAATGCTAGTGTTCTTGGGGGCTGGCTATGATAAACCTCTCTGGAAAGAAGATCTGTCCATCTGTCTACCTATCTGTCCGGTTAGAACGTGTTATCTATTGGTTTGCTACCAAGGACTGGTTCCTAAGACTCCAGCTGAGGAGTCCGTTACCTGCCTTCTGCAGGGTGAAGGCCCAGGAAAACTCTTACACTTCCCACGGAGGAGCGAAGCAGTACTGAAGCTCAAGGTCAGGAGAGCAAGGCTGCTCCTCCTTCGGCCAGGAGCAAGTCCCCCTTTTTGTTCCATCCAGGCCCGCAGTGGATTGTACCTGCTCATTTGCACTAGGGAGAAAGGTCTTTGCCTCTGAATTCAAGTGCCCGACTCCGCTGGTAAAACTTTCCCAGCACGGTGAGAAGCATCTTGCCAGCTCTGGGCGACCCTTCCCCAGCGCGGACACATCACCTGCCAGACAGAGTCAGGACGGACAGAGATCCACCAGCCTCCCAGGTGTCTTCAATGTTCAAAGGGACCAGATGTCACAGAAAGAACATTTTATAATTGTCAGGAATGCAATCAAACTATGTACACACAACCAGTCGTGCAAATTGGCAGCTCGGAATAAGAACTCATTGATTTTTCCCAACAGGGCTGACAATGAACTTTTTATCCTGGTAGAAAATGGTAACTAGGTTAAAAAAAAAGAAAGAAAGATAAAGAGAGCAGCCTGTGTGTTTGTTTGGATGCCTGGTGGCTTTTGCAACAAAACTTGTCCTGTGTCACCTCTCGGGGACGTATGGACGCCCCTAGGATTTGCCGCCCACCGCGAGGACACGGCTACTCTTTGACTTGGATAAGCAAAGAAATGGTTAATTGATCTTGCTTGTGAAAGAGCAGGCGTTCCGAGTGTTACAAGCGTTGGTGCCCACTAGGCCTTCACACACAACACACTGGGCGTTCTTTCTGTAACGCCTCGGGAACCAGCCCATGCCTCAGCGGTCCATGCCAGGTGCGCGGACGCACAGCTACAACTTCCCTGCTCCCGGAGGCCTAACGCTGCAGGTGCGAAGCGTGCCCTCCGCGGGCGCGGGGCTGAGGGCCGGGGGCCGTGGTGCGGAACAGAAAACCAGGGCAGGCAATGCCGTGTGCTCACGCACACCGAGACCACGCTCGTCCGTCTGAGGCAATGCAAACACGCGAGGAAAGCAAAATGGCCAAATCCAATTATATGCATCAGTTCTATCTTCTTGAGCAATTATCATTCTTTCGTAAACTGCAATTTTGGCCACTTGTGCGTACCAACCCTTAACGGTTGCAATTCTCCAGTTTCCTGGCATTGTGTAATGAGATATTTAGCCTACGCCACGGCCGCCGCCAGTGTTTACGTCGCACCACTGAATGATCAGACAGACACGGGAAATCACGGGGGCCGCGTTCTTCTGCATTGTGTTCTTCCACCTGCTCCTCCTGGGCGGAGGGCCGTGGAGGGGACACGTGCGGAACTCAAGGTCCCAGGTAATGGCCGCCACTTTCCAGTCCTTGCCATCATCTCCTCGAGAGTTACAGAGAGCTCGTTTCTTAGTCAAATGATCCTGACACAGACAAGGAAACCATGTTTGCTTCTGCCGCTGGCTTAGATGTGACTAAACTCCCTGGGACTCCGGGAAGCGCGGTGTCCAGAGGAAGCCAGGCTGCCTCCCACCCGCGTGTCCTGAGCGGCTCTTCACGGTGGGGTGCGTGGATGCGCGTGGCCGCCGGGCACCCCGGCCCTCTCCTCCTCACTCCCCACCTCCCCCACCTCACCCACGCAAGGGAGAAACACAGCTCCGCAGAACTGCTTCAAGCCTTGCGCGTCCGGCCCCGCGACGCTCTGCGGGTTTTCCCACGCCTGCCCTGGCTCTTGGTCACGAGATCTTTCTACCATGTTCTGACTGTCTACTCTTAGGTTTCCACCTTTTCAGGTAGACACCGCAGAGTCCCCGCAGGGCTCTCTGCGCCGGCGGCTTCCTCTTTTATTATTTGGCAGCTCCACTCCGCCTCTTCTTGGGCTCTGGAAGGAGAATGCGCCTGACACACGCCTTTGTTTCCCAACATCCACCTGTCTGACTCCCTTGTTCAGATCTGCTTGCGTGTTGTGTGGAGGCTGCGGTGTGTGCGGGGTCACCCCCCCCAGACTGGCCTGCGGCCCGCCCACCCTCTCACGCCGCGTCTGTCTGTCCTTTACCGCTCGAGGCCTGTTTCCCCCTTCAAAATCGGAATCTCTCCCAACTTACAACACTCATTTCGGGGGTGGGGGTTGAGTTAAATTCCATTTAGTCCATTTCGGTCCGGATATCGACCATCTTTCATCCCAGATGAAATGTACCTCCTCCCCTTCCTTAGGTAGTGACGTCACCGTCCATTCCTTACCTACCCATGCCCTCGCTGGCCCCAGTGGGCACCCAGCACGGCTGTCCACCACCTCTGTCTACCACCAGTGTCCACCATGGCTGTCCACCACTGCTAACTACCACCACTGTCCACCATCTCTGTCCACCATCTCTGTCCACCACCACTGTCCACCACCACTGTCCACCATCTCTGTCCACCACCACTGTCCACCACCGCTGTCCACCACCACTGTCCACCACCATTGTCCACCACCACTGTCCACCACCGCTGTCCACCACCATTGTCCACCACCACTGTCCACCATTGCTGTCCACCATCGCTGTCCACCACCGCTGTCCACCACCACTGTCCACCACCGCTGTCCACCATCACTGTCCACCACTGCTGTCCACCACCATTGTCCACCACCATTGTCCACCACCGCTGTCCACCATCACTGACCACCACCACTGACCACCATCACTGACCACCATCACCGACTACCATCGCTGTCCACCACCACATCTGTGTGAAGGAACACTGGGCAAGATGTCTGCAGAAGGTGGAATGAAGGGAGGGTCCCGTGTCCCTCCGATGGCCACCTGGCTGTGCACGTGGACAGGTGAGCTAGCTGCTCATGTGGCCTGCATCTCCCTAGCTTGTAACAAATGACAAATAAGAGAGGGCGGAGCAGAGCAACAGAAGGGCAGTCACCCGTGCACGCGTGTGTGCGATCCTGTGCAGCACCTCCATCACCCCACACGCAACACAGACTCCAGGAGGCTGAAAGAGGGGACAAGGCCCTGGGGAAGGCGCTAGAAGCTTCGGAAGAAGCAGGTGGAGCCGCTGGCTGCAGAGAGTTAGCGCCACAACCAGAGGGCAGGCAACAAGAGGGGAATCTGCAGGCTGCGTGGCAGTTCCCAGGCCGGGGCTCCCACTCGCGGTACTGGTGGGGTTTTCCTGGGTTTGGGAGCATCTGTGGAATGCCTGGGGGGGGAGGCGCTGGTGAACAAATCAGCGTGCAAAGCTGCATACAAGGTCGCTTCAAGGAACAGAGGGATAAATTAGGTAAAAAAAAGCACTCTCTACTCCATAGCCACCGGGAGGCTCCGACGCCCTGGCACAGGTACGTTCACAGCTAACCTGCTGCGGCTCTCCGTTCCATCTGTTCCCCTCGCCGCTTCTCAGCCTCCTCCTCTCTTTTGGTCTGAATTTCTCTACTCCTTACAAAAGACATGATTCCCGTGATGCTCTCTTTCTTGCTTTTCTTGTCGGTCATGGGGCTTGAACTCAGGGCCTGGGTGCTGTCCCTGAGCTTTTTCACTCAAGGCGAGCGCCCTACCACTTTGAACCATAGCGCCACATCTGGTTTTCTGCTGGTTAATTGGAAGCAAGGGTCTCACCGACCTTTCTGCCTAGGCTGCCTCGACCTGAGATCCTCAGATCTCAGCCTCCTGAGTAACCAGGATGACAGGCGTGAGCCACTGGTGCCGGGCCTACTATTCTGCTTGTGACTGTCTATTCCATTTCTTCTTCACAATCTGCTGGCTGCTTAGTAGCTAACTAATGATTTAGAACTATGGAGTCTTTTATGTAAAGCCCGGGATTTAAAGAGACCATGATTTCTTTTTTTCCTTAGCCACCACGTTTCTCTCCGCATCTGGGAATCTTCTGAAACAATCTGGCACAGGTTCCTTCCCAAGTCATGAGCCTGCCTACACACACAGACACACACAGACACACAGACACACAGACACACACACACAGTTCTCATGGCTTTAAACCTGGGTCCGCACGAGGCCTTTCAGAAGATTCTCCTTTCTTAAGCAAGTGCACTTTCCCATTGCTGCGTGCTGTAGAGCTGCAAACCAACACTGCCATCCACTGTTCCTTCCAACAACCTGTCCCCCACTGCGCTCACCAACATGTTTTGAGGGGGAAAAAAACCTAACAATAAAATTCAGTTTTTTGAATTGATGGGGGGGGGGAGTGGGAGGGGAAGGAAGAGGAGAGAAAGAGAAGAGACAGACAGACAAAAAAACAGAGAGACACAGAGAGACAGAGAGAGACACACACACACACAGACAGAGAGCGTGCTGTGAATTGCTCATTTTTAGCAAGTACTGCAGCGCAGGACATCATGAAGGAAGCAAGCAGGACGGGCTGGCTTCCTTTTCCCAATGCCTCAACTGAGAAAATGGTGAGTGCGGGGCAGGGCATCGAGTCAGCTTGCCTCTGCGCGGTCTGGGAGCCGGCAGACAAGGCACTCTGCCGTGCGGGATCCTGGCCGAGACCCTCCGAGACCCTCAGTCTGCACACCGAGTTCTTCCTGCTCTGTGGTGGACTACAGAGGCTCCGCCTTTATTCCGGAGCCTCCTCCCAGCCTTCCTCTTCCAAGTCTCAGGTCAGCTTTCCGTGGAAGGAAGGCGTGATTAAGATGAGGAATGATTCACTGACACTCAGATTCCTCTCCTTGACCTTTGGCATCATGTGGAAACAAAAGCAAGGGACCAAAGTTGGAGGCAGATGGTGCCATTGCTGGAAGAACCAGCGGTGACCGGTTCAAGCTCCCGTCTTCTCGGGAACAAGAAGACAATGTCTTTGTTCTCTAAGAACAAAGAAGACAAGCCAATGAAATGGTTGAGTAAGAACTTTGCAAACCAGCAGACACAAGAGCTGGGCTTCAGTAGTTATCATGGAAATGTAAATCGTAGCTTCACCAAGGAGCTGTCCCACCTACAACACAACTCGAAAAAAATCTAAGAGGCGTGTTACCATGTTGGTAACAACATGGAGGAACTGAGATTTCCACTCACTTCCCGTAGCTTGGTAAGCCAGCAGGTGCAACTTGAGAACAATATGGCACTTTCTTGGCACACGAAACTCACTAAATACAGGTGTAATAACTCCCCAGTAGCGTCATAATTCACCAAAGAGTCACCGAAGAATAGTCAGATAACTCTATTCATGACAACCCAAATAAGCCACAAAAGGAATAAGACACGGAGCTATTCAAAGGTAGCACAGAAAACACTGCTATGAACGGGGAAATTCTGCAGCCACACTAGATATACGAATGGATGGAAGAATCCACTCAGGAAAGGCTGCATGTCGCATGGCTCCACTGACGGCAGTTCAGAGCAGGTAACGTCACCAGTGCCATGACGCGTGGTGTACCGTTATGCTGCAGAGCCTTTGCGGCGAGCGAGCCGGATCCTGGGAGCTGCTGGGCCCGTTGCCGGATCTGACTTCTGGGGTCCATGCTTCGGGCTGGAGGTCACCTACATGTTTCCGAAGGTAAGCCACCATCCACTAAGAGCTTGCTGTTAGTTACTGAAGGGTTACACGGGCGAAGCCACGTGCCCAGCTGCACGGCCCGCTGCTCTCGTATCATACTCCGCTGGTGACTGACATGGCGAAAGAATAAGGCTGTGAGCACTGGTGCCTTGTTACGCCGCTGCATGCCATAGATTTCATATTGCTCCTGACCTCAAAATTTGTGTGCATTTTTTTTTTTTTTTGGTCGGTCGTGGGTCGTGAACTCTGGGCCTGGGCACTGTCCCTCAGCTCTTCAGCTCAAGGCTAGCGCTCTACCACTTGAGCCACAGCGCCACTTCTGGCTTTTTCTGTTTACCTGGTGCTGAGGAATCGAACCCAGGGCCTCATGCATGCAAGGCAAGCGCTCTACTACTGAGCCACCTTCCCAGCCCTGGTCTTGTTTTTGTTTTTTAAATTTAAAGTCATGCTACAGTAAACGTTTCTGCCACCAGAAAATCTGAAAGAAAAATGTTTCACAACAAAACGACACACCACACAACCTAAAACTGGCGAGTGTCATTTTAAAAGTTGAACTGTGCTCATCTAAGTAGCCCAGCACCTAACACTGCGAGCTCGTGTGGTCGTAAGGCAGCTACACAGGCCAGTTAGAGTTCACTGAAATGTTACTGTCTGTCTAACTGCTACGAAATGTGGAAGTTGCAAAAGAGGGACGTACCACGGTCCCGCCCTTGGAAAACCAGTGGATCCCAGTGGGACACCTAAGTCGGGCCTGCAGAGCCACACGAAGAGCTCCTCCGTGGTGCCGTGGGGGAGGGGGCCCTGCAGGTAGCCACGTGCCAGGCGGGCGCTCGATGGTGCGAGGGTGGGGCTGGCGGCAGGGGCAGGGTGGGGACCGGGCGTGGAGTTCGCTGGAGTTCTCATTAACACGTGTGGCGCCCGACAGCTGTGCCATACCAGTATGAACTGACTCCTAAACGGCTGTGGTGCCACCGTGATGCATCGCGTGTGAATAATTCACGCATAGACGAATGGAGGCGAATGGAGGCAAACAGTGCAACGGCGGGGTGTTACAAATTAGAATTTATGTGCATTGGCAGGGTGGAGGGAGACACAGGGCAGTGCACGACCCTCGCGATTCACTATTCCCCATTCCTACCAGGACTCGTGTGTGTGTGTGTGTGCGTGCGTGCGTGCATGTACATGCGTGTGAGCGCATGCATGTACACAGTGCTGAAGCCAAGTACACCTAGGCAGCGACCTCACAAATGTCTTTCTCAAAAGAATTTCTGCAAAAGTCTTCCGATGTACGCTCGAGGAAAAAGAGGCAAGATCATCTGAGGTGACTGAGACTGAACGCGAGTTATAAACGGCAGCTAGAATTTCAGTGGAGAACATAATTTGGGCAAGTTGTCTTGACAGGATGACTGTTAACGGACAATTTCCTGGATAAAATCACTTTCTTCTACACTGCCATTAGGCTTTTCTTCTTCCTCTGATATTACCAAGACTAACATATTAGTTTTCTTGTTTTTTTTTTCTTCAGTGTTATGGACACAACTGATGGTGATATGCACTAAAATTGTGATTTTTTTAAAAATTTAGTTTCACTATAAAGCATTGTAAAAACAGTGCTCTGTCCACTGCCCTAGCAATGACACCAGTGTGCATTTTGAACAGGAGTCCATGGCCAAGATCATTTTGTGATTAACTTTCATGGTTAGATCACTCCTGAGCAATGTCCCTTAGCTTTTTGGCTCAAGGATGGTGCTCTACCACTTGAGCCACAGCTACATTTCTGGCCTTTTGCTGGTTAATTGGAGATATGTGTCTATGTCTCATAGGCTTTCTTGCCTGGGCTGGCCTCAAACCGTGATGCTCAGGTCTCAGCCTCCTGAGTAGCTATGAATATAGGCATGGGCCACCTGATGCACAGCAGTATTACAGTGAGGCTGGATGGTAAGTTTGTTCTTTCGTGGTTTCTATAAGGAAGTTGATGCATCCAGACAGAAGCTTCTAACCTTGAACAGAATCGAATGGTGTGTTCTGAAGGGTCTGCCAGGTACGTGGTCCACAGCGCGCCTTCACTGATTTTTAAAATGCCTTAATCAACCGTGCAAACCAGTCTTGCGCACCCTCAGCCCCCACACCACTTCTTTCTGCTTCTTTTTCCTTTAACCACGTCTACAATTTGTCTCTAATACGCCCGTTCTGACCTGTGCTTGTCACCCTGGTGTCCCGCATCGCCCGCTATTCAGCAGTGTGATTTCTGTGTCCTCAGCGGAGAGGTCTGACACCCGCAGTGGCTCCCAAGACGCAGGTGTCATTCCGCAACTCCACGGCGCTGTTTCCAGAAGCATGACCGCATCAAGACTGGCTCCGAACTGCGTCTATCGCAGCATTATTCACCACAGCTAAGATACAGACCCAACCCGGAGGCCCCTCAGTAGATGAATGGATCAAGAAAATGTGGTATTATATACACAATGGAATTCTATGCCTCCATCAGAAAGAATGACATTGCCCCATTTGTTGGGAAATGGAAAGACTTGGAAAAAATTATATTAAGTAAGCCAGACTCACCTAAAGAAACATAAGTCCCATGGTTTCCCTTATCTGCAATAGTTAGTATACATCTAGGATAACTTAGTAGACTAGCTCAATAGCTACGTACATCTGACCACGTAAGATGAAGCTAAGTGAAATGAACTCTAAGACACCGACATGAGGGGTTTTTCTTTGCTGTTGTTTTAAATGTACTATGTGATCTTTTGTTTCTTTTGTATGTTCTTCCCTCTGCAGCATATCCCTTGTTGTCATTGTACTTTATTTTGGTGCCCTGGTATTGTATAAAAGTTTATCTGAATTAAGGAAGGGAAGGGGAATAACAGAATGGTGAGACAAAGGACAATGATCTGTACAACTTGTGGGGGGGGGCTGAGAAGGGGGGAAGGAAAGTGGGAGAAAAATGAGGGAAGGGGTAACAAGTTCTACACGAAATGTACTTATCACCTTCCTTATGTAACTGCAACCCCTCTGTACATTGCCTTGACAATAAAAAATAATTTAAAAATTTTACACACATACACACACAAAAATGATTGGCCCCGAGGAAGACAGTACCAAAGCCAAGGATTCCAAACGCAGACAAAGTGCTCTTCATTTAAGAAACGAAACTTCATATTTTAGAAAAGATTTGACTTTATAGCATAAGAACAAGCTTAAAATCCCAGGACATTTTCTTGGAATGATCTACAAAATCTTCGATGAGGTTTTCCAAGTCTGTGCACTAGAATATCATCGTTGCGCGGTCAAGGCAAACAGCAGAATTCTCACGAAGGTCAAGGGCTTTGGAAATGCCTGGAGCAGTGGGCACAGCCACAGGCCCAGGCCCGGGCGAGATCGTGTGAAAGCTGGGAGGCTGCAGCCTTTACATGGGAGGCCCCAAAACTCTGAGCAACGGTGGGACACAGCCAAACCTCCGGCTGACTGAAGTAGGGGCAAAAGACCCAAGGAAAAAAGGCTGAGCTGAGATCCCAATGACGGGACCGACGCAGCGCTCTAGTAACAACGGCGGGTCATTCGGGAGACTGCTACCCTGATCTTTAGCGGGGTGCGGCAGCCTGGCGTTCAAGTATGCCAGAAGGTTTCATTGGTGCGTTGTGAGGTCAAATGTATTCAGATTGCAACTTGTCACTGGCTATGGCTTGTTTCTATTTCTGTGTTGATGGGGGTGCCTGGTACTCACAGCTACTAATAATCCGAAAGAGAGTTAAAGTTTCCCTGTGCCCAGGACATCTCCGCTTTGGTTCAGCCTCCAAGTAGCACCCACGTGCAGGGAGTGACCCTCACCGCTGCGTCATGTCGCAGAGAAAGTGTTCCCTTCCAGGGGACGGTTACGGCTTCACAGTGGGGGGTAAGACGCATCTCACAACGCAGACGATGTGAATCCAGTGTTTATTATCGATAAATGAGCGCAGCGTTCGCGCCTCAAAAAGAACTATTTTTGGAGCAGATTCCTTTCCACTTCAGTTATTTAGGAGAAAATGGTCTACTTTTAGTTTTATACAATCATCACCCAAAGGAGTTTTAAAAGAAATGTGATTTAAAGAATGATAGCACCGCGTATTGGAACAGACAGTGATAGGGCTTTGATATCGCAAAGATTATAGATCTCGATAAGGCACTTAGATAATAATGCGGGCTTTAGAGCCGGCTGAGCGACTTAGTCAAGCACTATAAAGTCTGTGGATCCTGCCTCTCACCACTCAAAGTTAGTAGAAATGGAATTAGAAAGATTCGGGCTGGCATTTATATTCAAAATCATTGAGATTCTATCTCCAAAAATGTAACGAGATTAGATTTAAGTGTCTGGAAAGACTAGCATGGGCACAGTCATGCGTGCGTGTATGCGTGGGCGTGTGTGTGTGTGCGTGTGCGTGTGTGTGTGTGGCATTGGGCTTTAGTTGGCAAAATACAGATCTTGGATGAAGGAAACCAAAATCCCTGCAGAGTATCTGTCGCAGCCCCAGTGGCCTGCGGAGCTGTCCTCCCTGTCCGGTGGGTGCGTCCCTTTCTTCCCCGAGTCCCGTTGAGGGGTCCCTCCGGTGAGGATGGACGAGGCGGAGCCCGCTCGACCTCCTGCTCCCGGGGACAGGGCCCAGCCCCGAGCACACGGGCCTTCCATGGGAAAGCCTCTCGGCGGCCCCTCGGCGGCTCTGCCGTCAGCGCTGGAGCCACGCGCCCTGCCCTGCGGAGGAGCCGGTTTTCTGCCGCAGCCTGGGTGCAGCTGCGCCTTTGGCAATCCAGGGCCGAGAGACAAAACGCAGCGCAAGATTCCCAGACATCTCGAAGCCCATCTGCCGCGCAACCCACTTATCTGTGGCTGCGAGTTCTTTATTGATTCAGAGTGGGGAGTGGGGGTGGGGGGGAGCAACAAAGGGGGCAGGCGGGGGGGGGGGAGCCCTGAACCCTTTCTTTTGTTGTTCCTCCAGCAGCATCTGTGAGCAATTGTCACAATTACTAGTCAAACGGTATTTGACTGGTCGCCAACATGAATTTTCCAAAAACCCAATGTAAACAAACTCTGCAAGTACTTCCTCATTTGCCAAGCTAGTAATTATTTACTTTGTTTGGGCCTAGCATTAACGTCAGCTCCGCTTTACAGCCTGGTAATGTGTTTGTTAATGAAACCGTGAGGTCTAAAGCTACATATTAACCTTGCCACCCTTCAATTTTGAGCTCAATAAAAGTTGCACCATGGTTTTGTAAACTAGTGTTGGGGGACAGGCAAATGATTAATTATATTTTTCCCTTTTCCCTTTATCCAAGCGATTTGTTAATCTTTAAACCTGCCTTGCATTTTAAAGTTAACAGCCCGAGATCCAGTGTCTGGGGGACACGGTGTCCTGCAGGGGCAGGCCTGGCCGCGCCCCAAGGCCGTGACCCCGCAGCGGGTGGGGGGGGAAAGGGATGGGGAGTGTTTTGTGGAAATGAAGTGAGAACCAGGTAGTACCAGGCCGTCCTGACAAATCCTGTGTGGAAAAGACAAGAACCTCTGTCCAGAGTGCAGAGGAGCTGGAGAGTGGACTCTGAGAGCCCCCGGGGCCGCCTCGGTCTCCCAGACACAGGGAGTCGCTGTCCCGCCAAACACGTGCGGGTGCCCATGTGCCCAGGCCGATCGCCCAGGGCGGGCAGGGCTGAGGCCTGAGGAGGGGGGCTCCTGAGAATCAGGGGAGCGCTTCAGCATCTGCTCTTCCTCGAAGCCCGGGGAGCTGTGTGGAAACGCGGCTCACAGAGGAGATTTCCCTCTCGGGGTGGAGCTGTGACGGAGCGATTTACCTGGCTTGGAAACTGACTCCAGCTCAAGGTTGCCTGTTTTATCTCACATAAAGCTATCATGCTTCAGGAAGTTACATGATTATTTCCCCCTTTATCTCAGGAGAAAGTGTGAAGAAACCCCCTCCCCCCCAGAGGGGTAATTCTGTTTAGCATCAGAAACCGATGGTTGTGTTTGATTATGGCGTTCTGAGCTCAGAATAGGCGTTTTATGCAAAAATCAATATGAATTATGTAAAGAATCCAGCGTGTTAGTTACACGGTGCAAGGGTTTTACAGTTGGCTTCGGTGCGGACGGAAACCAGAGCCGGCAATTTCAAGAAGTCTTTGAGGATTCCTTCTTCCAGGGAGACACTTACATTCAGCAGTGTGAGTTGCTGCAAAATGCAAAAATTGGACATTCTCAAAATAAATGGTGAGAAGGAAAATGCAGAGAATCTTCTGGAAAGTGCCAATGGCTTATGAAAAATCATCTTTTCACGTTCTTATAGTCTGAGAGCATATAGGAAAATAAAATCATGTGGATTTCCCCCCCCCCAACATATTTACTTGGAGGTAATCTTAGCCTCTGAGCTAAAATTTTCAACTTGTCACACCAAAAATATTTTTAAAACCACCATCCCACAGCCCTGGTACACATAAATCATGCACGCCACCTAAATTGGTGGATAATCGGATTGGGTTCTGAGCTGCAGGATGAAGGAGACAAAAGCAGCCCCGGAGCGCTGGGCCGAGCTCAGTCTTATCTGAGTTGTTTTACAGCCGGCGTGGAGGTCGCGTTCTTTGCCGCGGCATTTCGTGTGGGCTGAGATCTTGTATCCAAGCCCGAGCAGCAAGAAGGACGCAGCGATACCCGAAGCCAGGCCCTGCCAGCCGCCGCTGGGAGCTAGCCGCCTCGGTAGACGGTGGAGCCCCAGAACCTGAAACCAAGTCCGCCATCTGAACTTGCTCATCCTTTAGGGTTGTTCTGCTTTCTTTTTAAGGTGTCACGCTTCCTAAGTACCATCCTAAAGGCCTGGAAGAAGCTGACTCAGGTTCTTGAGCATCTACAGGAGGCCCTGGAGTTTGATAACAAAAGTGGCCACCCATGGGGCCTGGGGGCCGGGGCTCTGGACGGGCAGGATTTCACCCCGCTTGAGGTGGTGGGGCAGAAGCTTCGCTGGGGAGTGAGGGCCAGAGGTTTTCTTCTTACCTCTTTTTTTTTTTTTACCCCCAATGGGGTAATTGGGTTCATTACATATAAACTGGGACTAAAGAAAGGCCAGGGAAGACAATGGCAAAGACACAATTAGAGCAGCAGGCAGGTACAGAAAGAAGCAGGAAGGGGGAGAAGAAGATGTCGAATGTGATTCTGTCCCTCACCGTGAGCCTCCAAGTGCACCTGCCACCGCTGCCCAGACAGCCACTCCAAGCCAGCGCAGAAGGCCGAGTAACTTTTTATGACCCCCATGCACTTATCCAAGATAGAAAACACGCATTTGAATCCTCTTCCCTTATGGATAAGTATTGATAAGATATATTTTGTTGCACAAAATTTGGAAAATACAAGTCCAACAAGGTTGATTTAAAATCAGTTCTAAACGTATTCATAATCTTTGTACTCATATACTTTCTCTAAAGCAAGCGTAATTTCACTATAAGATTTGTCTTTTTAAAACAATATTTCTCAACCTGATTCCTGTTTATATCAGTGCACGCAGTACTATTGTCTCATTATTTTACCAAGGGAAGAAAATTAAGTCATGCGGCTGGAAGACAGTGTATCGAGCAGTGTCTTACAGTTAGGTGCCTTCATTGTTTTCTAGGTTTGATTGCTTATCTATTGGCATATTGGGGTTTGAGCTGAGCACATCGAGGGAGACACTCCACCAAGTCCGCCCAGGCCTGCGTGCATCTATCCATGCCCCTGCTTGCTTACAGCACCAGGACTGAATTTCTCAGTCAGAATGTGCACCACATTAAAAAAAAAAAATCTGCAGCCGGGCATTGGTGGCTACTCAGGAGGCTGAGATGTGAGGATCGCAGTTCAAAGCCAGCCTGGGTAGGAAAGTCCGTGAGACTCCTATCTCTAATGAACCACCAGAAAACTAGAAGTGGTGCTGTGGCTCAAGTGGTAGAGTGCTCGCCTTGAGCTGAAGAGCTGAGAGACAGCGCCCAGGCCCAGAGTTCAAGCCCCACAACCAAAAATATAAAATAAAATAAAATCTGCCCCAATATTAAATCCAATGCATCTATATTTCTTTCCAGTCCTACTTTTAAGCGTTAGTTCTCATCTCACTGAACTTGTCTCGACTGGTTCTGTCATCTGCTGGCCGTTCACTTCTGTGCTTATTTGCCGTACCCTGCCTCGGAGCTGTGTTTTCCTCGGTGTTTCGCAAGCGCTCTCCTTTTGTGATACACTGAAATAGGAACCACATAGTAGCTGTTTGTATTTTGTAAATATTTCCCTTTTCTGTCATTTGCAATTTATTTCAGCCACACTTTGGTCTCAAAGGTTTGATGAAGACTTTTTCTTTGTGATTTTACCTTTCCTATCAAGCTAAAAATGTATATGAAACTAACGTGTTAATGGTTTGGCTTCCTGCATTTGAACCTTTAATGTGCTTAATGACTAATTCCCAAGAATGTCATTAGTTGCACAATATACATTTAAGATTATTTTTAATGTTTGGCCAGGTGTATGAATACAACTTTCTAAGTACCCAATTCTATTCTTCAGCAAGGTAACATATTTATCATCTATGTGTATATAAATTACTTTGCGGCTAACCGTAGTAACATGCTCATCAATTATACCTGCCATCTCTCACAGCAGAATGACTTCATTTTATAACAATTAAACTATTACTAGAGTGAGAGTTTTCATTGATCATTTCGAAGGTTTTAGAATTTCTAACATATTCATGTCATCAACACAGTTGTTTTGACCTGGTATCCACACAATAGAATTCTATTCTGCCACGAAAAGGAGCAAAGTGCTCTCTGCTTACGGAAGGCCGTACCACAGGGAAACCTGCAGAGAGGATGTGCCGCGGAAGATGGCGGTGCGGCGATCTCACAGGGTGTGACTGCAGTCATACAGTGTTTGGAAAAGGCGCCGCTTGGCACAAAATGCAGATGCCCTGGCACAGGAGATCTGGTGTGCAGGCCACGGCCGCGGCCACTGCTGGGAATGGCGGAGCTCTCTTCTTTTATTTCTGTGGTGGACGGAGGGAGCGCAAGTCCTCAAGCTCACTCAACTTGCTAGTTCAGCTGTTGTTCTACCACCTGAGCCACACCTC
Organism: Dipodomys ordii; assembly: GCF_000151885.1. Lineage (NCBI taxonomy): Eukaryota > Metazoa > Chordata > Mammalia > Rodentia > Heteromyidae > Dipodomys > Dipodomys ordii. The sequence continues at coordinate 19,895,883 of NW_012267227.1, forward strand.
CAGCTCTGCTTTTTGCCGGTTCCTTGGGAGGTTGAGTCTTGGGGCCCTTTCTGCCTGCCTGGCGTGTACCTCGGCCTTCCAGCCCCAGGCCCCTGGAGCAGCTGGGATTGGAGTGGGGGTCTCCATGAGAGGGGTGGAGCTCATTCAGGGTGATGGCTGCCCCACACAGAACGTGACTAAAAAGAAAGCCATCACTGTTTTGTTCAAAGTCAGGCCACAGGGACGTGGTCCTTTTGGAACTGACCTCCGCTCGCTTAACCTTTTCTCTTCAGAAACATAATATTTACTTCTCAGAATTTTTACAAATTCATACAAAGCTGCCACCTCCCCAGGAATCCCTTCGATCACGAGAGTTTTTTTTTGTTATTGTTGTCGTTTTGTTTGGGCAGTACATCGGTTTCCTTCAGTAAGCAGAATGACTGGTATTTGATACACAGAGGAAACGGCCTGGTCTTTATGTATTCATTTCGTTAACGGTCCTGTTAATGAAACTGCTTATTACTTCTAACACCCTGGCCCGATGGGAGGGGTGGGTTACATTAGCAATCTCCCTGACCCCCTGGCCCACGGCCCTGACAGGTTATAGATCCAGCCGCGAGCTGGATAATGACACTGTGCAATTACTTCCCTCCATCGTGAGACGCAGGTCACTTGATCCTGGCGATTTATCAACGTTCAGTTTGTCAATTTGTTTAAATTCAGAATATTTACTATGGATATCAGACCTTACACCTATGACCCGCCAACCTGAAAGAAGGGTTTTAGAGTTGGGGTTTTTATAATAAATTAGCTACCCAGCAGAGCAGCGAGTGGTCAGACTTTCCTTGAATCCGGTCAGACGTCCGAACACCGGCCATCGAGTGAATCTGTCTGGGCATGAAATGATCAGCTGGGACAAATCCGCTCTGCAGCTGGCGCTCACGGGGGAGGGACGCTTGTCTGTGTCTGCAGGGAGCAGCCACCAAACCTTTGAGGAAACCTTCATTGCAGTGAAAAAAGAGGTGAGGATTGTAGGTGCTTCCGTTTGATGGTTGAGGGGCTCTGTTTGACTTGAAGACACTGTCCTGTACTACCAGATAAAGATACGTGGGAAGACACTGGAAGGAAAAGAGGACAGGGAGGAGATGCAGAAGGTAGGGAGAGACAGAGGGACAGAGAGACCCCCAGGGGTTCGGATGGAGTGTGGCTACAAGCTAATCGGGGCAGACTGCTAAGACGTGTCAGTCATAGCTGCGCTGAGGTCAAATGGGCATCTCCGCCCTCGCGCTGTCACATCTACTTTATTTGGGAAACGTGTGCTCCAGGCCTGGGTGGGAGAGCTTTCAGGGGGCGGGCCGGGGCGGGGGGCCGATGTCACAGGAGAGGACCCGGTCCCGCTGCTGGCCACGTGGCTGCTCTCCACCGCACGCACCCTCAAGCACATGCGTGAAGTGTTTCCATGGAGACCAGAACGTTCCGTGGCCACCAGTTACAGATGCAAAGATTCCTTGGCTTTTTCTGTAAGCCTATCTCATGCAAATATAACTTGGATGAGTGATGCATCAGTTTGAGTCCGAGTCTTGCGACAGAAACAACAACGAGCAAAATGGTGAAGAGGACCTCGGGGGCCCTGGACCACAGAATCTTCTAGAAAGCTGACATCGTGGCGAGTGGCCATCTGGCTAGTCAAAGCAGCAATGGTGTCATAGTGCCATGAGTCTAACCCTACCACAGTTCATCAAAACTGCTCATTGCCTGCAAGCCTAGCTACTCAGGAGGCTGAGATCTGAGGATCGAGGTTCAAAGCCAGCCCAGGCAGAAAAGTCCCTGTGAGACTCTTGTCTCCAATGAACCACGAAAAAGCCAGAAGTGGCACTGTGGCTCCAAGTGGTAGAGTGTTAGCCTCGAGCAAAAGATCTCAGGGACAGAGCCTAGGCCCTGAGTTCAAGCCCCACAGCTAGCAACAACCACAACAACCCTGTTCACGGCATAATTTCTGGACGAATGACTGCAGACGGAGGGCAAAATGAGTACAGGGCATGTTTCCTGCGGCCCACTGACCATGCAGAGCCGCAAACACAGGGCACCCCAGGACGGATGCCCGAGTGGAAACCGCACAAGCTCGGAGGGAATCATGACCTTCCACCTGGGGGCTCGGGACAACTTTGAAAATGACCTACAGACCTGTTAAACCAACGAAGGAAGGACACCGAGGCACCGGTGATCATCCGCGCACCCGTGCGCCAGGCGGAGCCGACCGGGGCGCTCTGGAGCCGCGCCCGGCGCCGGCTGCCTGCACGTGGAACTCAACCACCACGTGTGTGCTTTCTGCCACACTTCCCACCTTTTATCACTCGGAGTCCCATTCAGAAGCAACGCATCTCTCCATGGAAGGCAAATACGTAATTAAGATCTACTCTGGTTCGGTGAGAACAGGCCTCCTTTCTAAGGTGTCCCCCAGCCCCGGCTCATAGCAGGCCAGGCTCGATATGGTGGATTTATCAGTAAATCTAGCCCAATTTAAGAAGCATGCCTCCAAACCGATTAAAGATGGCGCTTCGGTGACAGAACTCTGTGAAGCCTTCTGCCTGCAGATCTGGGCACGCCACCGCTCACTTTAACCTTGAAAGCGGGTTTGTACGAGAGAAAAGGAAAGTGCTGAGAATTCTTTTTTTCTTGGTCTAACATCCTCCCTTTGACCACATAATAGGCCAAAAACTCCCGCAAGCAGTTCCAGATGGAGGAGAGGAATGTCTAGCCAAAACAAGTTGTTCAGCTTATTAGCCTTGGGCGGAATAAGTGGCTGGGAATATCTGGCATGGCTGCCCCTTTCCAAAGGAGGGAGGGAGGGGCGGGCGGCCACGTTTGCTGCTCCATCCTTCCTCCCCCTGCAGTTCTGAGAAGACCAGGTTGGGGCCGCGAGGCCAGCCCGGGCCCTGCGCTCCGCTCCTCTGGGAGTTGGATAGGCTCCCGTAAGAAGCAACACAGACTTCTTTGCCCCCAACGGGCTGCATAGACGGGCACACTGCACACTTTTTATTGTTGTCACATTCAAGCCTTCTTGGACAAGACTACCAAGTCGCTCTGGTGTGAACTGGGGCAGAAAAAGCCTCTTCTCCAAGAACGTGAAACACTGTAAACAGCAAGATACACCGGATCCAACGTTAAGCTCTACTGTGGGGAGACGCAGGATGGCAGAAGGAGACTTGGAATCCAGTTTTAAGATCTCCAGTTGGCATTGTCTGGGGTAAGGGAGGGTGAAGTTGCCTTATTTAATGCATTAACATTTAACGTATGAACACAAGAAACGATGGCGATTTCTCGCTTTGGATTCAGGTATTGGTTGTCTGCTCGTGCGACTGTGTTCCCTGCCCCCTGATTTTCAGTTAGACCTTCCGAGGACCTTTGAAATGAATTGTGCGCAGGATGCAAGGCGTGCGTTCTGACATGCCTTCACAAACATAATCCATGAAAGAATTCCTTTTCCAAACACTTTCTACACTACCACAAATTTCTAGTTATCCGCCTCTTTTCTAAAAATCAACAGCAACACGTTATTGGCTGCCTTTTGAGGAAGGTCCCCTAGTAAATAACCTTCATCTCTTCATCTTTTTTTTGGGTCCGGTCGTGGGGCCTGAACTCTGGGCCTGGGCGCTGTCCCTCAGCTCTTCAGCTCAAGGCTAGCGCTCTACCACTTGAGCCACAGCGCCACTTCCGGCTTTTTTTTTTTTTTGCGTATGTGGTGCTGAGGAATCGAACCCAGGGGCTCATGCATGCAAGGCAAGCACTCTACCACTGAGCCACCTTCCCAGCCCAATCTCTTCATCTTTTGAGCTAAGCTAACCCACGTGGAATTGCACGTGCTAAACCACACATCGGCTCCGCCTTCGGAGTCATTTCCCTCCCACCGAGCCCCGGAGACCACGCCACGCTGGCAGGCCCGAGTGGAGAGCCAGGAAGGCAACTTCCCACAACACAGCTTGTTTTGCTCGGTCGCGACGAATCCGCGTGGTATACGGTCTGCCAATAATTACCCTGATATTTTGACGGGGCCTGGCTTGTATGTTGATAAATATTTGTGGTTGCTAAGTTACCAGCTACCGTTGTTTGTGTTTGTGCACCATGTCATCTTGTGGCAAAAGGAGATGTTTTAGACTTCACAACAAGAGACTCCTACCTTCTCACGGAAGCCTTCCCTGAATTTCCCCACAGAAAGCTTTGGAAAAACAACACCGCCACATATTTATACTGCAAAACTCCAACCCTTTCCATGTCTGTCAGGTGTGTTATGCTGTTGTTTTCCCTCCTCATATGCAGTTTATATGGACAGAGATCGGGTGTGTACTTGTTCACTCGTTCATTGCAGCACACCTTTTGGAACCCTGCGTGAGGTCTTTGGGCAATGGGGGGATGAGCTCCACTTTCTGCTGGGGTGGAGAGGATGGACACGGCCGACGTGGGTAGAACCCAGGGCTCCAGATCGCACTTCCCTGCACAACCTGTCTTCTCCACACCTGCTCACACAGTCATGGAGGTGTGATGGAGCAGACCCCTCGCCGGGCGTGCCCGGAGCCCCGGTGAGCAGCCTTCACGAGCTCACAGACCCAGGAGCAAGGGGAGATCCTCTCGGACCAATACACACACACACACACACACACTTGTGCACACGCACACATGCACACTGGAGGAACATCCTCTGGCACCACTGTGAAGCTCAGGGGCCACCACCTGGGTCTGTGGGCAGGCTTGTGTTACACGCATGAAAAGTCACGTGTTCCAAGTGACAGGGAAGGGCGGATGGCGGGAATGTCGGAGATCGCACTGCGTGGAAGCTGCATGCGAGGGACGGCTTGTACTCTGTGTGGCGCAGGGGCCGGGCCGGCTCCATGGAGAGCGCAGCGCCTGCCTGCCGCGCCCCACGCCGTCCTGGAGATCGGCCCGTGGGAGCTCCCGCCCTCCCGAGGCGACTCCCAGGGCCCCGCGACAGCCACGTCACATTGTGCAAGCCGGGCCTGCTTCTCGCCCTGGGTCCCGCGTCCTGTCCCCACGCCGGCCGGCGAGCGAGGACTGGAGCCACGGGAGGCAGTGTCGGCGGCCATGCACCGCTCATGTGTCCCCAGAGAAGCAGGGTTTTGTTTGAAGAGCTGCACGAGCCAGCTGGGCCCACGGCCGTGGCCGGCACGGCCTCCTCCCCCCGGGCTGTGGCGGGGGCCAGCCCTCCTGGAGCACCCACCCGTGCTGCCGTGGGGCCGTGGAAGGCCCCTCTCGCTCCCTCCCCATGCGACTCTCACCCCAGAGGAGGTGGAAGCCGGCGTCGAGATGATGTCCGCTCCCAGGGCAGCTCGAGCTCAGTGGGGGACAGGAATGCATGGGGAGGGGGGGCTCGGCTCTACTCTCAGTCACGTGGCCGGGTCGCGTGTCTGCTGCCCTCCGAGCCGGGGGGCCAGCCCGACCCCCACCGGGCGATGGGCTCGAGTCTGACCAAGGAGAAGCCACGTCCTCCTCTTCCCGATCAACGGCATCGCCAAGCAGGAAGAGCGTGGAAAGCGGCGGGCCAGGCCTCGGGAGCGGGAGGTGACCGTGGAGTGGGGGGGTGGGTGGAGGGAATTCGATTCCCACTGCCCACTGTGCTTTTCCTCATCCAGGACCCCAGAGCCGGGAGCAGAGACGCGTGTCTCCGTCCCACAGACTACAACGGGTGCTGAACATGATGTTCAAGGGAGCATCCGGGTCTCAGGGAGCCTCCGGTGCGTCTGGAAGCTTCACTGAGGGTCTGGCTCGACCGCGTCTCCCGAGGTTGTACGATCTGTGGGCTGACCGCACGCACCGTTCACAAGTGTCGGGAGAGCCCAGCGGGGTGTGGACAGCTCCCTCCATGTTATGCCAGAGTATGAGCTCCGCAGAAAGCCAGCCTCTGAATCCATCACAAGCCTGAGGTATTCTCTCCATTCAATCTGTGCGTGAATGAATGGTGATTACAACTCTTGACTGAAATGAGTCTTGGCACGGCTCTCTCCTTCTGGAAATAGTCTTATGTGGGTCGATTCACACTCAGGCGTGGAGACGGTGCGTGGGGAAGGAAATGCAGCTCTGGGGGCGGCCCTGCCTTGCTGCTGCGTGATTCCGAGCTTCACGGGAAGCACAGGGGCCTGGCCGCTGCGTCAGGTGTGCTGCAGGCTGCCGGAGCTGCCACCGGAGGACACGTGCTGAGATGATCTTCCCAGTTCCATTTTGGCTCCGGGGCCATGAGAAATGCCTCCGTGGCTTCCCAATACTTCCTGGAAATGCTGCACACACACCAACCTGATGTGTTCTAAGTGCAGATGCACTCTACCTCCTGAGTGCAGACGCGCTCTACCACCTCAGTGCAGATGCGCTCTATCATCTCAGTGCAGACATGCTCTATCATCTCTGCAGACGTACTCTACCACCTTGGTGCAGATGCGCTCTACCACCTCAGTGCAGATGCGCTCTACCACCTCAGTGCAGATGCGCTCTACCACCTCAGTGCAGACGTACTGTACCATCTCTGCAGATGTACTCTTATCATCTCAGTGCAGATGTGCTCTACCACCTCAGTGCAGACGCACTCTACCATCTCTGCAGTCATGCTCTACCACCTCAGTGCAGACATACTCTACCATCTCTGCAGATGTACTCTATCATCTCAGTGCAGACGTGCTCTACCACCTCAGTGCAGACACACTCTACCATCTCTGCACACATGCTCTACCACCTCAGTGCAGATGTGCTCTACCACCTCAGTGCAGACATGCTCTACCACCTCAGTGTAGACACACTCTACCATCTCTGAAGACATACTCTATCATCTCAGTGCAGATGCGCTCTACCACCTCAGTGCAGATGTGCTCTACCACCTCAGTGCAGATGCGCTCTACCATCTCTGCAGATGTACTCTACCACCTCAGTGCAGAAGTACTCTATCATCTCAGTGCAGACGCACTCTACCATCTCTGCACACATGCTCTACCACCTCAGT
>NW_012267227.1:19904281-19915000 GCF_000151885.1 Dipodomys ordii
AGTGCAGATGTGCTCTACCATCTCAATGCAAATGTGCTCTTCCACTTCAGTGCAGACATGCTCTACCATCTCAGAGCAGATGTGCTCTACCATCTTGGTGCAGACACACTCTACTACCTCAGTGCAGATGTGCTCAGTGCAGACGTGCTCTACCACCTCAATGCAGATGCACTCTACCATCTCTGCAGACATGCTCTACCACCTTGGTGCAGACGCACTCTACCATCTCAGTGCAGACATGCTCTATCATCTGATAGAGTGCAGATGTGCTTTATCATCTGAGTGCAGATGTGTTCTACCATCTCAGTGAAGATGTGCTTTTCCACTTCAGTGCAGATGTGCTCTATCATCTCAGAGCAGATGTGCTCTATCATTCCATGCAGACCTGCTCTACCATCTCTGTGCAGACATGCTCTACCACCTTGGTGCAGATGCACTCTACCATCTCAGTGCAGATGTGCTCTACCATCTCAGAGTCACTGCCCTGGTCTTGAGGGGCAATATTCAATCAAACATGGGATTAAATCTCAGTCAGGAAACCCTGGTTAATTTCTTTGTTGTATAAGCTTAAGTTTCTTTATCTGTACAGTTTTGGAGGTAATAGCCGCTTTCTTAAGGATTTGACTTTGAAAGGAACAGCCTGAGGGAGAAGGATATATCCATAAAATTCCTCTAAACTTAATAGCTCAAAACACCTCCTCCTCATTATGTCGATTCTGTTCATTTGACATTTCCTACATATTGTGGGGAATTGGTATGGAATGAATGCTGTGTTTGCCCAATTTCTGTGTTGAAGCCCTCATCCCCTGTGTGGTGACATTTGGAGGTGGCACTTTGGGGAGGTGATAGGAATTAAATGAAATTGTGAAGGTAGAATCCCATGATGGGACTGATTAATGGTTTATGTAACTATCCTCTGCCTAGATGCAGCAAGAAACAGCCACTGTGTTAGAGAAGCTGAGAATGATCCGAGTACATTATATATGTCTGAAAATGTAATAGGAGTTCTCCTTACTTTGTACAATTAACACATGATAATAAAAGTAATTCAAAAAGTAAAGGACAAACGAGAATATAAGCAGGAAGAGAACTCTTTTTTTAAAATTTTTTATTGTGAAAATACTGTACAGAAGGGTTACAATTACATGGGCAAGATAATGAGTGCATTTCTTATCAAGCATTGTTGCCTCCTCCTTTGTTTCCCCTTCCCATCCCTTCCCATCCTCCCCCCACCCCCCTGGGAAGAGAACACTTACTCAGCCTGTGTGGAAGTACTAGAATACCTGCGACCGAGCAGTTCACAGAGAACAGAGATGTGTTCTTCAGAGTTCAGGACTCTGGGAAGTCTAAGATTGAGGCACTGGCCCAGGAGGAGGAGGAGGAGGAGAAGAGGAAGGAGGAGGAGGGGGAAGGAAGAGGGAGAGAGGAGGAAGGGGGAGGAGGACCCCCTTGTGCTTTGTGGTAGAAGGTAGAGGAGCAAATGAGAACAAACACCAGAAGAGAGCAAACCCACTCCTGACATGGACCTCATCGATCCTGAGCCTGGAGTCCTGGTGACCCCTACAAGAACAGATAACTTGGAATGGAGCCTAAGCCAGTTAGAACAGCCACCTGTTCCTCCACTCGGGGGGCATGGATGCGCCTTTTGTTTTGGTGCCAGTCCTGGGGCTTGAACTCAGGGCCTGGGCACCGTCCCCAAGTTTCATTATTCTAGGCTAGCACTGTACCACTTGAGGCACAAATCCACTTCTGGCTTTTTGGTGGTTAATGGGAGATAAGAATCACATCAACTTTTACTTCCTAGGCTGGTTTCAAACCATGATCCTCAGATCTCAGCCTCCTGAGTAGCTGGGATGACAGGCGTGAGCCACCGGCGCCCGGCTCAAGTTCTCCTTTCTTTTTTTTTTTAATCTTCTCAAGCACCTTGCCTTTCTGTCTCTCCACCGGCTGTGCTTTGAATCTTCCCACGGCAAGATGGGTTTGGAGAGTCCAAGCAGCCCTGTGTTCACGGGGAAGGCGTCTCGAGGGTGGGTCTTTTCAATTCGCAGGAGCCGGGGTGCCTGCGGGAGCCAGGGGTGCAGCTCAGCGCTGGGCTGTGGCTCAGGCCTGGCCGGCGTCCTAGCTCCGAAAAAACGGAACCGGGGCCTAAGCTTTAGCTTTGTCAGCCAGCTTAGCCCCCACCTTGGGTGAGCACTTGAACCCGGGACACTTTCCTGTCCCATCATCGGAACCTTTTTGGTGTGTGCAGCATTTTGTTTTTGTTTTTCTTTATTGCAGTGGTCCAGATGACTTAAAAACAAACAAAAGTGTCCATTGCTCCCTGGAAAAGAGCAGCGGAAGCTGTTTTCATTCACCAGCAAACGTGTGAATGGAATGGCGGTCCCCTGCTCTTTGGGACCGCTCTGCTTTCATTCGCACATGGTTTTCATTTACTGGAAGCTGCTAGAAATTCATAGAAGCTATTGATTCTGACAATGAATATTAGGACATCGTAAGAGACCTTTGGCGGTAGAATCCAAAATGAAATTGACACAATTATAACAAGCCCTCCTCATCCCTAGTCCCTCTTCAAATAGCTTCCCTGACGTTATTGATGTTTTCATGCCTAGAAATGGAGAAATCAAGAGTGGATTCAACTTTTACATACGTTTCCATCTCTTTCCTGGTGAGTATCTGTAGCATTCATCTGGGTTTGCTCTTTTCCTTTTTTTTTTTTGTTAATGTTCTTCAATTTATCCATGTTTGGGGGGGGGATAATGACTGTATCAAGAGATCAGATACCTAATAGTTAATGCAAAGATAGACAAGAGTTTTTTTCTGTATTTCTCAAATGATATTCTTTCTCCCTGTAAAGAAAATCAAAGTGTTTTCTTTTTATAATCATGAGTTAAGAAGCATTGGTTTCAGTGCACAAACCAATGTGATGTTCACAGCCTAGGTCTTAAATTCTAGAATATATATGTACCTCTACAAAAGAATCTGTTATTTGAACTACTCTACTTAAACCTCACAGGCCTACGTGACTCAGATTTTGACATTCATTCTCAATTTCTCTTTCACTTGTTTTTCAATAAATTTGCCAAAAATGTTCAGTGGGAGGGGAAATACTTTTCACCAAATCATGGTAGAACAACTAAGACACTATAAAAGAAAGAAAATTCAGCCTAACCTCAAATGAGCTACTATTTCTGCCCAAAATTACTTTGAGATGGACCATAAACTTACATATAAAAGCTAAAATTATGAAGATGGTAGAAAAATATCTTCCTCAAATAAATAACATCTTCAAAATAACAGAGAAGCCAAGACAGGGCAAAGAGAGCACTAGCCACAGAAATGTATTTTGGATTTCACTAAAAGTAAAATCTCTTCACTTAAAAACACAACTATGGAAATGCATAGCCTTACCATAACCTAGAGTCTACAACAAATACATAAGACACAGGACTTCTTTCTGGATGACATAAGAAACTTCAACACAACAATTCACGGACACACACCCAATGCACAATGAGACCAAATGGGAAAAGAGCAATTGCGACCAGCATGGTGGAAATGGAGATGGATGAATGCTCAGTGAGACCGTGAAAAACGATCAAATGTTAGAGGCCAGCCGAAAAATGAAAACTTAAACCACAGTGAGTCCTGCCAGGCACTCCTGACATAGCCAACGGTAAAGAGATGCAGCCGCGTGCCGGGGAAAGCGTGGACCAGGACTCAGATACGGGATGCGGGATCCCCACACGATCCCTGTAAAATGATGTCGCTTTACCTTGTTTGAATGAGTAAGGTTTTTAAATGCTTGTAATACAAAGCACTTGCACAAATGAAACTTTAATATACAGGAGATCTACTTCTAAAAGTATAATATGAAAATAAATGGCATTGGAATATGTTTGATACATATTCTTTAGCTAGAAAAACACAAATACCTCCCTACGTGTCTTTTAAATCTGTACGTGAATGAAGAATTTATTCCAAAGACTGGAATTACCCGAATAAACTGGTAACATACCCCCAAATGTGTGTGCATTCACGTATTATTATTTATAATAGAAAAAACTAAGATTTCTTCAGTTGGTAGTGTTTGACTAATTCTCCATTGTCTCCCTCATTAAACATGTGGCACATCTTTATTTAATGATATGGAACAATTTCCATGACGAATTGAGAAGCAGGAAAGGCCAGCTAGAGAGCACACATGTGAAGCAGTCCACACGCCTTCCCACCCTCCACGCCTCAGGAAGTCTAGCCACAGGAAGCCCAGAGACCAGCGAGCAGCATGTAATATCAAACACCAACATAGTCACGACAGAACGAGAGTGCTTTTGCTTGTACATTTTTTTGGTATTATTTGAAATACCAGCACCATTAGCTGTCCATTAAAAATAAGCCCGTCATTGGAATTGTCATTAATTAAATGATGACTAAACGTGTTTAAAATAATTGCTCTCTTTTCCCAGTAATTCTATGCTAGGACTAGATCTTAAATATTCAGAGTTGCAACCATGAATTTATATGCCAAGTTGGTATCTGCTTATAATTTTGACTTTAGAAACCACTGGAAATACGTAATAATCTAGTAATTTCACCATAAATTGTACCGTATCCAAGTGACCATTATGCTGCCTGGCTTGGTGGTGCCCATCTGTAGTCCCAGTACATAGGAGATGGAGGCAGAAGGGTCGTAGAGTCGAGAGTTCAAGGCCAGCCAGGCTACATGGTGATACTTGTATCTTAAAAAACACTAGGCAGCCATAAGCTATCATGTGGTAGAGCCCCGTTTACATCCTGTGATTGAAATCCTGTGAAAAAATGTATGTGCCCGAACAAGAACAACTATTGGAAGAAATGTAATGAATGAAGTGACTTTATTTCTGAAAAATCCATACTAGTATTGATTTTTAATTCTTTGTGACCATATAGAATGTATATATGTACGTAGTGTATACACATTGGCAGTATGTACATACACAGTCTAGAGACACCTGTGATGCAGATATAAATGTACATATCAATGTGTATAGGTGTGCTATGGGTCTGGTTTTGTTTAATAAGCACAACCTATGTATTTCACGTGAAGAATGAGCTAGATGATAGCTCCCCTTTCCTGCCTTGCACCGCCATGTCTTGTTTTTATAGTGGTAATTCGTCCTGGGGCCACGGGACCCAGAGCATAGTAAGAATGTCTTTGTTTTGGACACGAATTCAAGCAGGCCCCTCAGAGAGACACCGGCCCTCTCTGAGAACGCAGATGCATCTTCGTCCTTCTCGCCATGCCTTCTGATCTCAGTCCTTGGGGATCTGGGAGATTCTGATGTGCGACCGGTGGAGCAGGTTTCCTCCGACAGCGGAGGGATGGTTCGGGATCTGTGGGCTGCCCGCAGGCCAGCATCGGAAAGCCTTCTGAGGGCTCGCATGGGCAAGGCCGGATCTCCTCCAGCCTCCTCCCCAAGCCCCGCAGTGCACTTTAGAGCAAGGGGCGCCAGTGCCGGCTCCGACAGCAATGCATGCAAGCAATCTGGGATGCAGAGCCGGCTTCCCGGCAGCGAGGCCGACTGGCCGGCCAGCGCGGAGACAGGGCGCCGTGTGCCGGGGCAGGGCTGTGGCGCGGGACAGCCCGCCCGGCGTCAGCAGGGGAGGGGGTCACAGTGGATGTGCAGCGATGGGTTCCAGCCCCGCGCCACCTTGGACCATGGCAAGCAGAGGACCCTGCGCACTCCGCACCCTCCAGCTGCCCACCAGGTCTGACCCCTCCGTCCACCAGCGCTGCACTCGGGCCCGCGGCAATCCCCATACCACGGGTGTGACACCGCCACGCCACGGGGGCTGGCAGGACCCGTGCAAAACAGGCCCTGGTCCTGAGAGCTCCTCCACACGGGTCTACTCAAGCAAGTCCGCAGCTCTTGGCAATTTTTAAGAGTAACTCTTCGCTTCTGAAAGGACTTTCTCTTAGGAGAAACTGTTCTGTAAGAGCAGCGTGCTGTGGTGGGAACAGTCGCTATTCAATACAGGTTAACTGACAGATCCTAGACCCTAGGAGGACTCACTTCAAGGATCAAAATGTTTATGAGAAGACCAGAGAAGCAAAGGGTTTGTTTGCGTCAAGAGATGAGATCTGCTCTTTTCCCATCAACCTGTCTTTCAGCTTAGGTATTTTTTCAGCTTAGGTATTTCTGTTAAACATATGCATTACAGTTCCTCTGGGAAAAAAACAAAACAAAACAAAACCACCTTTCACACACACACACACACACACACACACACACACACACGTTTACTGATTTGTTTAAACAGATTTCATCTCTCACTGGGCGATTTCAAGGAAGGGTACGGTGTGCATACTCTACTCAGAGCCCATGTCAGGCGAGGAGGTAAAGCTTGCTCATTGGGCTATGGCACAGCGGAACCGAGGAGACACAGACGGCGAGGACATTCACACCCAGGAGCCCGTCCGTCCGTCCGTCGCCACCTCTTGGAGTGGGTAATGGGGTCTGTGTGCTTGACATGCACAGCCCTGAGCCAGCGCGTGGCTGCTGAGCTGCTCTGCCCGGCAGGAGCAGAGCGAGGAGCAGGCCAGCCAAGACGCGGGGAGGGGTGGGCGGGCGGAGGCCACCAGGGCCCTCGCTGGCAGGCGCAGGACAGACGTCACTGCCACTGCCATTGGTCCGTCTGTCCCACCAGCCCATCGTTTCCATTCTCCGTGGGCACCGGCAGACAGGCCTCCACCCGGAGTGTGAGCTCTGAAGTGCTGGTCTCAGCCAGTGGTCAGTGCCTGGGGGCGGGGGCCATTAGCTTATGCGGTGGTGAGTGGACACAAGGGACAGAGCCAGGCTATCCCCCTGTCTGTGGTGCCGAGGGAGATGTGCAGGGAAATCTGCAATCCTCGCTCTGGGGCGGTGTCTGCTTATGCTTCCTAACAGGTACCGTGACCGCAGGAGTCTGCTCCTTCACCACAGCCTAGCTGATGTGTCAAAGGAAAACACCCATTTACTTCTTCATTCGGTCTCAGCTCACCCGTGGGGAGTTTGCAAAGCTGAGTCAATGCTCAGACGCGAGTCTCCTTCTTCTCTTTTGGAATAATAATAATAAAAACCCAACAACTCCCTTCTGTCACCACTAAGCTAACATCTCTAGGAAGTTTCACTTTTACTCTCAATCGTAAAATGATAGCAGACGCCGAATAGGAAAGTGCTTGATTGTGAGATTACCACGACAAGGACTATTAAGGATAGATGGTCTATCAGGTGCATAGCATTAGGGACAGAGGACTGGGCTCTATTTTAACTACAGATACATACACATGTATATTTATATTTCCCCCTTAGACTCTCGCACAGGTTTCTGACTCGGCACCACGCCAGTGGGTGTGCTGCGTCACCAAGCATAGATCCTAGTGCTGGGAAATACACTGACCTTCTCGAAAAGCTGCCATTCTCTCAGAACCAGAACAGGAAAGGGGGAAAGGGGAAAGGCATCGGGCAGAGTGAGGAAATGGCGCTGACTGGCGGGCAGAGCCGGCCAGCTGTGCGCATGGCGGTCATGCCAATGTCCAGGGCCCGCGTGGAGGCGCGTGGCCGTCCCTCGCTGGATGCCAGAAGGATCCGCTCCATACCCACTGGAAGAGCGGACAGAAGGAACGTGGCCTACAGCTCCACGCCGTAACTCTCAAAGCCTTCTCGACTGTGAGCGCCATTTGCAGCCATAGAAACACAACAGTGCATCTTTAAATGTGATCGAGCATCGCTTCTTCCTTTCCGGGCCTGGGAAACTGTTCAGCGCTGACCGCCGCCGCCAGGCCTGTGAACACGTGTGATCACATGTGTGATCACACGTGTCGGTGAGGATCAAACGCCCAGGAAGTCTCGGGAGCTTTTGAAATGACATCCCGCTGTGGGTTCCCAGAGTCTGAATGACTAGGGATTGGAGGTAAGCGTCTGAGCCAGGAAATGCATCCACAAAGCGGTGGGCAGGAATATGAAGAACGGGGAGAATTTCTGGCACTCCTCCATTGCTCAGAGTCAGGTGGAGTTATAAATGGAGGAGATGTTATCTCTGAAGATTTGAGTGTGAAGGTGCTGTGTTCATTACAGGAGGAGAGAGGACACTAGAGGAAAACTAAGGAAGAGAAAATAGCCCATCAAAAGGCCAAAGCCTCAGAATTCGAGGGCAAGGCTGGTGTGTGTGTGTGTGTGTATGTTTCACCCAAGTATAAATCTCTCTAGGTGATAAACCCTACAAGATCTACAACACCGCTTTCACAAATCAACATTTTCTAGGTACAGGGAAGGTCCATTTGGAGTTCAGGTCTACCAGTTCAATACCTTTTCCCTCAATAACCATACCCAGCAGAAGATATTTAACTTCATGAATTATAAAATGACAAGAAACATTTCTGTATTGGTTGTTGATTCAATCCCACAACAGGTTCAAAAGTTCATGAGCAGCTAATACCCAAATTTATCATAGTATGGGCTACCACATGCACAGTATTAAATAATATATACTTTAAATTATTGAAGGTGAGTAACACCAGGTAAGAGCGTGCTGTTTTAAAGTGCTCTCCTGTTTCCTAAAATGCCCCAGCTCTTTTCAAGTATCCCTCCAAGTGGTAAAGAATGGAGCCGTGCAGCTTTAATATCAGCAAATTGCTGCTTGATGTATTTTATTGCAAATAGATATTTTCTATGCTGTTTTTTTCCAAGAGCAATAACCCTAATAGAACACTTACTGGGTACTTACTCTGTGTCTAGTACTAGAGAAACATTCTAGAAACACGAGCTCACTTAGTTCTTGTGATTCTGGAGCGGTTCTGATTATCCGTCCTGTTGTAAAGGTAAGAGCAGTGGAGGTTGGCGGGACCAAAGAAACATGGCTGCTCTGCTGGGAAGTTTGGCCCCTCTTCCCCCTCCCATTCTGTTCTCTTAAGACCAATGGAGATCTTTTTCTTCCTTTTTTCTAGTAATCGTTGGGAGTTTTTCAGCCCAGTCTGCCTCCTTCTCTATTTACCCAGTTGCTCATTTTTGGGTTTATCTCTTCCTGACTGTTCCTGGTCACAACCACTAGTAATAGGTCCAGGGATATAGCAGCTTACCCTCCACTCCTCACCTTTGTTAGATACTGTGTCCCCTGGCCCAGCCCGGTGTGTGTGTGTGTATGCATGTGCGTGTGCACACGTGTGTGCGTGCGTGTGTGTGTGCGCATGTGTGTGTGCTGGGCTTTGATTTCACACAGTAAGTTGGTCTCCCTAATCAGATCTAAACTGAGGAGGGCAAGTGGAGCTGTGTGAGGAGCGTCTTTGTATTCGAATCACATTCATCAGGGTGAAGAATGGCTGGAGCCCCTTGTCAGGTGCAAGGCTCTAGTGCCTGGGAAGAGACCCGGTGAGGGACAGAGATCCCAGCACAGGAGGCCCAGGGCGGGAAGGCGGGCAGGGGAAACAGGCCTCTCCTTCTCATGTCCGACCGCAGAAAATAAAGACGATAATTACAAGTAAGTCAGGATGTAGTGGTCCCAGGGAGCAAGGTCAAAGCATGAGAATTTCAAGGCGTGAGAACGTGCACACACAAGAAAAGAGGACGCTGCCCAGAAAAGCACTAAAGGATCTCCAAGGCTGTCGAGAAACGCCTCCTTCCTCCTTGTACAGAAAGGGAGAAAAAACAATTTCAGACCTGCCTCTGGCCTCTTTGAGCTATTTCAATCTATCCTTCATTCCGGCTGCCAGACAGAGCACTTCCCTGTCCTGGTGATGAGCAAGGCTTTCTGATGGATATTGACCAAATACATATGCTTTCTTTCTTTCATCACCATTCAATTTGCTTAAATAAAAAGTCCAATGAAAAATGACTTCCTTGACTACATCTACTCCGCATCTGTCCTCTCCCGTTATTTCTGGGCGTCCCTCCGGAGTGATTGTGTTGTGTACATGCAACTCTCCATCCACCACATCTAATATGCAAGTCTTAAATTTTTAAAATTGCCTGGGCGGCCTACGGACACCCCGGCGAGAGCACAGGGCATCCATTTGTGACTGCAGAGCTGATCCTCCGAATCGAAGGGAATTCGTCACCACATCCATCTCTATTGCAATCCGTGTCTCCTTTCCTTCTCTCTCGTTCACCAGACAGTAATGTTCTCAGATCAAATATTCTCTATAAATTGAGAGAACATTTAGCTGATTTATGGGGCTTTTAGCTATTATATACTTACCTATTCAATAAAAGTAAGTACGCCCATCACATGACACATATGCTACCTTCCCACGATGAGATCTTTCCTTGAAGGGATTCGGGCATCAAATGGTAATGAGATTTCTTGTAGCTAATACATCACTTAAGGGCAATCTGACATCCTGAATCCATTTCTCTGTCCTCCCTTCCCCCTCTCCCTTCCCTCTCCCCTCCCTCCCTTCCTCCCCCTCTCCCCCTCTCTCCTCCCTGTCCCCCCAAAGCCTCCCTCCCTCCCTCCCCGCCCCAGGCCTCCCTTCCTTTCTGTTGCCATCTATAAATCCGCACTCAGCTTCCAAGGGGTCACTCTGCGATTCTGAGAACAGGAGCCTTAGCGTTGGTTGGCACGTGGGCTCGGGAAAGGGATTCCCACTTGGTCTTTGATTCGCAAGGTGGAATTCCAGACCAGGAACCAGTGCAGAGGCCACGCCGGGCGCACCAGGCTGAGCTGGGCTGCGCACTGGGCCGCACGGGCCGCGCACGGGGCTGCGCA
>NW_012267227.1:19915958-19943976 GCF_000151885.1 Dipodomys ordii
CTGGACGGTGGGGGGGAGGGGGGTTCACCCTGGACAGCAGGGGGGGTGCCCATGCGCGTGCACTGGCCGGCCGGGGTCGGGAGGGCACAGACGCAGCCTGGTGGTCCAGCAAGAAGCAAGCGTAAAGTGAGTGTCCATGCTACAGAGTTAATCGGGTGTAGATATTTTCTTAACTTGAATTTAATAAATTTTTTATGGAAAACAATTCATCATGTAGGTTCATCGACGATAATTTATTTACATTTAATGTCCTTATAAAGAGCTTAACTCTAGGTACGATTAAACCAGAAACTCAGTCATGTGAGAGGACATAAAAATGTGGAAGACACTAAGTGTGTAAGATACAATTTCTCCTGATTGATTTTTCTAGGTTATCTATTAGATAATAAGCCTCTTACACAATTAGTGCCAAAAAAAAGGCAGGGGGCTTTCTTATTGCCTGATGAATAATATCATATTAGACACCGTGGGGGACGCAGAAAGGATTAAGGTCCCGCAGGGACTCGGAGTCGAGCCGGGTAACGGCCCGTGAACACCACTGCAGAAGGAAATGTGCCAGGACGTGCAGAGAAGTCACCTGCAGCCCTCAGAGCCGCAGAGGGTGTCGTGGGAAGGGTCTGGAACAGGTCTCCCTCCAGTGGAAGGGGAGAGCCAAAGGACACAGCATCAGCCGCCTGGCTGGCTGGCCGATTCCTGCCCGAGCTGCTGCCGTAGGCAGGGCAGGGAATTTCCACTCGTGTTCCCGGGTAGGGAGAACACCAGGGTGACGTCAGGGTGGACAAAACCCAGAGGACAGGAGGGACAGACAGAAGAAAACCTACAAGAGGCCCCCACAGCGGGAGATGTGACCCCTACCTTCGCATGGAGAGACGGCTCGATGCTGTGTCCCGCTTAAAGTTTAAAGGAACTCCTGGCTTGATGGGACTAGACATGTAGTTGAGGGAAATGAATCTCATAGACCAGTAGATGTAGAAACTTCAGGAGAATATTAAGGAGGTTATGGTAATAGCCCAGAAATAAAGATGAGATGGGAGCAGAAATCTGATTTATGTGTAAATATACAAGGTGAGAGAGAGATCATCAGGTTTTGGTGGCCGACTTGCTGACATACATGTGCTCGAAATGGCCTGTCTGTTTTAGCTCCATAAGCTAAATGCATCTGTTCTTCAAACACGGGGAAAGCTGGCTAATTCTTACCTTCACTGGTGTTTATGAGAATAAGAATACCAACACAGAATTGATGAGGTGTTGGGCAGATTTCAGGAGCATCTGACTCGGATAGGATCCTTGGCTTGAAAAGAACACTGAATGAGAGGGTACCCCCCTGGCAATCAGAACAAAGTTTGGAGGTGACAGATTTTTTTTTAAAGTAACAAAAAAAATACAAGGAAATTTACAAGGCCTAGTTATCTAGATACATTCCAAAAATGGACTTGATGGCTCTGACTTGTCATTTCCCCCCTACCCATCATCTGTTTTATTTTTAATTTCTACATAGGACTTAATGCAAACAGTGAAGATCAGTAACCCCTACTACTTTTTAAAAATGTTTTTAAATATATTTTCAAGATGATATTAGCTTCAGGAGTTTTTCCTGGCCTTAGGAATCCTGTAGAACATTAAGCAAAGAGATGTGTATTCTTTTCCTTTAAAATTAGACACACCAACAAAAGTCTGTGCTCTAGAATCAGCATTCTAAAAATAAGCAGTGGCACAGCCCGTGTGAACTCCATGTCGACACGGTGCAAGCACACACCACACCAGCCGGCTCCCAGAAAACACCCTTTCCACAGCACCCTGAGGCCTGGTCCCCGCAAAGCCCACGCAGGGCAGCCGGGATTCCTCACGCGAGCCTTCCCGTTCCCACATCAGCCTTTCGGCACAGAGTCGCCCCCTGCCCCCTCTAGGCCGCTCTGCTCCTCCCGTGTTCAGGTTCCGGTCAAGCACGCCCTGCATGCAGGCCCTTCCTGTGCAGTGGCTGCAGCTACGGTCGAGCTGCCCGACTCCCTGGGAACCCAGCTGGCAAGAGAGCCCCTTCCGTAAATTCATTTCCCCTTCGGTGGCATCGTCGTCTTCTGGTTGTTTTGCTCCAGATTTTTCCTTATTTAATATCGTCATTTACTTTCCTAGTACAGTCATCATTTCTTTTAATGTTTTACCACATAGTGTATGTGTGTGTAAGTACACACACGAAAGAAGAAAAATGGACGGAGGAGAGACATTCGTGGGGTGGGGCCTCGGGCTGGGGACCCTGTGGGATCCCTGAGAAGTGGCTGCTCCCTCACCTTTGAAAGTGTCCGCACGTCCGGTCTCCCCACGAGTCCCTCCCACCCCAGCTGCTCCAGCCAGCCATGCACAGCAGGCCTTGGGCTCCACCCCACGGAGCACAGCTGGGGCTTGCCAGCCCGTGTTCCCAGTGTGAAGGTTTTACCCCTAAATTCAGCCTCTCTGTCACCTACAGCAGCACAGAGATTATGGAAGGTTTGTGTAGCAACATTAAAAAAATCATGACAGATAATGGCTTCATGATATTTAAGAAAATGAATGTGTGCTCTGGAAGTAAGTAGTAGTTCTAAAAACTAGCAGCTAAGTTGGGCACCCGTGGCTCACGCCTGTCATCCTAGTTACTCAGGAGGCTGAGATTTGAGGATCACAGTTCAAAGCTACCCCAAGCAGGAAAGTTTGTGAGTTCTTACCTGCAGTTAGTCACCAAAAAGCCAGGAAATAGAGCTATGACTCAAGTGGTAGAGTGCTAGCTGCAAGCCCAAAAGCTAAGGGGCAGTGTCTAGGTCCTGAGTTCAAACCCCAGGACTGGCACAAACAGACCACAGCCTTTTCAGCTAGAAAACACTATTTGCTGAATTTCCAAAGTTAACTCATACACACGTAGGAAAAGGCCTGAAATCCATCCTAGGTAAGGATAAGCAAGGGAGAATGAAAAACAAAAGCCGGTATAAGAGTGCTTCGATGGTCACGTAGCATAGTTACACACTTGGTCCACACACACCCCGAGGGTGTGAGACAGTGTGCAGAGATGCGGGCCTCCCGAGGAGAGCCCCCAGTGCCTGGCCTGCGCGCGGGCCACTCTCCCTGGGGCCTCCACGGCCCAGCGCCGCTGGAGTTCCACTGGAGGTCCTGTAACGCGTTTCAATTAAGGCGTGTAATTAAAATTTTAGCACAGAAGTGTTTTCTTGCAAAAGGAAGCCCACACCTGCTTGCAGAAAAGTGAATGCTTCTAGAACAAAAGCGAGACACTTGAGAGACGGAGGACGAGTCCAGGTGTGGGAGGACGGCTGGCCCCGCCTCTCCCCAGCGAGCTGGCTGGTGGCACGCGCCGCCGCCCGACCTGAGTCTCAGGGGCGGGAAAGCTTCTCCCGAGCAGCCAGGGAGCACGTTTGCCCTGGCCGCTGGCCTCACGCACAAGCCAGGAGAGCAGCGAAAGCTCTGCTTTTGTCATCCCGATAGAGTCTAAGGGTTTTCTGATCGTTTTCCAGTGGTGGTTACGCTGCAGTATTACACTTTTTCTGGTCTCCCCAGTGCACGTGGGATCAGCGGGTCTCCTTCCCGGGAGCAGGCCATCCCGGGCCGCAGCGGGCACGGTCAGCTCCTGGGAGTGAAATCCATTGCCCTGGCCAAGCTGTCCAGCTTTTGCCTTTGTAGCAACTTTTAGCCCACAATAACCATCATCAGTTTACAGCAAGCAGATCCATTACGCTTCCTCCGTTCCTGCAGCCCCACATTAAGCTAATATTATCTATTTCCCAAGTGGAAAGAGTCCTTCCAGCCCTATCAATTATTAATTCCTTGCTTGCAGCTAATGTTTTCTTTGAATTATTTAAATGCATCTTCATTTATCAATAAACATAAAATGTTAAACAAAGAATACTGATGAAGAGCATTATTTAAGCCATAACGTTTTATGAGATTATTTCAAGCGCCTTTTCTGATTTATTAACACAATATATTTTATAATTATTTTTCCATTTCTGAAAAAAATTATTCTGGGAATTATCTAGAGGTTTGCAGATTTTGTGAGTACTCCAACTTGTGGTGTAATTTTGACCAGGTTCTATTAAAATATCCTTGGGTGTATGTATGTATCCCTATGTATCATGTCTGTGCATGCGTGTATTTATGTGTGTGTATATATACATATACATGTGCACACACAAACAGGTAGTATATATAAATATACATGAGTGTTTATATTTACCATAAAAAGTGTTCATTATTCCTGATATTTTTCTTAAAAAATTAAAGATACCATTAAAAATTTAAACTTCTTGATAGGAATTCTGAACCTCTATATTCTGAAAATTGTATTTATAGTGCATTTACAAACTTACATACACATAAATTTGGTGCATAGGTAAGAAGCAACACTGTTTATCCTTAAATATTAAACCTTTGAACAACCCAACTGTTTAGTCTTTGTTGGGGTCCTGGCTTAGCAATCTGCACCCACACCATACACAGATCAATCCTCCTGACAGTCTTTTTTTTTTGCTTTCCAGACTTGTAACCCAAACTAAAATATGAATATTTGAAAAGTGCATATTTTATAGGAATATGTTTAATATTGTCACCTTCTGAAATAGAAAGAAACTGAGTGTTTTGATATAAATATTCTGGAGAGACTAAAAAAGAAAAGTCAAACTTTCCTGAACCCTTGTCAAGTAAGAAACCAACACACATGGGAGTGATGGTGGAGCCCGCGGGCAGGTGTTGTGAGGGAGGGCGGGAACAGACCTACAGTCCAAGCACAGCCATTGGCCTCTCCCTGCAGCACTTCCTGTTCACACAGCCCCTCCTCCGGGCCCAGCGGCCTTGCTCCCCGGTGCAGAGCTTGGAAATGTCTCTAGGAAATGGCTAGAGAAGGCGCAGTGTGCCAGCCTCAGGGTTTCAGACTGCACATTTGAAGGGGGGGGGTCACAGGGGACACTCTAAGTTAAAGCCTGGTTTTAGGTAACACAGTTGAGGGAAGGGAGCCTGGTCGGCTGGAGGCTAGTTTGGGTCCCACTGTGTAAGTTGAACAAAGGATAAAGCACGCGGATGATAGGGAGGCCCAGGAGGGAAGTGCTGGCTGCAGGCTGGGGCACTGGGAGGGAGGGAAGAAGGCGCCAGGGCTGCGGCCAGGGAGCCCCGGAGCTCAGGAGCATGAGCGCAGACTTGGATGGGGGACAGATGCACCAGTGTCCCATGGAAAGGCCTGGGCGCCTGCGGACGAGTCACACACGATACATTTGGGAACATTAAATACCCACACACTTGAAACTCAGGAGAACACTGACCCGAAAGGTTCCTCTCGCTCTGCTCCACCACCCATCGAAATTCACCTGGGGTGGGAGAAGGCAGAGCTGGCAGCTGTTGGCATAGCTTCCAGCAGTAACTTTAACTGCCATGCCATTTGTAATCAAAAGGCTCTGAGATAATTATTCTCATTCAGATGGAAAGGTCGTGAATTTCAACACACGACAGGATAAAACCAGAAGGGTTTCCTTTCAGACATATGCAGATAAAACAGAAGAAATGCTTTTTTCAGAACATATAACACGAACGGCAATATAATAGTAGACCGGGCAGCAAAGAATTGAATGAATTCTACAAAGGCAACACTGCAATGCCAAAGAATAAAAACAGTTGCATAAATGATAGAATAACGAAGCAAATAGGAAAAATATATTAGAAAAGTAGAGTAGATGATTGCTGATGAACATGGTAAGAAGAAAAAGAATTTACCTAAAAACAAGGGGTCTGTATTCAAATATACGGCTACTTTCTTTGCTCTTGTATTGTTATTATTTAAAGTTCTGTTCTCCATGTGGTCGGCACTTACTAAATCTGACAACACCAAAGGCAAACGTGAGGCCCTCCTCAGCCCTGAGAAATGAGTGGTTTTGTGGAAGAAAGGCAAAATGTTCACTTGAGCCCTGTGACAAGTGTTGGGCTAAACATGGGCTGGGAGTTGGCGGAGAGGCAGGAGCGAGGGAGGGGAGGGGGCCGGAGGGGCCTGCACCTGAACACGGGAGGGGTACGCAGAGGGGAACATGGTCCAGAGGTGGCCAGGGGCGATTCCATGCTGACACGGGGGATGGGGAATCGCGGGGTGAGGAATTGGGGGACAGGGAGGCTCCTGTGAGGAAGTCCGCGTAGCTGCTCCAGTGAGCAGGAATGAGGTGTGGGGACTGCGGGTGGGGCTCGGTCACCGTGGCCTTGCTGGCTTCCTGGCCGTGGGGGTTCAGTGGATGGCGGTGCCACCACACGGGCAGCAGGAGGAGCCGTGGCCACCTGCCCTTTGCCACCCAAGAACTGAGATTCCTGCGCTGCCACTGCCCCCCCACGCCCCAAGTCTCCAGAAATGAAAGCCTGGAGAGGATCACTTCACAAAGGGTCTCAGGTCGCAAGTCTGAACCCAGGCTGGGTCTCCCTCCTTTTGCACCTCCTGGGAGTCTCTTCCAAGAAATGACGGGCGCCGTTAGAGACTTGATTCTGTTCCCAGAAATCTCCCTCCAAGGCACCGCACCCCAGCAGCCTCCGCGAGGCCTGCTTCCCGGAAGAACCCTCCGTCCACCGCAGCAACGCTGCCCGTCCCAGACAACCGCAGTGTGCAGGTGAGTCCTTGCTCCCCAGGGCACGGAGACACACCCCCTGTCCCTGAAGTCTCCAGAAGACGCTTGTCCCAGAACTAAGCTAGAAAGCAGCGTCTCCATCCTGTCCCTTTTCGAGAGTGAAGTTCTGATGGAAGGCCGCGCTGCAGACACATTCATACCGCACTAGCTCCCCACGATTAATATGACCACCGTGAATGAATTAATAATGACCGGCCACTTCACTGAGGTCTTTGCTCCCGCCCCTCCACCTTGATGTGGAGCGGGTCCAGGGCACTGATGATCACAAGTAGGATGGATTGATTCATCATTGGTGGGAAAAGGGCTCCTCTTCCCATAAGCCCGCTCCCTTCCCTGCACTGCTCCTGAAGATGTACAGCCCCTGGCAGCGGCTCAGACCCGTCCACGGCCCACTCCCTGCAGCCAGCAGCTACAATGAAGGATGGTGAGCCAACAGCAGCCTCGAGCGAGAAGCCCACAGACATGGAGCTGCCGCCCACAGAACCATCTTCTCCTCTGTCTACGCTCCTGGGGTGATGAGTGGACCCCCTGGCTGCCTTCAGAATACAGCAGTGAGCGAGCTAGCTTCGCTTGACGTCTATACACCTCAAAGCACATTGAGGGTGCTATGTGCCTTCACCTCCACCTTTGGCTCCTTCCAGCAGGGGCACAACGATTAAACTGTTCGTTTCCCTTGCATTGCTTCTTTGGCCTTTCTAATCGTAGCCCTGCTGACCAGTGTCAGGCTCTGCCCTGCCCGGGAGGAGACATTCTCCCACCGCAGAGTCCGTGCGCCCAGTCCACCTCCTCCCTTCTCCCTCCCGCCCGGGCTGACCCCTGCACCGAAACGCTTACCTTTACCTAGAATTGGCTGGTGGTTGCTGTTTAATGCAAGCAATTATGCTTTTAATTGTGTTTATAAAAGTATTGGCACATTTCCTTCTCACTGACATTTGATCCATAAGCAATAAAGGAGCCCGGCATTAACTCAGGAGTCCCACACCCCGGCTCTGGGCAGTAAGAAGACCATCGCGTCTGTCCATCGCCACACTTCGCAGCGCTGTTGCACTGCAGGAATGAGCACTTGTGGTTTCCTAATGAAATGGCTAAGATTCCTTCCCTGGAAGTTGTGGATGGAAGGAGCTTGAAAGTGTTCTATACATGCATTCAGTGTGAGCACACGGCCACTCACATGAACACACGTGCGTTCAACGTGCACACAGCCACTCACATGAACACGCATGCATTCAGCGTGAGCACATGGCCACTCACATGAACATGTGTGCTTTAATCCATGAGCACACGGCCACTCACATGAACACGCATGCAATTCACCATGAGCACACAACTGCTTACATGAACACACATGCATTCAACGTGAGCACATGGCCACTCACATGAACACACGTGTGTTTAACGTGCACACAGCCACTCACATGAACGAATACACATGCATTCAATGTGAGCACACGGTCACTCACATGAACACATATGCATTCACCATGAGCACACGGCCACTCACATGAACATGTATGCATTCACCATGAGCACACAGCTGTTCACATGAGCAGGCCCTTACAAAGGGCCTTCTTCAAGCTGGGCTCCCCATGACTCGAGACCGGGAGGTGTATGAGGATAAAGGACAGCGCTCCTGGGCTGAGGGAAGATGACCAGGTGAGGAAATCACTTCACGACAATATGACACTTAGGAAAAAAAATAGTCCTATAAATTGCGAAGCAGATCCAAAGGCCAGCTCCCTGAGGTGTTTGCAGAGGAGAGGTGGGAAATAGATATAAGCTGATGGGAACTGTGCCGCCAAGGACGGGCGGGGCTTGCTCTGCCTCCTGAGACGTCGGGGCTTGCTCTGCCTCCTGAGACGTCGGGGCTTGCTCTGCCTCCTGAGACGTCAGAACCTTGTGTGAAGGTTGTGGGCCTTTCCACTGTTAATATAGAGCGCTGCATCCAAAGAACACAGGTCATGGACCCAAGTCTATGATATCATACGTTCAACAATCAGCCTGGAAAATTAGCACAACAACCGGCAAGAGAACGTGCTAGAAAAAGTAGCCTGCCTGCCCATCCACCCTGATTTTCTCCCCAGGTGTCTTCTTGCTGAGGGCAGAGATAGAGTACTATCCATTAGAGATTTAAATAAAGCATGTAAGACAGCCTTGAAAAGCAGGTGAAGAGCAAGTCAGGGAGTCTGTGATTACATGCTATGCCAGGGGAGAATTACTACCTGGATCTTCTGGCTGTTATAATTCTGGGTTGAGTGCCGGAGTCTCATTTTTGCTCCTGCATTTATTTTTAGAGTCAACACATCTGCTTCACAGGGGCTTTGAAAGAGCTGGTGGAGAAATTGATTCTACAGTACTGGAACCACGCAAGTGGGGTGGTTGTTATTATCTCTAAGAATGTAGATGATTATCTGGCCAAAATATTAGAGTCTAATACAATGAGAGTGGCTATTACCATCACTGTTGGGGTAGAGAGTCTGTTTAATTTCTGATATAGAGCTAAAGGCTTGCTGAAGCAGGAAGGGAGGATGGGAGGGAGGAAAGAAAGGGAAGGGAGAAAGAAAAAGGAAGGAATAATACTAACAGGTATTGCCATGGTAAGTTTGGTGCTTACTACATATCAACCTAGAAATCCTTCCAGTGATTTTCATTGATATTTATTTTGTACTAATACTGAGGGAAGATCACGAAAGGAAGAAATACACGGCGAGTGGCAAGGAGCTTTCAGAAAAGACCACCTCACAGGGCAGCCAGCGTTTTCTCATTCTTGGCCCACGCGTCCTGCTCATTCTGTGAGCTTTTCTCCCAGACACGGGCTTGGTGGTCCAGAGTGAGCCAATGTTAGGGCCCAGGATGAAGTCGCCCTCTCTGCTGCACCTGGAGAGCAGGTGTCGTTCTGAGCAGCACTGGGGAGCAGTATTGACGCGGCTCTGGCTAGCCAGCGTTTAACCCGTGCAGCCGTTCAACCCGTGAGGTTTGATGGGTACCTCAGTGTCACCTAGACACGCTGGTCATATGTCACGTGCTAGGAGAAATACCTAAAGGAAATGGGGCACAGAAAGCAGCGCTGTTGGCCCGTATCCTCGCCACACAATCTCAGCAATGAGTGGTCATGAAAGGTTGTTCTTCATCCAGGTAAGCCCGGGCTGAGCTGCCCTTTCTCCCGGGGAGGTGGATGGGGGGAGGCGGCACTGGGTTCTGCTTCCGTACCTCCCTCTGCAAGCGCTTTGCAACCGTGTTCTTCCAGTTTGCCAGTGACATGAGAAAATGTTCCGATCCCTGGGAACTGAAGGGAAGTTCAGCACATCTCCAGGACCTCAGCTTCCTCTCGAGACATTCTTCTCCCTTTGGAAAGACCTTCCTGAGTGCCGCCCCGGGAAGAGGAAGGCTCCTCCTTTTGTTTCTCGTTTCCAGATGAGTCCCTTGGTAACATTGGTTTTAATGTCACCAGTATAGACTTCTTGCTTCTACTGACTCCAGATCTAGTTATTGTATCTACTCCCTGAGATATTTGCCCCTTAAGACTATTTTCCTGCTCGGAAATTATAGCTATAACCTGATTAAGGAAAACACCCTCTCTTTTCTTAAGGATAGGCTTAGTTATTACTTGGGAAACAATGCGATTACGTGAGATTAGTAAGATTAATCAATGCTTTACAAGGTTACTGGGCTTTCTTAAATTAGATCGTGCCTTAGCCACTTCCTCATTCTGAGCACTGCCTGGATGATTCGGCTGCTGTGTTCTTTTTCCTGAGGAAATCTGATTCTGATGACTAAGTGGGTCCCTGGCACCCTGTTTCCCTCACTTGTGAATAGGGAGTTGGAGGCTTGTCTTTGCGAAAGAACTGGCGATAGAGTAATTGGGTGGGAAGATGGGTCCTCTGCTCGGCTCTTTGGGCTTGCCTTCTTTTGCTTGTTTTCTTTTCTAAGCTATAGCAGGCTAAGTCGCAGTCCAAGCTGGGAGATGTCACACAGAGCGTGGCCTGCGGCTTCCTGGCAGGGTGGACATGAGCACCACCGGGTCCGGCGTGGCCCGCCCTGTCCCATGCAGATCCCGGTCGCTCTTGATTTAAAAAGGACAAGGGGTGGCTACTGGCATGTAGCACAGCGAGGTCCAGTCTCGCCCCGGCCTTGCTGCCTGGGGGATCCCTTCTCCCCAATAGCTTCTCACCCCTCCTTTCACGATGGCTGTTCTCCGAGCCACACTTGAGAAGAATTGCTGTGAATGCATTACAGATACCAAGGTGACCGTTTCTGTGTGTTTTTGTGTAATGGCCGCTTAATTTATCCGGTGAGGTTTCTAGGCTTTGTTTTAAAGTCACTTTGGGCTGCTTCTATTTATCTAGTAACTTATTTTTGGGGAGAGCCGCTGAGCCGGCTTTAAGGAGAGCTCTTTCCCACGCGCATGAACGTCCCTGTCTTTGCTCTCACGCAGCGGAGCAACGCTGTCCACCACGGCTGCGTGGGCCTCTGAGCTCGGGCCTGATCCTGATCCTTCTTTGAAGTATGCAGTGATACATTCCTAAAACTACAGTTCTTTTAAAACTTGGTTTGTGGGGGAGACGCATGGCGCCCCGCATCAGGCCTGGCCTGCAAGTCAGCGGCCAGACGCCAGGGGCAGGCAGTTCTGTGGAGGGCTGGTTTCTGGTCTCGCTTTTGTATGTTCATAGCATATGAAAAACAACAGCTCACCCGCGCCCCGTGCTCAAGCCCCACGACTGACCCAAAAACCCCAAGATTAAAAAAAGAAAACCAGCAAAAATGTCAACTGCACCAGGAATCTTTTTGGCTAGTTAATACACGTTCAAATCAGAAACCATTTATTAATATTCTTTCAAGTGTCTGTCTGTCTGTCTGTCTCTCTCTCTGTGTCTCTCTGGGGTCTGAACTCAGGGCTCTGTGCTTCCTAGGCAGGAACACTTCGATTTAAGCACACTTCCAGCATTGTGTTTTCCTTAGTTATTTTCTTGATCGATCTCAATTTTTTTTCCCCCTGAGAGCAGGTCTCCATATTTGATCATCCGACCCATGCCTCCTAATTAGCTGGGATTACAGTTGTGAGTCAGCATGCCTGGATAATTTGTTCAGAGGGGGCCTTGCTATCTTTTTGCCCCAGCCAGCCTTAGGCTATAATCCTGATCCACACAACCTAACCAGACCAGGATTACAGGCATGCGCCCTGGTGCACAGCCTAAATGAGTGCTCTTGAACTTCATCGTAATGGTGTACAAGACTTGTACACCAGTGAGGACATTTTTTAAACAAGAATAGATGATGACTTTATTGCATAAACAACACAATAACTTAACCCAAACCCCACTGTCGGTGTATCTCAGAGGCAAGCCAGGGTTCAGGAAGATGCTCATCAGGACTACGTGGCCCTGTGCCTTTGTTGGGAGGGGCAGTTCCGTTGAGCTGTCCCCTGCTTGATAATTTCGAGGACTATTTAAACAGTAAGTGGCTGATTCAACACCATGATGGGTTTTCAGACAAGGAGGAAAGACTGTGTACAGATGCATGTGCATGTGCGTGCGTGCATGTGTGTGTGCATGCATGCATGTGTGTGCATGTATGTGCGTGTGTGCATGACCATGTGATTTAACACTCATTTCCAAACAGAAATGTTCTCGAAAAGCAATATGACCAGGTGTGTGCAGGTGTGTGTGTGTGTGTGTGTGTGTGTGTGTGTGTGTGCACGCGCACGTGCCTGTGAGAGACAGACAGACAGACAGACAGACCAGAGGGGTAAAGTTTGCTGGATATTGGATCCTTAAGGGTAAAATCCTGTTTAATCAAAGATTGAGCAGCTTGGAGCAAAACGAACAGCCAGATCCAATTTGTTCTCATTCTAACTCTCCTCATCAGCAATAAAGATTTTAAAAAATAAATTAAAGGATGATATTAGGGAGGTAATTATATCAATCTATGCTACCTTGGTGCAGAAAGCAATAAAATACCCTCACAAAATTTCTATGTCCGTTTGTAAAATTCTATTTGCCTTTATTAACAAGTGCTTAAGGCTAATTTCTCAGCTGAGATCATAATTTCATCCATCCCTCATACCGGCCGCTGCTGGGCTGCGTCCGGAGGCCGAGAGCCCTCACAGCTCACGAGGCTGGGGCGGGCAGCCGCCTTGACCGAGGGCCTTCATTAACTCACCCAAAAAGTGCATTTCAGCGACCTTTGTCACTACGGAACAAAGTTGATTTAAATTCCACTGTAAAGAGCAGTCTTTGGTGTCAAACTTATCCTAGCAAGTATGCCCACTAAATTGCATGAACAAATTTGGTTAGTATCAACTTCTGGGAATAGTTTCTGGCCGACTGACCTGGGGACCTTATCTTTAAATATTGGCATTGTATGGATTAACGCAAATCCAGGAGAATGTCAGATATTAAGGCACATAATTGCAGGTTAATTGGAAGATAAAGATGCTCTAATCTAATGTTGCACAGGGGGAAATAATGACGGTATTAACTTATTAGCTTGGCTGGAGGAAATAATCTTATTATCCTGAAGAGGACCAAGATAGCGTGGTCTTTGTGTAAGTGACTGCAACAAAAGATCGGGGCTCTGGCTCGGCCCAGCTTTCTTGTTTCCTTCCTGCTCTCCCTCCCCCTCTGCAGGCACGGAGCAGCAGCGAGCGCTCTCAGAACCCATGTCAGGTAAGTGAAGTTTCCTAATTTTAGGGGAATACAAGGAATGGCAGTATGCTATGTAATAGCTCCCTTTCTCGCCCATATTCAAGAAACGGAGCATATACTGCTCACTTCTGTGACCTCTGCGTGGGGATGGTTCACATATTCTTTGGCTCTTAAACTACAAGTTTCTGGTTTGGGGAAATAAAGACAAAACAGAAGCTCTTGAAATGCAGGGGCAGGGTTTGGTGTTTTAACGTATGCACAAGGTTCTTGTTTTGTTTTGTATTGGTCCTGGGGCTTGAACTGGACACTGTCTGTACACTGTCCCTTAGCTTTTTGGCTCAAGGCTGGTATTCTACCACTTGAGCCACATTTCCACTCCCAGCTTTTCGCTCGTTAATTAAAGATTAGAGTCTCAGAGACTTTCTTTCCACAGGCTGGCTTCAAATCTACCTCTGGTGTGACATACATGTCACCCTCACTGAAGCATCAGCGTCATCCACGCAGGATTACTGTACAGACAAAAACACAGAATGCAGAGAGACACGCAAGCCGAGCCTGGATGCAGACCACTGTACTACAGCGCTGCACTACACTACGCTCACACGCCGTGAGCGGCGCAGAGATGACGCGTGCAGACCTCGGGCACACAGCACCATGAGACAAACGCCCCTTCTTTATTCCGCAGACGTGACTGCGGATATGGCCCCCACAGTGGACTGTCCGATTTGAATTTCAGGATGTACGGTGATCACTTGCAGCCAGAAGCCAAAGCTCCAAAAGGTGGGTTTTTGGAGACATTCAGAAAAGCGGTCCGGATGGAAGATCACACCCTTCCCAACATGCACCAAAGTTCGTCACTGAGCATGTCTCCTGGTCAGATTTTTAATGCTGAATTGAATTCTGGGCCCACTTGGGTTTGCTCAACACTGGGGAAGCAGCTGGGAGGGGAGGGGGGAGGGGAGAAGGAGGAGGGGGGGAAGCTCCACCACTATTTGGTTGGGAGGATGGGATGAGGCCCCCGGCGGGGGCGGGGGGGGCATCTCTCTTTAGCCCCTAGTGTTATGGGGTAAGCCCCCAGGAGAGCAGACCAGGGCAGGGCACTGGGGGTTCTGTGGGACTCCAGCTCTTGGGGGTGGGGTCGGCGAGGGGAAGGTGAGGCTGGGGCCCTGCGGCCCCCGGGGCCCTGCCCCAGCTCCAGCCTCTCTCGAGTTGGGCCGGGTGGGCAGGCAGCATCGCGCTCCAGTGTTTTCTTTCTAGCACACTTTTACGTCGTGTGTTTTTATAGATCATTCTTTTTTTTTTTTTTATTTTCCAGAAAACCAGAGGCCCTGCTTACACAGTACACCCAATGAAACAGCTACATTTTAATTAAATTTGCACAGCCTTTATTGCACCCGTGGGCAGCCTTTAGCCATACCCAAAGAAACCCAAGAGCCATCAGATGTACTTCACATGTAATTAATCTCTAATGCTCGATCTTGTAAGATATGTAGTAATGCTGTCTGGGTAGAAATGAGAGCCTCAGAGAAGAGCCATATTAAAGATGGAGAGAGAAAATCTTTTGGAAGAATTGGTTTTCAGGAGAGTAACTAAGTGTGAACTTTATTAAAAGCAAAAGAAGTAATGGGAAGATGGTGCATTAAGTAAAAAATTTTGACATCTTCAATTTTTCAGTTTCTTTTATTTTGCCCCAGACAAATGTTCCGAGGTTTGTTTTTATAATGCGCACCGTGTGTTATGCTACATTTCTCGCCCCATAGATTTAATATTTGAGCAAGGGGAGGATCCGTCGCATGGAGGAATGAAAAACAAAAACAAAAGAGGAGGAGGAGGACAGATCTCCCCTCCCCGCACACCGCGACCGAACCTTCCGCGGAATTTCCATACTTTTTCCCACAAATATTTTGGGATGTTATTTTCAATCAAGAATTTCTCGCTCCAAACTGACAGACACAAGAGACGGCCAAGAGCGCGTGCGGCCTTTCGGTTCACGGTGGACCAACGAGCCACCCCCTCCATGGCTGGCTGGCTGGGATGATGCGCACAGGCCGGCGTGCCCTGCCCGTGCGGGGGGATGGGGTGCCCCACGGCCTCTGCGGAGCCCAGCGCGGGACCCACACCCTTCTATCTGCACCCCCACGTCACTGGGTCCACAGGCCTGAGCCTCAAACTCCGCCCTTCCCTCAGCAACCTTAACTGCCACGTTCTTTGATTCTACAGTTAAAACATTTTAACGTCGAATTTTTAAGTTTGACCCAGATTTCCAGACTCACCTCTTTTCCTCCTTTGTCTCTACACCTGACTGGGGACAGAATTACCATTGTCGGTCTTTGGATCAACGATTCCCTCCCATCAATAACTTTATAGACCCGCTCACCCGCTCTCAGGACCCTTCACTCGAACCCCGCATGCGTGCTGACCCCCGGCTCTCAGTTAGTGATATCTAGATGTTTGGTCTTTCAATACCTTTCAAAGATCATCTTCTACGGAGAGACAGACAGACAGGAGAAATTGCTAAAACTCAACCTCATTTCTCTGTTCAGCACAGCTAAATGACTAGAGCCTTGATTATGTGTCCACGCGAGCGGACGTCAGTAGAGAAACTCCCGGGGTAGCCCCGTGGTAGAGTCTGTGCAGGCCGGTGGGCCGTTTCAAAGCTGGTCTGCTTTCCTACTACATCAAGGGTGTGCGCGCACGTGTGTGTGTGCGTGTGTGTGCGTGTGTGTGCACGCATGCGCGCGCGTGTGTGTTCCCTCTGATTGTCAGTCTGAACAAATGGATGTTCACCAATGGTTACAAACGCCCCCACGCAGGCAGGGCAGGCCGCCAGACACTTCCCTGTGCCCCTTCCCAGTCCCCACAGCCTCCGCCATCCAACCGCACGAGCCTTGGGACAAAGTGAATGGAAAAGGCTCGGAGATACTTCAAGCTCCTAAAAGTAATTAAAAACTCAAGCCAGCGCCAGGCGTCTGTGTTTTATTCTGACGGCTTCCTCACCTCACCCCACTCTGGCAGGGATAAATGGAGACACACTGCCGAGACCGGCTGCCATTGCCGATAAGCCCCCTGCCCCTCGCGGAGAGGCCGCACGCACGGGCGAGCGCCGGCGCTCCTTCCCAGGCAACCTGAAGTTTTCGCCAGTCCTCCAACTCCAGGGGAGACTGTGCTGGCAGAGCTTCTGCTCAGCAAGGACAGGGCGTGGCCGCAGGTCTGCCCCAGATGCCATCTCCGGTCACGAACATGGCTCCACTTCAGTTACCGCTGCCTCACCCCCTGGCCTCCGTCTCTCTCCCCCGCCTTCCAGCAGTTTCTAAAATCCATTGCCTGGGGGCATTTCCAATTGCATCTGACCTACTGATCCCAAGCAGTGGCCAGGAGCAGTGGACCTGCAGCGGGGAACGCCACCCGGAGACGGGAAATCGTCAACCCGCCCGAGACACGATGAGCGAGGAGCTCTGGACAGAAAGCCGCGAGGTGGAGTCGCCGGGGAAATGAAAAAATATTTATTAAGCATTCTGGCTTGGGAATAAAAACAAAACAAAAAAAATGAGCCTGCACCAGTGGCTCACGCCTGTCATCCTAGCTACTGAGATCTGAAGATCGTGGTTCAAAGCCAGCCCTGGCAGGAAAGTCTGTGAAACTCTTATCTCCAATAAACCACCAGGAAACCGGAAGTGGCACTGTGGCTCACCTTGAGCTGAAGAGCTGAGGGACAGCGCCCAGGCCCAGAGTTCAAGTCTGATGACAAAAGAGAGAGAGAGAGAGAGAGAGAGAGAGAGAGAGAGAGAGAGAGAGAGAGAGACTGGGCATCTACTAAGAAGCTATGTAAACCAGAAAGCAGAAGATAATGCTTTTATCAGTAATTACTTCAAATCTAATCGCAGTGACTTATGGTCTGCATGCTCTGCCTGCGTTACATTCTCATTTCCATCCTGGGTTTGGAGACTTTCTGTTGCAGGTTTACACCACAGTCAGAGGATGTTTGATGGAGGAACCCGCCAGTCCTTGCTCTTTCCACAGTTCTAGAAGGCGGTGGGGGGGCAGGCCGCAGCGAGGCCGCCTGGGGCGTTCTGTGGAAAGCCACCAACGTGCAGCTCTGCGGCTCGCCCGGACATGAATAGCGGCTCTAAGATAACTGCTGTGCCTTGGCTCCGATAGTGGAGCATTTAATTCTGTTTAATTCAACCCAATCTTTATTTCCTATGTAACCTGTGACCCAATTGTTAGATTAGAGTCTCAGGGGATATTAAAAGGAGGTAAGACAACCTTAAGGAGCTGAGAATGTAATCAGAGGCGCTTGCCACTGAATTGGTTAAGGACGGGGACTGATGCTCCCTTTGATCTTGCTTCCGCATATTAGCTTAGACAATCAACACATCATCATCGTGTAGAGGAAAAACAAATATGTAAAATGGAAATGGAAACAAGCCTATATATTGTGCCCTAGGCCACAAAGCCTTACTTTCCTCTTCTGCGAAATACGTAGAAACATACGGGATTCGCAGTAGAGGGGGGAGGCGCTCAGTAACCACTATTGAACTTCAAAATGAGTTTAGTCATTAGCACTGACAAATGAGGAGACCGTTATTGATTTTTACACTTGTCTATCACCGGATCTATTTAAAAAGAACAGTCAATTCTAAGAAAGATTATGCTAATCTTATTGGCTTGATGTCCTAATGGGTGGGGGCAGAGCAGGAAAAAAATAGAAGGGTGCCCCAGAAATGGGAAGATGTCTGCATGTATCATTTTCTAAAATCAATTCAAAACACAAATTGGCAAGAAACCAAACAAACAAGAATATGGGTCTTTTCTATGAAAGCTACGGCTGTATTGATGAATTGTCCCGGCCACGTTACCCGACCGCTTGAGAAGTTCATGGAGCAGGCCGTGGACAGGAGCCCTTGGATGGCTAGCTTGGGGTGAGAGCGTCCAGGGCCGGGTGGCGGGCACCGCAGCCCCTCAGGCTTCACGGGGGGCCGCCCCGTTCTGCTCTGCATGGGCTCAGGCTGGGGCGCGGGCGCTGCCCGGTCTGCCCCGCTGTCCCGGGCCTGCGCTCGGGTGACACGGCCCGGCTGTTATTCGGTGCTGTGCTCACGGTGAGCTCTGACAGTAAGCGCCACTTCCCGAAATTCCCAAAGTTTCTGCTCCAAGCGCGTCTCCTCGCACACAAGGCTTCCTCCGGGGGGTCCACTCCTCTTTGGGGTGTTCCGGACGTCCTCTGCGCCGCGAGGCAGCTGTTTCGGTCGCTGAAGAGCAATTTATTTGGTTTTGTTTTTAGCAACTTTTTTGGAAAGGCATCAAAAACCAAACCCTAAAATCCCAGAAACCGGCAGTGCCGAGGGGAGCTCCTCCTTCCTAGCTGTGAATTCTGAGCCCAGGCGCTAGCCAGCTCGGCCACCTCAGGCATCTTCCACCGTCCTCCACTCTGATCCGCTCCGTCCACACCCGTCGGCTGTGCCCGCGGCGGAAATCCAGCTTCACGCTCTACAAGTCGAGTCTCCCATCCTGAAGTCAACCTGGAGTCCTGGACTTCTCTGTATCTGATCAACCCTCCTTAATAACATGGCCATTGTTGACCTGTGCTCACACTGTGACAGGCAAGTAAAATACAACATGGCCGTGAGGTCTGCTTCTGCGCATGGCCTTCATGGTCACGCGGCCCGGGCCCCGCGGAGGGCAGCCCCGGCCTCTCCCCTGGCCTTGCTGCCCTCAGCCGCCCGTGGTCCCGTCATAGAAGGAAGATGGCTGCTCTGGCCGCAGAGTGAGCAGGAGCACAGGCCTGGCCTGTTAGGGTCACTTTTTTAAGCTGACCAAGTTTAGTGTTCTACACACAATGCGTTTTGCTGCTGTGCGAGGAGAGACAAGCGTCACTATTCTGCAGGAGAGGAAGACAATTCTGAAACTTCGAGGCCCTCAGGACGGCAAGGCGTTGGTCTTCGAGTCCTGTGCACCGGGCCGTTTTTGCGGGGTTCATTCTTCCTCCGGATGTGGGGGGCAGGAGGAAGGCGGCTCCCGGTGCCTGGAGGCCCTGGGGGTGGAGGGCGTGGTCGCCCCTGCCCTGACCCTGGGTTTGAGGGACCGTCACCTGCGGTGCTCATCAGCGATGGAGAGGCCCCTGACTCTCCGCTCTCCGTCTCGCTTCTCACACCCAGGGGTCCGCGGTACCAAGCACTAAGGGAGCGTCCGGGTTCCCACGGCTCAGGGCCGGCCCTACCCTGCTAAATGTGCACAGAGGTGAAGGTCGCATCTCAGACGCCTGCACCACGTCTCCTGCGTCTGCACCGCACGCCGGGCCACAGGGGTCCCGGGGTCGCAGGGAACCCCGGGCTCCGGGGGTCAGGTGCTGGAGGCGCCCTTCCACAGAGCCCAACCCGTGCGAGTCTTGGATGTCCTCATATAACAAGGAGGCTGGGTCTCGCCGGCCGTGCTGGCTGCGGGGCGGACAGGGTGTGGGGTCCAGCTGGCACAGCAGGTCTTCGTGGTGGAGGAAGGTGGAGTCCCGCCTCTGGGTGATGGGCGGCCTGAGTCCCTACAGTCAGGGGTTGGGACTTGGACGACAGGTTTCTGCACCTGTCAGTCCTGTGCGGTGACCTGTGAGCTCCCTGGGACCCTGCCCCGACCAGGACAGAGTCTGGGTCCCAAGCAGCTCAGGCGTCGCTGCCCCAGGCCTGGGGTCTCCATCAGAGCTGACCGGTGCGCCAGACCGCCTTCTCTCCCCGGTCTTTGCTTTACTACTCTCATGGCTCGGTTTTCTAACAGTGTGTGTTAAGCTTTCTAATAAGGACTCCCGATTCAGCCTCTCAAAATGTGGCTTCTCTGTCTCTCCAATCGCGTTCCCATACAACACTGACTTCTGCCTTGTCAACGTCTTTTCCTTGAGTCCTGCTTCAGTCAGAAAGAAATGCCCGGCTTGAACAGATTAGCGGGATCCGCGCTTTGCCCTGCCGTCTGTCCCTCTGTCCCTGTGTCCCTCCACCGTGGGGACAAATCGAAGCTCCTTTCCAGCAGAGGGTGGAGGGCGCGCATGTCCCTCCGGTGTGAGCTCCCGACGGTCAGGCAGGCTGAAGCAAAGTGATATCAGAGGCCATGATGAACGAAAGGCCCGTGAAGCCTGGACTCATCTTCCTGAGGTGCCCACTAAAACCCAGCTCCCGCCAAACCTGAGCTCAGGCGCTGCGTCTCGCCTGCCTTCATCTCTTCATGCCTTCGTCTTTTGAGTGGTTTGGTTTCTGTTAAACACAGGGCCTTTCTCCTTGTTCCTGTTGCCTAGAGATGTACTTTTCCAGGCCGTGTGTGAGCTCCAGACGCTCACAGCCAGTGCTTGAGTGAGAAGCACAACGGGGAAGATTCAAGCTGTTAGAATTCGCCGGAGGTGGGTGAACAACAACTTCAGGTTCAAATGTAAATGCATGCACACAAGAA
Source organism: Dipodomys ordii (assembly GCF_000151885.1). NCBI lineage: Eukaryota > Metazoa > Chordata > Mammalia > Rodentia > Heteromyidae > Dipodomys > Dipodomys ordii. The sequence continues at coordinate 19,936,654 of NW_012267227.1, forward strand.
GGTTTTATCACGTCCTAAATCTGCACTGTGTCCGACAGTCAAGCGCCATTTCAACCTACCGAGCGAGCGTCTCTTCAATAATAACTAAAAATGAAGATTGGTTAAAATGCAATTCAATCATGACAATAGTTTAAGTGAAAATTTAATGACATGCTTAAGTTAATTTCAGCTTCGAAGGTGTGGAAGTTCTGTCAATATTGTGCAAAGAAAATCACTCTCAAATTTAGTTAAAATTATGTTCTGCTTGCATGCCAAGTGGCCTGATAGCTCCCTTCTGCATTAACATGAGCGTGAAATGTCTAGATTTGGCATTGTCTGACACGTTTCCTCCTGTCCTCTGTACTTCGCCGTCTTCTGAGGCTCTGTGAGCGCCGATTCCTCTCCCAGAGCACAATCCTGACCCCTCTTAATCCTCTCCTTAGATTTCTCCTCCCAGCTCACTCCAATCTCCATTCTCTTTCTATGATGTCCTTATACCCTGATTTGTTGTGTACACCATTATCTTGCAAATATACCTCTAAATTGCCTGTGGAACATTCTATATTTTACAAAACATGGTCTAACACCACCTCTCCCACCACACAGTTAAAAGACGACGATGCCTATAGATTTTCCCCATTTCTGGCAGAAGCACGCTGACTGGCTTTTAAGCTCCCGCTCCGGCTTGCTGACTTGAATGCATCCTGCTGTCCTGCTGCCTACAAACTCACGTTAACGTGGGCGATCGAAGGGAGTTCTACTTCCAGCCTGTTGCTTTGCCAGTCATGGCGGCTAGAACAGTAACTTCCCTGCAGAAAGGTTCTCCGTTTGTCTTCCTAGACCTATCAAAGGACTCGCTGTCTGTGACCTGGCACAGTGTAAATCTTAAATGTTAGCACTTGAAGGGTCTAAATTATGCCTTGGTGATGGATGCTGTGTTCACAGGCATGGAATCAAGCATCTCATTGTATGTCTGTGATGGTTAATATTACATTCCCCCATTCATTCATTCTTCCTTCGCTCTTTCGTTCTGAGGGTACTGGGGATTGAACTCATAGCCCACTGCTTGCTAGGGAGGTGCTCCACCGCCTGGGTCACGTCCTCAGTCCTTTTACTTTCATTTGGCTTTAGGAGAGGGCCTTGCCCTTTTGTCAGGCCCGGCCTGTCTCCACTCTCCTCCTCTCTCTGCCTTCCGGGAGCGGGCACTACAGGCATGCATCCACACTCTCAGCCTGCGACGGTTCACCTTGTTTATCGGCTTGATAGGATTGAAGCATGCCTAGAAGAAACTCGGATCTGAGTGCGCCTGGGAGCTGTTTCCCCGGAGGATCCAACTGAGCGTGGCTGCTGCCTCCGAAGGCCAAGATGGAGCGGAGGGGACACACAGGGACGGCTGGTACAAGCCCCGCCAGCTCCCTTCCTCCCCCCTCCCAGCCTCGCTCCCTCCCTTCCCCACCCTTGCCCTGTTCCCATTACTCCTCCTTTCTCTTCTCCTTCTCCTCTCCCTCTCCTTCTGCTCTCTCTCCTCCCTTCCCTTTCTCTGCTTCTGACTACCTGAATGGGCGCAGCTGTGCGGTGCCGTGCTGTGCTATGCGCAGCCTGAGAGCCTGGAAACCGAGAGCCGGAGCAAGTCTTCCGTGCTCCGGAGCGCTTCTCTCCAGAGCCGAGTCCCAGGGACAGAAAGTGAACCAGCAGTGTCTCCACCACAGCTCCCCGGGGACGAGGTGCATCACCGGTGAACAGCGGTATTTCAAAAGGTACCTTTTGTTCTGGTGGGTCTAAAAAGTAGGCGTGAAATACATCATAGAGAGTGCTGTAGACGGAAATGCTGTCGTACCCAGTCCGAGCCGGGAGGTGTATGCAGTTCTTAAAGGCCCCGGGACTGTCAGAATGGCAAAGAACCGCTGGTTTCATTTTAGCGTGCCCAAGCTCCACAGCTCGCTCTTCCATGAAGCTTTCATCCCTCAAGCTCAAGCAGCTCTTTCTAACAAATTTTGGGTCGTATTTTAACATCACCAACGAGGCACGTTCCCCATGAGTCCAGGACCCGGCTGTCTGCACCGCCACGGCCTCTCCTTATTAGATGCTACACAAGACAAGGAGGTGTCCGGGGTACAGCACACCCACGTCTAGGTCCACGGGCACCAGAGACCCGCATCCGCTCACTTCAAGGATCTCTGATAGCTTAACTGAAGCCAGATTCTCTCCACATTTATTTAATCGGACCCCGTTTATTTGAACTTGGTTCTGACATCATGAGCCGCTAATGACTGCTACCTTTACTTGGCTTGCGTGAATCAGCACGGCAGCTCCAGGTCCATCCGCACTCACTGCCAGGACCGTGTGGAATGCTAACTTTCTCTGACTGCGTGGGAATGGCTTCGACGCTTCGCTTCTGATGTCCTGCCAGCCGCTTGCTCAATGCCAGACACACAGTCTCCGCTCACGAAACGTTTAGTGCCTGCGTTCTCAGTAAATTGTTATTTTATTGAGTTTTTCAAAAACTCAAAGTGTGCCTGGTCTTGGATAGTACAGATGAATGGCCACATTCTTCATGGGGAAAAGCAAACATGGAGCTCTCGATTTAACGTGATCGCCAAGTTATACATCAGAAAGGAAACATTCCATACAGCACGTGGTCAGAAGCACGTCTCGGGACACACGGACGGACGAGGGAAGCTCGGCCCGCAGGGAGGCCCAGGGCCGGCTCACGCCAGGGCCGTCCACCCTCGGGACAGCAGAAGAAAATGGGAAAACCAGGGTGCACGTCACCGCACACTATCGAGTTCTGCAAATCTAACCAACGCATTAATTTATTGTCAGTCGCTGAGATGCCTGATAATTGCATTTCTCAACTGTCTTTAGCAAACGCCAGGCTCCAGGCCTGGAAATAGCAGGACCAGAGCCTATAAATAAGAAACTCATTAAGCTACCTGTAGCAGGCCTGCGCTGGGTTAGGGAGCTTAATGAGGTGATAATGAGGACGTGGTTTAGCTCCTTTTTGGCCTGGTGTGCGATGGGCAGGGAAATCCAAATGTTCCTGTGAAACGCCTCCACAGAGCCCAATCCATCATGCGGGGTGGGTCTCCATCAGAGCCGTGATTTGCGTCTAGGCCTCAAGTTATTTGGCCTTCCTCTCTGGACACAAAGCGAGCTATTCATGCACGTTTGAAGGGAAGGTCCGAATAACACCAATAAAGGGTGTTAGCGCTCACTCTGGTCATTAGCGTGTGAAGGGAATGACCAATAACCCCAACAAAGGGTGTGTAACCGCACGGCGGGGCGGGGCAGAGGCCGGGCAGCTCTGAATGGAGTCAGGCCAGCATTATTTTCCTCACTCTGATGCTGGCCTCCTCTCTAAGCCTTCACGTTCATTCAGGGCTGGGCCAAACCTTCGTGGCCAAGAATTCCTACCCCATTTTCCCCTGCAGAGAAACTGCCGTCATGAGCAGGGCTTGAGAATGCGACATTTAACCGAGATTGGTTCATACCACCACTGTGCCTTCCGAGGATGGTCTCTGACCATCCCCGAGAGATCTTGGTCCAGAATGGACTGGATCAGCTGCACATTAAGCAGGCCTTTCTCACGGATGCTCCGTGTGGTGGACAGAAGCCCTCTCCAGGTAAAGGATGAATGAAGTACACGGAAAGGGGAAAGAGCAAAACACCTCAACCTTCTCCACCGGCTCCAAGGCCACCATGGAAATCCTCTACACTGTCTCTTAGGGAGGAAGATTCAACTCCGGAGTCTAACTGTGTGGCAGAACAGCAGGCATTCCTGTGCTCCACAACCAAGAGTTCTGCTAAGATTATTTTGTTCTCAACATGCTGTTACACAGGCACACCAGCAGTCCTGGGTTTTGTAGATGAGGGTCAGTTCAGAGAGATTAAATAGCTTATGCGCTATAAAACATCCTTTAAAGAGTTGGTGTCAAAATTCCCACTGAAAAGATGCAACTTTGAATAAGACCATCGGGACGCAGACAGTCTATGAACTTCGGCGGAGAAGAGGTGGTGATGATTTAGAGATCGTTTTCAGGAAGAGAATTTGTGACTTATTGAGCCTAGGAATTGACCTTGACCCCTTAGTAGACCAAGTGCAAAGAATAAAAACAGTCACAAACTGACAAGGACAAAGATAAGGAGAAAGATAAAGACAGTTGAGAACGGTACACATTGTTCAGCAAGCCAACCAACCAATCAAATGTCCACCAACCAGCCAATTAACCAGCCAACCAACTAGCCGATCAAACCAGTCAGCCAATCAGTCACTGGCTAACCCAACTCGCAAGCAAATCCACGTTAACTCTCATTTGAGGCCAGGGAGGAGAGAAGGCCAGGCCTCTGAGAAAGCCAGTCCCTGCTGCAGAGAAGGGAAGAATGCGTGTGAAGGGCTGACCCAGAGCTACCCTGGGCCCTGTGGGGTGGGCTGGGGCGTGAAGGTTGCCTTGGACTGCTCAGCACGCCGAGTCCCGGTCCTAGGAACATGTTTTGTTTCCTACCCTTTGTCTCCCAATAACTTATTGTCACTTGGACCTGTCTTTACGATGCTTACAACTTTTCCTCTGACTTTCCTGGTCCTTCAGTTTATCGTGAAGTGGTGGTTGAATGTGGACGGGCATGGTGATGAACATTTGGACACCAACCGCAGGGCGCAGGGCGCCTCCCTCTCTTGGAGCATGTACCCACTGCCCTTCCGCTCCTCCGAGCGCCAGGCCTTCGGTTTTAAGTTCTTTCATTATTCAATATATTTGAGACGCTGTGAGACTGTCTGCACGTCTTAGCGAACTAGGAGCGAACTCATCGTACCAGGAGAGCCCCACACGCATTAAGACCTGGTCTTTAAGCCACACTTGGATACATTTGCCACGATTTGCTTTGCTTCTGCTTTCTTTCAGAGGAAACCATCCATTGGATGGTTCTTTGGCCTGTTGAAAAATACGATTTGCCACACACAAACAAGTGTATGGCTGTACGTCCATGTCTCTGAAGAAAATGCTGCTTAAAAGTGGGATGTGACGGCTCACTCCCTAACCCCAGCTCTTCGCTAGGGTCTTGTTTGTAGGCCGTTAGCGAGCTTCCTTCTCAATCAATGGGCATAGTGCCTGGTGTGCACCTTGATTTCGGCTACCCAGAGGCACAGGCTGGCCGGGCGCCGGTGGCTCACGCCTGTCATCCCAGCTTCTCAGGAGGCTGAGACCTGAGGATCAAGGTCCAAAGCCAGCCTGGGTAGAAAAGTTCCTGAGATGCTTTTCTCCAATTAACCACCACACAGCTGGAAGTGAAGCTGTGACCTTGAGCAGAAAAGCTCAAGGACAGTGTCCAGGCCCTGAGTCCAAGCCCCAGGCTGGTTCAAGAGGTAGAAGGTTTGCCTGGCAAGTCTAAGGCTCTGAGTTCTAGAACACCCAGGGTGCTTTGTGTGGAGTGCTGGTTACACAGGGTGCGGTACAGTCAATGCTGCGGGGCAGGGCCACACCGTTCTGCACGGCGACTGTGCTCATCATAAGCTGAACAGGCAGTAGAACAGTTTCTGGTGCTCCTGATCTCACTAATTGACCTGAGCCATGGCTTCAGTATGGAATTTCGCTGGCCAGCTGGAGATGATAAGAGCCTCCAGGATTTGTCTACCTGTCTGAAGTCCTCTGGTCTCAGTCCCCTGATTAGCTAGGGTTGCAGGCTGCAGTCACCATAGCCGGGCTCCAGTAAAATCTTAATAGTTTTCTCAAACTATGCTTTTCAAATTTATTCAAGAAGTCAAACGAAAATACAGGGCTTTCAAAATTTCAAATTGCTATCCAATGCAGTCAGCCATCCTGTCCTTTTTGTTTCCTAAATGCAGGCTAAGAAAAGGGTAGAATAATGCATATCATTAAAGTCAAAAGGGTTGTTTCAGCTAAATGTGCTTAATTCCAGGCCAACACCATGTCTGGCATAGTTTTCATATATTGATTTCTGCTCTTAGTGAAAGACAAATAGAATAGATGGTGTTGTCAAATTTTCTTGACTGCATAAAGAAGCGGTTAGAATCGATGAGCTCTAAGAGGCCTTTCAGTTTCAGGAAAATACACCTGTTTAAGATATAAAAATTACATTTCCCATGAATAGCTTGCCAGTGAAGAACTGAGAGATTAGTAAACACTGCATTTTTCTTCTGTTAACCAAGTACCAATGTTGATTTTTGGGGGGGGCATGCAGTTGGCTTAACAACAATCTAATGCTGCCCCCAAGTTACTAATAATGAATGCTGTTCCTAATGGAAAATTGCAGATTGAGATTTAGTGCAGTCGGTTAGCAAATGCAGATGGATACTCCATCCCTAAAATCAAAGTTCAAGAACGCACCCTGGGAACAGGTCTCAGGGGACAAAGCCACAGCGGTGCCTGAGCCACAATCAGGCAGCTCAGAAAGAACAGGCTTCTCAGATGGAAGGGAATCTCACCCAGTAACACCTATGAAGCCAGGAAGAGGAAACTGAGTTTGCAAGAGGAAATGGGGTTTCTTTTATTTAAGAAATGAAGTGTCCTGGAGACCAACGGTCAGGGCTGTGGAAATGTACTGAGACCATGCCTATGAGGAATGCAGTGCCAGTTTGTACTTGTGGCGGGAAAATTCTAGGTTTTATATTTTAAGGCACATGAAACACATAAGCTTCTCAAGCTGTCAAAGTGGCTTGTGGGAGGTTATGTGTGTGTGTGCGTGTGTGTGTGTATACATGCACACGTCTGTTCTATGTGTGCATGGACCCACGTATGTAGAGAATAAGAGCAGACCATGAACTTTCACAAAGATCTGGAAAGATAAAAATTGCTTTTTTCATGCAGCAAGTTAATTTAAATGAAGTGATCAAACACAGCGGGGGTTTTGCAGGGTCTCGAAGCTCTACAAGTACAATGTTAAGAAACAACACTGGAAACATTCATTTCTGAGATCAGATTCAGGGCAAATCAATACATAGAAACACTCGTGGCCTTAATTGCTATACAATAGTGTGAAATAAAATAATAAATGTTTCTATGTAGAATTGAGGTAATTACACAGGCAGTAATTCCACTTCATAAAACTTAATAAAATGATGCAGGATTGATAGGCTTGTGTGAATCACATCAATATAAGACACCAAATTTCATATATGATGTTTCAAGTTGAAAGGTTGACAGTTGAAATCTATATAGGAAAGTGACTAAGCAGCACACGGAGACTCTTTTTAAGTTAGAGAACTTGATAAATCAAGATCGATCTCTGCATTACCTTTCTGGAAATATCTGAAGATAACCCTTTTTACATGTTCAGGCTTCGCATTCTTAGTTTTCCACTATGAGTGGACTGTCTTGGGATAGTGGAGAG
>NW_012267227.1:19944922-19973115 GCF_000151885.1 Dipodomys ordii
CCGAGGGCAGCGCAGGGCCCCTCCCAGCCCCTCCCTGGAGCCGGCTCATCCCAAGAGGGATGAGTTTTCAGAAGTCTCTCCAAGGCTTCGTGCTGGGTGTCAGCGTGCTTGGAAGTGGACCTAGTGGACTGCAGCACGGTTGTCTGTCAACGTCCTCTCTGACTGTTAGCAGCACACCCTGACACACATTGTTTCAAACAAAAAAAAAGTATTTTGCAATTGAAGAGGATAATTAGGCAATAAGATACACACGCTCACGTGGTTCTCCCGGGACAGACGCACACGTGGGCTGTTACTCGGCACGGCCAAGAGCCAGCCCTCCCTGATCTCCTGATAACCACACGCCCTGGAGTTGCCTTATTGCTATTATAAAATATCTTTATTATAGGCAGAAATGTGCGTTTTTGTGCAGACGGGAGACAGGGCTGGCAATTTAGAGTGCTGAACAGCACTCGCAGGTGAGCTGTGTCGTTTACATAGATTAATCTATCCCATTGGCATGTTTTCCCGGCCAAAAACATGTTCCCTGAATCCACGCAGTCCTAACCCGCAGCGAAGCACGCTGTGTGGGAAAGTCGAGGCGCCCTGCCCGGGTTGGGAGCGCGGCCACAGCTGGGAAGCTGGGGTTCTCCAACCCCAGTGCCATCCATGCAAGCGTCAGAATTCCGTGCTACCGTTCCAGCCTGCTTCTTGATCAGAACAAATGCCTGTGGTCCTTTATGGCAGGAGCACAGAACAACGGGAAGCCTGGCAGAGGAGAGGAATTGTGTAGGTGGACACGTGGAAGTCAAAAAGGCGAGGGAGCGTCCTAGAAAGAGATTCTAGAGGCTATCAGAATAAAGAATTAGAGGGCTCTGAACCCGAGTCAGTGAAGGCCGAAAGAAAATAGGAATGAGCACCCATAAACATCTCAATCGAAACCATAAGGCACTGACTTATTCCCTAGGATTCCAGAGACAGTCCCGTTTACATGAAGACGGGGGAGAAAGAATTCAATGTTGCCCCAAGAGTGTAATTCTAATATTTAAAGGTTAGGAAATTGTGGCCTTTCCTGAAAAATAGCCTTGAGAGTGATGAATCAGAGGGCAGGCCCTCTGTGGTGGGCACGCGCACTCTGCCGCCTGAGGTCTCAGAGGGACAGCGTCAGCGCGTGCGCCAGGGCGGCCCGCGAGGAGGTGTGCGTGCACAGCACCTCCCAGGCGGTCAGGGCGGGGAGCGGGCGGCGGCTTCGGGTCTGCTAAATGCACTCACGTAACCGCGCGCCGTGATCGGTGTCAAGCGCTGCTTATGCGAATTATATCTGATTTAAAGATGATGGTGTGAATCTAATTATTTATTTCACCTGATCGTCTAAGCCTCGTTTGAAATCGGAGGATGAGCAGTAAATACGTTTATCTCCATAAATTTCCATTGTTGTTCAACTAAATTGTGGGGTAAAACCAGCAGTGGGCCAGGCTATAAATTGCATACAAATTAAAATCAATATTTACATCCCCCATTTGAGTTCCCAGATCATTAGGAAGAGATCCAGAGGATTTAGCCCAGCTACATCCTGCGTACTGTGCGGCGCTCATCAAAATGTGTCAACTCTAATGGTGGGAGGCTGTTTAATATGGAGTATGAAATCAATGTAACTGACTTGATTGAATTAGGAGAAAAAAAAATGTCTGTGAATATATGCCATGCCTCTTTCCAAACGCAGCAAAGCTAGTGATTGCCTTAAATGTACAAATAAATAGCATGCGGGGCTCTTCTGCCCAGCCATGTTGATGCCTTATTGGTTTCTGCGTTTGGTTAACTGATATGCTTTCATGTAGAATCAATAGCTCGCAGCCTTGTCTATTTTGCATTGTTGTGTTGTGGGTTTGGGAAGCTGAAAGATAGTTTTGATGTATAATCCCAAGTCTTTATTTTATCATAAAACTTGCCATGGGGGAAATTTAAAGGGGGCTCCATTTGTTTTCTAACTAGGCAACAGCGTCTCTCACATAATTGACAATTGTTTCCCTGCAATGCTATGGCTTCCCGTCCAAGCCCCGGCCCTTTTCATGTAGCCCCGGGCCGTACCTTTGACAGGGATTGCCAACCGAGAAATATCAGACGCTCCGGCGGCCCCCACCCATGCTCCTCCCTGGTGGCGCGGCGCGGGGAGTTCACACCTACGCCCAAACTGCCAAATATGCTGCTACACTCCGCAGCACCGAGGGGAAAACATATACTTTTTCCCTTTGGGCAGTTTTGACAGTTTTAATACAAGTGAAAAGCAGGTTTTGCCAGCACACACACACACACACACACACACACACACACACACAAGGGAAAAGGGAAAAAATCTTGAAATTATCATGCGAGAACCTCCTAGCAGGGGAGGGAAGGCCGCCAACATCTCAGAGAATACTTGGTCTCGGCCACGTGACCAGTGGCCGATGGCCTTTGGAGAAAATCACGGCAAGTGAAAAAGGCCAGACACGTGGAGGGTAAAGCCAGTACTAAATAAAAACAATAAAATATGGCAGTAAAAAAACACACCCAGAAACCTTGAACCTCCTGCAGCAGTCTCCCTCGGAGTTAAATCATAAGTGAAGCCAATTACCTCTAAAATTCTATCTCACACTTTCCAACCTTCCTCTCTCCCCGCCACTTCACTCTGCTTCTGTCGAGAGTTAGAAATCTCCCTCAGCTTGAAGGGAAAGAGATGAAAATATGAAAGTCACCAGTATGTCTTCGCGACGTCTCACTCCCCCCGGGGGGGGGGGTGCCTTCTCCCCCTCCCCCCTCGGGCGGGGGGGTGCCTTCTCCCCCTCCCCCCTCGGGCGGGGGGGGGTGCCTTCTCCCCCTCCCCCCTCGGGCGGGGGGGTGCCTTCTCCCCCTCCCCCCTCGGCCGCCCTGCCGCTCTGTGGGAACGCTGCTTGCTTCCTGAAAGGTTTTTAAATAGAAAATTGCCATTTCCGAGGGCCATTTTCTTCCTTCACCGCAGGCCCAACACATTCAAGAGATTTGGAGGCAGAGGAAATACGATGGCTAGAAAACACGTGGACATGTAGGTGGGGGGATTCAGCCAAGCAGAGGAGTCTTCTGGACTTATGAATTCCTAGAGCATTTTCACACTCATTAATCACGCCTTAAAACAATGCAACACTCCACGTCCACACCAAGGGGACGGGAAATCAAATGCGCCCAGCTGTGCCGCAGCCACCACAGCTCATCTGGTGGAGGAGCACTGGGCTCGGCGAACACGCGGGGTGAATTTGAACTCAGCTCTGGAGCAGGCGTCTGTGCTGTGTGCCGTTCAAAACGCTTCTGGGAAGAGGCGTCTCCTCTCCCATCGCAGAGAGACCAAAGCCGAGCTCGGCCCTTTTGTCAGAGGTGGGGAACTACTCTTCACATTGTTTGGCGGGGGGGGGGGGGGGGGGGGAGCATCCTCGGGCTGCAGGGCCAGGAATGGAGCCATCGCTGGAGCTCAGGTCGGTGGAGAGAACTCAGGGAATAAATACCCAGCCCGCTCTGCGCCCTTCTGCACGCTTTCGACACAAGAGGGGTCAGCTCCACGCAGGGACGTGGCCGCCCGCCGAGAGCCACTGGAAAGACGTTCTCCTCCTTCACCACACTGAAGATTCCTAAAGGGAAAGTGAGGCTGCCCGGCCACGCCAGCACAGCTCTGCGGGTACCGAGTCCACCTGGCTACTGCTCCGAAGTCACCTTCACTGTTCGCCCTAACAATCAATTCATGGATGAAAACCCCCTCCGCCCTCCTCCAGACCCTTACCATTGGTAAAACACCATCCTCACTTGAACTGTTAGCATAAGTCCTCATTTGCAAATAGACATACTTCATGAATTGGTAGAAGTAATATCCCCCCCAAACGGCCAAAAAGTACTACAAAAAGTAATATCCCCCCCAAACGGCCAAAAAGTACTACCTAAAAGCAATCCGTGAACTCAACGACCACCCCCAAAATCCCCATGTGATCCTTGGCAAAAACAGAGACATTGGTGGTGAGATTCACAGGAAAGCACAAAGGTGCCAAGGGACAAAAGGAGCCCTGAGCCCAAAGAGCAACCCTGGGAAGAGCACGGTGCTGTGCTGGGATTCAGATCAGACACAGAGACATAGCAACAAGATCAGCAGGGCCCGGGGAGCAAAAACGAGCACAAAAACCCAAGGGCTGAACAGAAGACCCGAGAAATAAAAGCCCACAGCCACAGCACGAACTGCACGCAGCAAGACAGGCCCACCGGGCCTGGGCTGGCAAACGGACATCTCCATGCAGAACTCTGGACCGGGGCCCCCGACCCCCATCCTGACCAAAGTCAAGGCCAAGGGGAGCGAAGGTCTCCAGGAAGACATGGAAAAACTCAGAGGATATGGGCACGGGTCATTACTTTCTGAACTAGAAGCATTGTATATAAAAACATCTTCAGGCCTTTAGTGGATTTTTTGGGGGGGGAGGTGAACTACTACTGGCTCTCTTATCCATAAATTATAAAGGTTAGATGAATTCTAAGACATTCGCATTGATTTCCATGATTTTGTATTCTTATTTGAACAATTTTTTGTAGATGATAGGTGAACTTATACGGTTCTGGAAACTTCCGCGTAATTATCATCATGATAACTGATAACAAATAATTGAACCAGAGATGCGTGGGAAGTGTTTGTTCTTTAAGGTTCTGTTTTCCTAGTAGATTACTCAATATAACAACAACAACAAAAAGCCCTAAAAAGCAAACTAATTACTTCTGTAAAGGCTTTCATATTGACTAGTAGATTTAAGATGGTTACATGTCCTTTGTTGGCCTGAGATACCTCAGTTTGTGTTTTTTGTCCTTCTTTAATAATTTTTAATAGTTTTCCCCTCAGCCCTCAAAAGCATCCCGGTTTTAAGGGCTGCAAACGTTTTTGTCCTTAAATAATTTGTTTTATCCTCATTGCCGCTGACAATCTTTGTCTTCGTTTGGAATATGGGAAACTTCTTAACTAATGTTTTAATTTTACATCACCTGTGAAAATTAGTTCCCAAATTGTAGATCCCGAAGAAATGTAATATTGATGACAGTATTTTTCTCTTCTTCATGTGAACCACATTTTGGTAGTTGTTCTACATCTATTGACACAAAGGCCTAGGACAGACAGTGCCGCAGCAGACCCGGCCGCGTGCATTCATTTCTTCAAGGGCGGGGCCTTTGGGGACAATGCGATGGTACTGGCTACCATTCATGTTAGAAATCAGAGCGTTTCCAGACTACCACTTACTACGCCAAGCCGCAGCTGTGAATGACCGGGACGATCCGGGTGTTGATGTCAGCAGCTCTCACACCATTCTCCTTGCTAGAGATTTTCAGAGCTGTGTTTCTGTTTTTTTTGGGTCCAGTTGTGGGGCTGAACTCTGGGCCTGGGCGCTGTCCCTCAGCTCTTCAGCTCAAGGCTAGTGCTCTACCACTTGAGCCACAGCGCCACTTCCGGCTTTTTTTCTTTTTGCTTATGTGGTGCTGAGGAATCGAACCCAGGGCCTCATGCATGCAAGGCAAGCGCTCTACCACTGAGCCACCTTCCCAGCCCAGAGCTGCGTTTCTGCACTAAACGTCTGAGTACGAGACGCTTTGATATCATTAGGACTCAATTGTTAAAATTCGACATTGCTGTTGCTTTGATATTGACATTATTCGTTCAGAGCTAACTCTTGAGGGTTATGTCCTTCTACTTCGCCCAGAATTGGAATTCTTGGGTCAAGGAGCATTCACCTTATTGTAGAGCAATTTGGCCACACATCCAGGCACACTACGAGCTGGATGATATGGGCTTAGTGTTATAAACCAGGCTGTTGCTGGCCAGCCAGCGCAGGAAGCAGTGGAGAGCTTGCCTAGCATGCCTGGGGCCCTCGGCTCCCTGAAGCACGTCAAAACCTCAACTCTACAAATGCGAAACTGAAAATTCCAGTGTTGTCTGAACAAAGAGCATCAGGACTTAACTCTGAGGTGGGGGGGGTGGGAGGTGTCTCTGGAGTCTGAACTCAGGACCTTTTGGCTGCTAGGCAGGCAGTGGACCACTGGAGGGACATTTCCAGCCTATTCTCTTTCATGCTATTTTAGAGATCGCCTTCATGTTTTCTCTGGGGTCAGCTTGGACCCTGGTCCTCTCTACTCATCACTCCGTATCTGTTGAGATAGGGTTTCACTAGCTTTTTGCCCAGGCTGGCCTTGAACTGTGGCTCTCTCAAGCTTCACCTCCTAAGCAGCTGAGATTACAGGCATGAGCCATGGTACTCCAGACCACTTTTATTCTTGAGATTTTACATTCACATTCCTTTGAAGATGAAACAAATATGTATTTCCTGTGTCTTACAGATGGCCAAATTATTTCCTTTTAACTGGGTTTTAAAGTAAAAAGAAAAACAATGTTAATTTGTAACAAAGACTACATAAATACCTGTCAAATTTTGACTTTACCTAAAGTCAAAATGACTTTAGGTAAAGATTTAGAACTACAATTCTAAATTAGAAAACAGAAGAAAATCATATTGCATATGAAACTCTGTTTCCTTAGTAGCGTGCATTTTAACTTCCCTAAGTCTATTTTTAAGCAGAGTACAAGATTGACATTTACCAGCTAATAAATTCAGAGGCATGTAACCGGTCTTGCTCTCATAATCGTATAATTTATATTTGGACACATGCATCTACCCTTAATTCGACCTGACTGGAAACAAGTTTTACTCCAGCTACTTTCCACACTGCAGACAGTGATATTTGACAATTTCAGCATATCTCTGTCACTGTGGCGGCCACTCCAGTGACCGCCGGACTCTACAGGAGGTGTTTGTCTAGTATCCGAGTGACTGTCTGACCCCACTCAGCTTCCTGAGATGCCTTTGATGTTGTAAGATCTACAATGGAAAATCCACATTGATTACTGAGATAAGGGGTTTGTCATTTAAAAAAAAAAAAAAGACTGGATGAACTACATTCTTTCACATGTATGAAACATGTTTAGTAAGTCTTACTGCATTTCCATAGTACGGGAAGCAGGGCAGGGTCTTCAGAAATGAGAGCTGTTTTAGAAGCTGAATTTACAGTCTGTTGTTTAGAAACCAATCATTTTTTCTTCTGGGCATTTGACATGGTATTCCCCTCCTGCCTTCCAAGATATATGACTCTCCTGACCTAAAGGCTCTGGCTGCTCTTCTCAGATTTCCCTGCTGTGAGTGCTGGCGGATCTTGGGGAATGCCTCCTCCGCTTTCCGTGGTGGGACTCAGGTACCAGGAAGAAATACTCTGCCCAGTTCATCTCCTGCTCCCTACACTTCACCACGTATTTCCTCATGGTGACAGAGCTCTGGTTGTCCGCTGGGAAGGTCAGGAACTATTAGAACCTAAAAATGGGTACGTCAGAAGCTGACGTTAACATGGTTCAGCTTCACAGCTTGCCCTTCCCTCTGAATTCCCCAAGCTTCCTGAATTGCCTGGAACCGAGCAGTCCTGTCCCTTTGCTAACGTGGCTCAGGTGCTGGGCAGGACACAGATCTGGGTGTGTCCATCTCCACACAGCCCCTGCCGCGCACGGTGCGCTCTCCCGAACCGCCTCGCGGGTGGAGACCTCTCGGGCTGAGCTGGCCCACACAGCGGACCCCAGCTTTCACACGGGTCTGCCACCCGGCACTCACGACATTCGCTGGGTTCTTTCTTTCACCCTGACTTTTCCGCTTCCTCCCAGCTGTCCCCTTTCCCCACAGCCCAGTGTGTTCTGCGGCGGCCCCCTGCCCTTGGTAGCTGCGCTGTGCTGAGGATCGCTGGCTCAGCTTCCTTGCAGATCACGCAGCCTCCTCGCTGGGTGGTTGATTCTCCCGGTACCCTCACCAACGCACAGACCAACGCTCCCCGGCTTCTCTCATTCCTCCAGTCAACACGCCGGCTGACTAACCTGTGCCACGCGATGGTGTTTTAAAGCCGGAAAAGGAAAGATATCACATACACACACACACCCCTCAACCATCCACGGTGAGCTCTCTCTCCGTGCCGGAGCACAGAGCCGCTCCTGGGCTCCCCTTGGCCGGCTCACGGCCGCGTCTTGCCGCACCCTGGCCTGTGGGCCTCGGTGAGTGCCTGTCGCCGGCGTCCTGCTCCTCTTGGATCCCTCTGCTATCGCCTTCTCTCCCAAACCAGCATCTCAGTGATCTGGAAGCTCGCTATTAGCTTTCTGAAAGCGCATGGAACACTGCGCGTCAGGCCCGTGGCCCGGGCAGCACAGGAGCAGGTGGGTCGCTCATGTCCACACCGGAGAAGAAGGGGGAGGAGCCATTGCACATCCTCTGTGACGTCCTATTTTTCTTGACCCTAGAGCGATGGCCGCCGCCACCCCCGGCGACGACGTTTTTAATGTCACAGTTTGAACATGCCCAAGATTTTAAATTAAATCCACAGATTAAACAGCCTTCTGAATTTCCTGATTCCTCTGGCTTATGTTATTGCCTGCATTTCTGTTTCCTTTGCCTTCACAGACCTAAATAATGAAACCCTTTATAGTTCGTCCAAACCTCCCGGGCTCTGACATGTGGTATTCACATTGTCTGAGGGATTTCCAGGATACTTCCTTGTTCTTTTTTTTTTTTTTGCTGAGCTGCATGCCAGCATAACTTTTGGACAGTAGAACCACAGGGGAAATGGGCAATTAGCCAGGAATGTGTGCAGGGTGTTACAGAAGTGTTTGTGCACATGAGAAGCTGGCAAGCAGGTGAGCCTGTTATGTGTGGCCGGTGCTGACTGCGGCCGATTCCTCCCGCCTCCCTCTGTGTTTATGTGAGAGTACCTCCCGGGGGGCTGGAGATCTTCCTCCACAAAAGCCTACCCACAGACACCCAAAGACAGCCATAATGAGGTAAGCTGGCCAATTAAGTAAGGAAACACGATACCTTGTTAACAATGGGCATCCACGGTGGGGTGACATTTTGATAAACTGCCTCAATATCGCGTATAGCATTTTGGTGGTGTGTTGCTTTTTCAAAGGTCATGGTCCCTAAAAAGCAGCACTGAGAAAGCTGGTATTTATAAGGCTACGGGAAGACTCAAATAAATAGCCTGCCCGCTCACGGGCATCTTCCCTTACAATAAAACCCTGATAATCCGCTTGGCCTTTTCATTCTACTTGTTGCCGCCTCCATTACTGCACACACTGGAGATGAGGCCACGCTCCTGTCCAGAACACAGGCCTCCGCGTGTGGACCGCCCCTGTGTGCCCGGGGACGCCGGCCCCCAGCGAGCCCTCGTGTGGCTCTGTCCACATGACGGTCACCAAGCCCTGGGGACGCAGCTCCGTCCCTGCCTCCTGCCCACCCACCAGCCCCACCCATTATTCCATTGCCAGGCGTGGTAGCTTATACATGCATCCACAGCTACTCGGGAGGCAAACCGTCAGAGGAGCCCACTTTGAAACCACCTGGGCAGGAAAGGCCTCAAGATTCCATCTCTGACTAACCAGCAAGATGACAGACTGGAGGCATGGCTCAGGTGGTGTGGGCAAGCAATCTGAGTGAGAGCAGAATACCCTACAGTTACGCCACGGGACACACACACACACAGAAAAGGAAAAAGAAGTGTTTCTGGAACGTTCACCTGCTTAGTTGGACAGCACTACTTTTGTGGCCCGCCCCTGGGCTGCCGTGAGCGGAGCTCGGTCCCCCGCCGGCCTGCGGGGGTGTCGGCTTGTCCGGCTCCTCCGGCTTTGCTGGCTCATGCCTTGCCTTGCTTGCTCCGGGTCTGGGGGGCCGGGGCTTCCTGCTCGCACTCTTCTGATGAGGCTAAACACCTGCGGGCGTGTCGCGGGTCCTGAGCACCTGCTCGGCGGCACGCATGCTGCCAGCCCCCTAATCACGCAACCATAGTCACCTGCACGACCGTAGGTGCGTGCGTTAGGACTGACCACAGAGCAAGAACGGCTGATCTATGCGACTGGCCACGGAGCAAGAACGGCTGATCCTCGAGGCTGCGCCCCTGGTTCTCTGCTCTTTCCAGGGCCCTGACCATTCTGGTCCGTACGTGAAGAATGAAGGAAACGGCAGCTCCCGTGGACAGACAGGTGGAAAAATTAGGATGAATTGAGTAGTTGCTGAGGGCCGAGTATTTGATGCTTCTTATAGGCCAGAAAATGCCTCTTGGGGAAAGGCGAGGCAAGTTGAGTGTATAAAATAGTAAGAAGTGGGAATGATTTTATATATATAGAATGGTATGGAAGCCTGTCATGCTCAGCTGGGGGCCTCAGCCTGACACGGGAGCCCCGCCCCCAGCCACGCGGACACAGCCACCCATCTGCCGTGCCCACGTCCAAGATAAACGTGCTTTTAGAAAACACTGCCTCTCATCATGCAGGTAGATATCATCGCCATGTAGCGTAAAGATCCTCATTCTCTAGTTTCCTTTAAAAAAAACAAAAACACTAGAATTCCTACCATTTCTTAGCTTATGAACATGCAGTTTGTTAGCATGTTCACAATATTTATGGAAAAAACCGTATCTCTTCCTAGCATTTTTTGCTTTGTATATGGTATTACTTATTGCTTGGATAACGCCCTATGAATTTCAATGGATTCCTTCTGACATAAAACGGATCTGCACCGAGGGGCAGCAGCACCTCTGTGCGCGAGCAGGCTGCGCTGATGGAACCCATCACATCACACATTCCAGGCGTCCGCCCGGCAACTCTGCTGCAACTGTCGGACATAACAAATGGCCGTGTGAAGAGCTGGCTGAAGTTCCACGCGCTTTTACTTGCAACGTCTCTGGCTAGATGAGCAGAAGCCCCCGAGATGGAATTCTTTCCGGCATGAATATGCTGACTTGCTCCTCCGGAAGGGACAGCTGGGCATGCCGGCCCCGGCACGCTCCCTGGACCCCAACGACGGCTTTCTTTTAGGGTCAGTGTGTTGGAACACGCTAAGCATTTATTTTCTCATCCTCGGGGTGGCAAATGGCACATCAGGAGAGGAAAATGGAATCTCATCTCATCCCATGTTAGGAAACGGAAGCCCCAAAGAGGCCTGACAGAAGCCAGTGTTCTATCCAGAACCTTTTGCTCAGTTTAATTCTGTAGAGGGTGTGGAAGCCCTCCTCTCCCTCACGAGGATGGGCCAGGCCATGCTTAAGATGCTGAGCTCTCGATCAGAGGCAGAGCCGGGTCCCTGCACGGACGGGCACCACAGTCCTCAGGTCCGCTTGCAATTACGGCAAAGAACACAGCCCTCGGAGAGGAAGACATGCCAGTGCTTCACTGCTTACGACAACCGAAAAACGGTGGGTGCACGCTCTGAGCATCATGAGAAGCAAAGGAGACTGGGAGTGGACAGTTAAATACTAACATAGATTAAAATTGATCTTAAAAAATTACCTACAGGCACGGATGGCTCACACCTGTCACCCTTGCTAATCAGGAGGTTGAGATCTGAGGATTGTGGTTTGAAGCCAGCCCTGGGCAGGAAAGTCCATGAGACTCTTAGTTCCAATTAACCACCAGAAAACCAGAAGTGGCACTGTGGCTCAAGTGGTAGAGCACTAGCCTTGAGCTGAAGAGCTGAGAGACAGCGCCCAGGCCCAGAGTTCAAGCCCCATGACTTACTATAAGCTTTGGAAAATTGAAATTCATCGTATTTTTTAACTTGGAAACTCATGTGAACCTTGCTTTCAGTGGCTTTCTCATTCTCCTTCTCTTGGGTGTTTCCCATTCTGATGATTCCAGGAATTTAGCCATTTAATTCTTTGAAGACTATAGGTTCCTTAGGCCTGGCCTGTGAATTCTAATTCATTACATTTGCTGGTCGTATTATTACAAGATGGCTTTATTTATCATAGTGTACTAGTAGAACACAAATGTGGTCCATGTACTTGTGTGTGGATTCCCTTGTGTGAGTACATATAGTCTCTTGCACATACCAGTAATTGTGAATTTCCAGATAGTGAAGCATGCTATTAAATACTCAACGTGTATAGTAACATATCAAAGTGATCTGAGGTTTTCTAAAAACATAGGGCCTGTTGTAGTCTTTTGTCCTCTAACCTGCTTATATATTTTATAAAACGTCAGAAAACAATCAATCTAATGTGATCTCTTTTTTTTAAATAGGTTTTCAGATACAGTGAGACAAATATAAGGTTGGAAATTGTCAGTGCCTTCAGATACAAAGGACACAGAATTTTGTCTGTAACAGGGAGTTTGAGAATTGACTATGAATCATGGTATAACTTAAGAGATATAAATGTGTACCAAGCAGAAAGAATTCGGTTCAGGTCTGCTGGCCCAAATACAATGGGCTGAGTAGCAAAGTCCTGCGATTTCTTAGATGCATAATGTTCTTCCAAATGGTCCGTGCTGTGCTAATAAAACTACGGTGACTGGGAGCTTTTGCAGTGGAAACTGACAGATGAGGCAGAGTTAAGTACTTTTTCAGACAAGCTACTATAGTAAATCATTAAGGCACACACACAATCATCCTTCATCAGTGTGCAATTTGTTTCATAGCAATGGCAAATCGAAAACAATGTAAACAAACAAATCGACAACTAATGAACATCCCCCCACCGCTCACTGTAACTAGATCTACAACTTTAGGAGAGAACACTTTATCCAACACATTGTCAACTCGTTGTAAACACATCTACAACTCATAAACAACTCATTATCCAGTATGTTGTCACCTCGTTGCAATTAAAGTCGAATGCGAACTGTACTGTATGCTCTTGTTCAGAATACGATTATTCCCATGGAAGAAAACGTGCAGGAAAGCCATTGCAGGGATGAGAAAGCTTGTGTTTCACTCTTCCCCTACCCCAGGCTGACTTATAAAATGATTAGGCCGGGCTTAAGGAGAAATTAACCTACGTCCCCCCCCCCCATCCTCAGAAAGCCCACTCTCCACTCTCATGAGAAGTCGGTGGTTTCGCAGCGCACGTTTCTTTCGCAGAGGGAAAGCCAATGTGCAAAGTATTCCCTGGGCTGTAGTAAAAGTTGCAGCTTTTACTGTAATTGCTTTGTGTGGACTGCACTCGGCATTCTTACCTGGTTTACACTCTTTCGGTGGGGGCCCGTGTTTTATAGGGTTATTTTTGGTAAGCAATCTTGAGCTTACGAATGTCACCACAATTTTCCTGTAATGTGAACTTTACCCAAGGACTTAAGTGGGCTTATCCACCACGCTGGCCCCCACACTCCTTGTAGTACACAGGACACATGGCAGGGACCCTGTGTGCTCACCGGCCATGCAGATGCAGAGTCTGTGCAACACATCGGTCGATCTGTCAACAGTACTGACCCGTCCAACCAAATGTCCATTTGTGAGATTCAAAGCCTGTCAAAATCAGGTATAAGGTACAGGCAACTGGCACAAGGCCTGATGCTAAGCAAGTATTCAATCAATGGTAGTGATGATGGTCATGACAGTCCAATTAACTCAAAGAAAATTTGGGTCTAAAGAAGTCCATCCTTTGTTTATCCTCTGTCACCTGCCATTGCTTCCGTCCGGTGCAGCAAACGTGTAACATACGTCATACTATTCTACATCATTCACACTCATGTGTCCCTAGGAAAAGGCCTTTGGGGGAGTTCGAGGGTTTATAGTTCCTCCTTTGATGACGTGACCAATGAGGAGAGTGGTATAAAAGATTGATCTTCCAAGTTTGAATCACATTACAATTAAGGATGCTTATTCACCGTGAGAGACACTTGAGATCGTCTGGTGCACATAAATCTGATTAATCAATACGTGGCCCCCGAGGAGAGGCAGTGTTTACGTCATGCAGGTGAGTGGCTGAGTCTGGAGGTGGGCTCGTGGCAGTTTAGCCTTTAAACAAGCATTTGAGGCTGTGAGACTCCTCCGACCCCTCCAGATGAAATTACACTCTGAGTCCCTTCCAGACCGGTATCTCCTCCCGCGGGCCGGGCGCCCTCGTAGCCACTGGCCATCCACGGGGAGTGAGACCAGCGGATCCTGCCAGGCACCGGAGGCCCAGCCTCCACTCCCAGCTACTCAGCTTTCTGAGAGCTCAGGATCCCAGTGTGAAGACAGCATGAGCAGAAAAGACCATGTAACCAGTCAAATGCCAGACTGGGGGTGTGGCTCAAGTGGTAACACGAGCGCCGTGAGCCAGCAGGCTGAGGGAAGACTGGGAAGGCCCGAGTTCAAGCCATGGTACCAGAAAAAGGAACAAAAGATCGAGCGCGCGCTCATGGTGCCGGGTTGGTGGATGAGGTGAAGTGAACAACATTCACATGTAATGCAGTAGCAAGCAGCAAATGCTGTGAAAGGAACGCAGGTGGGAGGTCTGCGTGTGATGCGTGGCACCAGGGAATGGGAGCTTCCAGATCTGAAGTAAGTGGCAAAGATGCCATGCACTTTATTGCAAATTCCGAGGTTGCAGAGTAAGGATTTAGAAGTTCGTATCTTTCTAAGCCCTCTCTGTGCTGGGGCCGGAGGAATCCACTTCCTCTACACCGCTCCTGGGTCTTACGATGGAGGAAAATGATTTCTTTCGTCTCCACTACACCAAATGGCTCTCATCTATCATCGCCATTTTGTCTTCTACTAAAATTCGTGCCTTGCGTGTTTCATCAGTGTGTGATTTCTGCAAGCCAAAGACTCGGACACTTCTGTGTGGGTCTGGCAGAACCGACACCAGGAGAGCAGCCGTCTGGAGAGGCAGCGTTGTAGGAAGCGAGGTTGGTCCATCCTTACCTCTTCCTCCGCTACACAATCGCGGTAGGAACAGCGCCACGGGGATCGTGTTCACGTGTGTCTGCTCCCGGGCAGTGAGAGCCGGAAGAGAAGGCATAGAGTGAAGTTGGAGACGGACGGTGAAAATAATGTCATGTCATAAAAGTGCAAAAGCATTAGGTGGCTCAGAGCAGCTTAACTTAGACACCCGCTGCGGGTGCCTGCCTGGCAGTGTTGGAGATGCCGGGGAAGAGGCATCCCGACACCGCCGCCGCCACCAGCCCGCAGCTTCCCTGGGATCAGGCACCGGCTGGAAAAATGGGGCCTGGCTGCAGGTGGCTGTATGCATGCTCCACCCATACGCAGAGCCGACGGGCGCCCCCACCGCCCCCAGGCTCAGCTCCCCCCGCCCTGGGTGTCTGTCCACTTGCTTTGGCAAAGTCCATGGGCTGGAGCGAGCTAATACCCACTATTTGTTCTCGCGCCGTCTGGAGCTTTCCTTATGAAGGGAAAGTGCCCGTTGGAGGAGGCTTCTAAGACAGCAGAGACCCGTGTTCCCAGAGAGGGCACTTCTGCTTTGTGAAAACACCGTAGGAGGGGGCAGCGCGTGCAGTCCCGTGGCCACAGCAGGATGCCCTTCCCCCACGGTCCCCAGTCAGAGCAGCGTAGGCACACGGCCCCTGTAAAGAGCCCACAGCAGAGCCTAATTCTGTAAGGAAGCAGAAAAATTCATTTCTGGTCCAAGCACGGCTAAGAAGTGGTCGAGCGGAGATTTGAACCCAGGGGCCGCCATCATTCCTGCCCCTAGCTTCCCGCTCGGGAAAACAAAGAACACATCTCCTGACACCAAGCCACAGAAAACATCCCGAGGGAGCAGCGTGAGTGCCAGGGGAAGGGGAGTGGGAGGTCTGGAAGCTTCTTCACAGGCAGGCCAAGTGAGCGCCACTCGCTACCTCCCCGCGGCCCGCATACGCCGAGCCTTCCTAGTGTTCTCTGGAGCACCCTGTAAATCAGCTTCTGTCTGTGGCCAGCCAGGCCAGCGCTTCTGGGTGGGAATCAAAGGAAAATTTCACTAGAAGAGACGGAAGAGTTTATGAAAGAAAAGGGAAAGTGACAAGATGTCAGCAAGGAAGTCGTATTAATCTGTCCGTGTGAAAACCCTCAGAAACCAATGTGTTCACGCTCTCCTCGGCTCCCTTCCGCTACGCGTCCCGTTTCTGCGTTCCCAGGCTCTCCTTGAACCTCTCAACTTTCCAGACGCACACATGCGTTCAGAATGTGCTAGTATCTTTCGTGTGTGGAGAAAAGATGTAGGCGTGTCAGGCCACAGGTAGAGGCATTGAGTCCCGGTGTTGCTAAGATCTGAGTCCTGGAAAGTTTACGGAACCAGGACGGCGTGGAGAATGTAGAACAGTGTCATATCTGCTCCAAAACAAAGGCTGTTAGGTATGATTTAGCACCTGAAAAGAAGCAAAGCCCACAATCCTCTACGAAAGTAAAGGTAAATGATTTTAACAAATGTTTTTCTTGATTGTTCTTCCCAGAGACGTATTTTAGTTTGAAAGATTGAAGCTTTTCGTAATATGCATTCTTTCGGTGAATTATGTCACTTACAAAACTTAGCGCATACCTGCAGTGTGGAGTTAACGATATTAGGACTTAATGTCATCCTTGGTTCTGGAAGCAATGGGAAAGGAAACGGTTTTACAAATCCTGGCCACCTGCACCGCCAATACGACCTTCACCAAAGTCAACGCAAGTTCAGGCTATACATTGCACTTGAAACAAATTAATCCTGCCAATTTTTATGCCATCTGGTTATTTTCCTTTTTGCTTTTTCATAACTCATTCTGTTCTTTCCTTCTGTATTTTTCTTACCCTTCTGCTTTTTAAGTCTCATCTGAGTTTGCCTGTTTTGGCGCTCCGATGAGACTATCTCAGACCTTCCTAAGCCTTGGCTCACTTGAGGGAAATTCCAGATAACTAACTCTGTCTGTGCAAATCTTACATGAACATCTGCTGAACAAATGGAGATTCTGTGCAACATACACCTATGCAGCTATGCAGATTTTGCTTTGCTTTTGTCTTTATATACGAGATCCTAGTACAAAAAAACCTTTTCCTAACCCTTACTTACCCATCCCAAAATGCGGGGAAAGTTTCCCCAAAGCCCTATGTCATCAGGCAGGGATGGACCCTCTATTTTACAATCTACGTAACATTTGCATGTTCTTCGAAGATATTAGAAAATGCAACCAACATAAAAGAAAAAAACTAAAATACCAGGAACCAGATTTACTTGAAAAACAGAATATCCCAAGTATTTAACACATTAGATCATTCTGTTTCACTATTTAAAAAAAAAAAAAGTGAACAAGGCTGGATAAGAAATGTACTCATTACCTTGCTCATGTAACTGTAACCCCTGTGTACAGTATTTTCACAATAAAAAACTTAATTTAAAAAAAGAAGTGGTGAAAAAGTTCTTGAGAGTAAGTAGTTGTTGACTCTTTTGACTTAAAAGTGTATCTCCAATCATTTCTCTTCAAAATTTCAATAACCCAAAAGAACTGGAGAGGAGAAAGCTTAATGCACTCATATTTGGTTCTCTCTTACAGTCTTGTTGCCTAAAAATGTCAACGGTGGCTCAGCCTTAAAGCCACATACAGCAGTCTGTGCTGTTTTATAAAATACACTCATAAAATACATTCTTAGTGACTTCAGACTCACTTATGAAATTTATGCAAAGAGAATACTAGTAGAGAACTCTGTACATAAAGGTGCTGCAGACTCTGGGGCCCATCATCCGCGCTGCGGTGGGAAATTACAAATTGCTCTTACATGTACCCTCATCCTAACATGAACATGAGTATACTAACTTGTATATTTTACATTCTAAACATGTGTCCGTTTATTGACTTACAAAACACATGGGTTCTAGGGCACCCCTCTACATTGTAATGAATGTTTTTATTCCGACGGCAGGTGAGGGGAAAGCTGTCACAGAAGAACGGGGCTCCGGGGAGATGTTGCCGCCCATCCCTGGATGGGGGTTGGGGCGCTGGCCAGCCAGCCTCGGCTCAGGAGGGAAAGGGTTAAGCGGTGAGACCCAGTTCACATCTCCAGGAAGTAAGTTCAGGATGCTGGGGGTCAGGAAGGTCAAGGCAGGCAAAGTCAAAGGTCAGGAAGACAAGAGGGCTGGGGAGCTGGGGACCCGCGGAGGGCCTCAGAACCCCTCCTGGACGCGGGGGGCCCAGGCCGCCGCCAGCCCCGGCCCAGAGCAGACCAACACCCAATCCTAATCACCCTCTTGGGTGGAGCTTTCTGCCAGTGGGAAGGTGGGAGTGGTCACAGGGGTAAAGCTGGAGAGGCCCATTTTTCTTGAACATCCGGGACCTATTTAATCAGAGCATGAGGGCATACGATTCAGGAGACTGCAAGAGAACACGGCGAGCAGCGGGAAGTCACTCAGCACCGGGCGTCGAGTGGAAGGAGACTAGAGGTCAGAGACTCCTCTAGGGCTGGACCGGCCTGAGCCTCTGCCCCCGGTTCTCGCTCACTAACAGACCCGTCCAGCTTACTACAGCCAACAGGAGTGGAGGCCGGTCCTCAAGCCAACGTGAAGACGTGCGAAGACCAGAGAGAGAGGGAAGGCTCCGGTCTGGAGGCGGGAGGGGTGGGCTTAACTCTTGCTCTTCCAACCCATGTCCCTCTTTTAAAACATGGTAATAATGAAGAAAGCGTGAGCTGCATGGAATGTGACTAACTATCACTGCTGCCGTTACCACTGTAAACCGTAGGCTAACATGACAGAAAGTAAGGAGAAGGAATCTTGAGATTATTCTTTTTCACAGAAAATCTACTGGCACGATCCTTTCCACGCCACTTTCATTTGTTCTATCAACCGGTTTCCTCCAAAGCGTGACAAACTTTACTCCATTCTGAAGTTCTCGAGAGAGTGGTACAGCTGTCTAAGGCAGAAGTTGTTAGGGAGAGGCAGACCCGCCATCACCACAGCTGGATTTGGTGAGCAACCCTGCCCGGCCACCACCACTGTGCTGAGCGGCAGGTACGAGCTACTTCTCCATCTATGTTCACAAAGCGGCTTTACCCAGCTGGTCTCACAGACAAGCAAACTGAGGCTGTACATGATGGCCACATTTCAGTCGTTTTTGTCCACGAATGTATCCTCCCGACCCTAAAGAATGCCAGGAAAATAACGAACACTCAACAGAAGCTGCTGAATAGAGATGTCAAATACCTTCATTCATGAGCACATAGCTGAAAAGAATTGGAATTTTCATCTTTATTCGAGGCTGTAGAACACGCCATCTGAATTTTGTCTGCGTGTCTGTTTAACACAACTAAGCATTTATGTACATACTTTGGCCTCGTGACTTTCTGAACATGAGTTCTCTTTGGATTCTTGAGTCTTCATAAAAGGGACCCATTTATTCAATTCCTGGAGGCCTGAGGACACACTCCCTCCCGGGAGTCGGTAATCGATGATCATTTCTGCTTGCTGCTCTCGGGCTTAGGTCAGGGCTCTGCGCTCAGCTGGCTTGCTGCTTTACCCTTCATGGGAGACCCATTCACTCGAGGTACCTGTGGACTCTGCTTGTGGTGTTAACGACATAGCTAACGACAAAAACAGTGTGGGCTCGGAGATTCCAGAAGGGGCCAAGCTTAGGGAACAGCGTTAGGGCTCACAAAGATGGCGAATGGTCACGGACGGTTCTGCGGAATCACCGTGACACGGATCGGTTCGCCGAGGAGTGACATGTAAAGGGCCCGAGGAGGTGCTGGCCATCACGCCTCCAGATCTAGCTGCTCAGAGACAGAGACCTGGAGGATAGCGGTTCAAAGCCAGCCAGCGCAGAAACGTCAGAAAGACTACCTCCAAACAACCAGCAAAATCCCAGACTGCAGGCGTGACTCGAAGGTGAAGAGCACCAGACTTGTGCACAGAAGCACAGGGCCCTGGGTTCGAATCCTGTACTGGTGAAAGAAGAAGAAGAAGAAGAAGCATGTGAGCTGTCCTTACAGGGCCAGGGGAAGGCGGTGAGCTGCTCTGGGGAGGGAAATCCACGTGGAGCCCTGGGAAGTGACAGGCAGGGAGAGACGCCGGCCATGTATGGCGGTGCTGTCACCAAAGCCAGGGCAGGCTCGGTCTTCCACAACTCGACTTTGCCAGCCGCCAAGGCCTCAGCCTACGACCCCAGCCTCCTGCCGGGTAGAGGCTGAGAAGAGGAGGCAAAGGTTTTAAGTCTCTCCACGTTTTCTGCTTGGCTTTGCCTGTGCAAATAAGACCAAGTAAGAAGCCTTTCTGGTTTACAATTGCCGGGATGAGTCCGATCACTGCAACACGACGTCTAAATAAAGAACCTCACATCCCGTCTCCCTGGCTCGCTCTTCAGATCTTCCTCGTACGTTGCGTTTCCACTGTGCTCGAAAATAGGTTCGTTTCCAACCGTCCTTAGACTGCTTCAGGTGAGACTCCCGTGACTTCTTATTCTACTTCTGCTTCAACCTGAGAGCGATTCGGTGTTTGGGACCAACGTGCTATTTCATGAAGCCCAATTTATGATAACCTACGTGCATCATTTTGTCACTGAAGTGAAAAACACCGTCGCATGTGGATGAGATTTGAGCAGGAAGCCTCAATGATGTGAAAATTCTATTGTAATATTTTTTTTAGATTAAAAATAAACCCAGAACAAAGCAACTCAAGCATTGCATCATCATTTCAAAGAAAAGTCTAAAAACTTTAAAAAAGAATAAGATTATGAGGAAGCTGAAGCACACTGATCGATTTGGGCCCGGGTAATATTTTTCAAAGGCATTTGGTTGACTTGTATGACATTTAAGACAGCTACGGTCCAGCCTTGTGCCTTTGAATAATCTTCTCTTTATCGAGAAAGGCCTTCTTGAGCGACATAGCATCCTCTGGCGGCCACCGCTGCCCTGCTGTTTTACATCTGGAGCACACAGGGCTATCTAACCGCACAGCTATCCCACACACTTTTCGAAGAAAAAAAATTCTTCAAGAGAACATCCTGGCTTCATTACAGCTCTCTTTTAATCTGTTAAAATCCCATCCAAACGTGCCTTCTTTAATTACATAGGAGATTTACTGAAACATCCAAGAAATCTCCAGGACTTGTAACCTTTTTTTTCCTTCACTTGTTTCCAAACTGCATCTGTGTTGTCAGGCAAAATATTGATGCAGCTTGAGCAGCGAGACGTACTCAAAGCTAGGACAGTCTTTCTGGAGTAGAAGCGGACCTGGGCTACACCGCCAGGTTCACCTCTATTTGTGTTGGTGTTTGGTCTACTGCCTTGTAAGAGGGAGAGTGTGTGGACCGGAAGGCCAGACCTGCACCGAGCGCGGCGCTGAGAGCCACGCCTGCCCCGCGTCCCTGTGGCCGGTGCTTGCAGAGCCCTCCTTGGGAGGCCGGCACGGAGGGGCGCCCTTCAGACGGAGAGGTGCGGGCAGCGGGGCTGGAGGTGCAGGAGCATCCAACGAGGTAAAACGCAGGCGTGGCGGGGGTCTGTGTGTGCGCGTGCACGCGGGCCGCACTGGGCACGCGGCACGGGTGTGTGTGTGCATCTCTGAGCAAACGCACACGTGCTGTTCTCAGGGTCCGGCTGTGGGGCAGAGGCAGAGACCGGCCCCCGCAGCAGCCCCCGCAGCCCAGCCAGAGCAGGAACCGAAGTACATCCCCAGGGCAGAACTGTGCAGGGGGGGTTGGAAATTGCCTTTTCTCTTTTTTTAGCTCCCTACTCTTTCCACAGCTCAAGCAGAAGGAGATAGTTGTCATGTGGGGATGGGGGGGGGGAGGACAGCCGGGCTCTCCAGTGCTGGGATGGGCCGCAGCCACTCTGGGGTATGGCCAGACACGGCTCAGAGGTGACCGAGAGAGGCCCCGAGAGGCCAGATCCTGAATTCAAGTTTCCTGTTTTACTGAGCACTTCCCCAGGAAGTGTACAGAGCTTAAATAGCTTCAGCTGGAACTCAAGGTTACGCAAACGTCTTGGTGTCTTTACATGCAAGCTAATGGCAGGGGACTGAAGCCCCTAGAGGTTGCTCCTTCTGACGGGTGACATTTAATCCTCAAGTTTTCAACTGTGTCTCAAGAAGATGCCGAAATCCCATCTTCTTTGGGGGAAATGTGGAGTTTGTTTTGCAAGAACCTACTTCAGTTCCTATTTTAACACTTTTAAGATCTCAGAAATCATTTTTTAAATAATAAGCTCGTAACAATACAAGAACATTTTGCTTATTAGCATAACCTTTTACCAACCGCATCTCCTTCCCATACAAAAATAAAAGAATTCAGAATCTGCACTTGGTGGCCATCTGTCTTCTCTCTAAAGACTCTTGTTCAGTCCCTTTCTTTGGGTTGTTATTAGGGTATTTTAAATCACGATGTTCTTCCACAGCATGTCAGATAGAAATAATGATAATAAAATAAATGCGCCGAGCAATTTACTCAGAGACAGAAGAGAGCAAAGAAAAATTAGCGAATGTCTCATTCTAGGCAGAGGGCCAAACTACCCCAAGCCCCCTCCTCCATCTGCCCTTGACATATTTTTAAAAACCCACCTTCAAGGAGTATGTATTTCTTTGTCTGTGGAGCCGAGCTTCCACCGAGTTCGGGCTCACCAGCCAAACAGGCTGGGTTGGAGCGCTGGCCCTGCGCTTGCTTTGCTGACGGCCCTGGGCCCTGGGCATTGCACGGCGGGCTGCGCGGTGAGGCCGGCAGCGCCTTCCAGCACACCCGCCACGGTGTGCACGTGCCACGCGCAGCACAGCCCCCGGGACGAAGCCAGCGCCGTGGCTCAGTTGGGAGAGCATGCACCAGGCCCTTGGTACAGAGAGCACCCTAAGGAAGAGGATGCCTGCCGCCGAGGGCAGCGCTGGGGCTGGTTTACCTGCGGTCTAGGCTGCGCGTGGCTTCCCACATCCCTGGGTAGGCAGCTCCTCACGCGTGCGTGCACACGCATGCACGCACACGCATGCATGCACACGCATGCATGCACACGCGCGCGCGTTACCTCTAAGGCCTCCTCCCGCACCCACACCCTCGCTCCGCTCAGCTCACGCTCACCAGGAACACAGGGGTTTTCAGTGGCATCCGCGGTGCGCCGTCTCTGGTCCCTTTGGCTAGTGTGATTCTGGACTGAAGCCAAATCCCCATTAAATTTTATATTAGTCATGTCCACCACCACCACCACCGGACTCTGTGAGGAAGGAGGGGGAGGGAGGGAGGGAGGGGGAGGGAGGCGCGCCCTGCAGAGCTCTGTGTGTGCTGCTGCTTTCTAAACAGGGAGTCTGAGGACCGGTACGTTCAAAATGCATCTTGATACAAAACAACTGCGTCCCAGCGTGCTCTGCCCTGGGCCCACGCTGTCCGGCGGCGGCGGCGGCAGTGTGAGGCGTGGAGCCCAAGGGGCTTCTCACTCATGTGGGCTGCGGGAGGCAAAGGCCTGAGGCCCAGGAGCCTGCGGGGAGGTTGGGGGGGGGGTCCCTTCCCCTCCCTGCCACTGCCCCAGCGTTTGGTTGGGAGTTGTTTTCCTCTCTTTATACCTCGTGTCATGCTGAAAATCTGCCCCTTGAGTCGACACCTAAAACTTTGCGCCTGAAAATACCTCCAGATTATTTACCATTTCTGATTTACTACAAATACTGACATCCAATAGCCCACTCCCGAAGCATACTCGAGACGTTTCCGTACCGCAATCTACTGTAGGAATCTATCTGAGGGTGTCTTCAACAGAAATATTACGGTTTTCCCTTTTCTCTTCGGGTTCTGTGCTCACTCTACCCTCTCAATGACATTTATTCCTAATACATACGATTTGATCCTTGAAGTGTATTGCTTCTCATGAGTCTCCTGCTTAAAAATGACATTGGATAACTGAAAATCTTACTTAATACTTTCCTTTGGCCGAAGACTGTAGAGTGTTTTCAGATTTGGTTATCATTGTGGGATTATTCATTTTAGAAAACAGACAATAAAACTAGCAGAGGTAAGGTATAATCTCCCTAATAATTACATCTAACTTTCAGCTTTTCATTGAGCATGCACTTTTCTCAGGGAGCTAAGGCAGGGCCTTGTGCTTGTGTTGACTGCTCACACAGCTGGTGCTCTACCACTTGAGCCACACC
The DNA here is from genome assembly GCF_000151885.1 of Dipodomys ordii. NCBI lineage: Eukaryota > Metazoa > Chordata > Mammalia > Rodentia > Heteromyidae > Dipodomys > Dipodomys ordii. Next base: position 19,968,785 of record NW_012267227.1, read on the forward strand.
TCTAGCCCAACTTTTTGCTGGTTATTTTGGAGATAGAGTCTCTCGCAGACTTTTCTGGCTCTGAAGTATGATTCCGCAGATCTCAGCCTCCTGAGCAGACAGGATTACAGGTGAGAGGCCAGGGCTCAGCTCTGAACATGTACTTCTCAGCAAGATGTCTGAGCCTGGCTTCCCCTTCAAGTGATTTGTGTATTTATAGATACATTTTCTTGTCAGAAGGAGAGAGCAGAGCCCAGCCTCACAGAGGGATGGGAAAACTTCACTCACATCAATAGGTGAACGGACAAGAAGCGATCTTTGAGGGAGGACTGCATAGGATGCTCCTATGCCGGAGCACCACACCGCGGTCTTCGATCGGAATCTGTCTCCCCATCCGTTTGATTGAAAGTCAGACTTGCACACACCCTGCAGTGTAGAAGGCTTTGCCACCCAATCACCAGGTTTCTAAGAACTACAAAGTCCTGATTAATTAATCTTGCCGCCTGTTTACTTTAAAGCACTTTTATTTAGCTTTTGCTCCAAAGATGACTGGAAAAAAGAAAGACTACTGTCTCAATGCATCTTTCATCCCATGCTCCTGGGGGCTGAGGAGGTGGAAATTCTATCCAGTGCTCTCAGACCGCAGCTCATCCAGACCTCAGGATGCGCAGGACATGATTCGCAAACACTTCTAGTGTCTTCCGTGGCTCTTTGCCACGAGGGAGTGCACATGGCTGTGGCTCCTGTGTGTGCACCTGCTCCTTCCAGGGCTTCCCACCTCACCTGCCGAGGGAAGGCTGCATCTGAGCCATCCCTCCCCCAGGCCACCAGCATGGGACAGAGCCCGGGGGCCCGGGGGCCCGGGAGCAGGCTGCTGCTAGCGCTCTTCCCTGATGATACGGAATCAGAAGGCAATGGAACTCTTGTCTTCCTTGGTGATTCTAGCAGCTTCTCTATTTCAACAAAGCAATCATATGGATCAAAATAAATCACCTAGTTTTTATTTGAAAACTGTGTTCTAAAATAAATAAGGCACTCTGCAAATGTAAATGATATTTATCATCATTATTCTCACGGGTCCAAATCTAAGTAAATCAAGATAGTAGGCAGATAAACCATATGAAAATAAACCCAGTGGGTCTAGGAAAAAAAAATCAGTGCTTGATCATCTACTGAACGAACACATAGGAACAAGTCATTTGTGCATCCAGGGCTGAAGCCACGGGTACAGGGAAAAAATCTTTAATAATACAGACATTAAACTCCCTGTCATGGCACAAAAGACCTTCAGAGTTTGGCTTCTGCTTTGAAATCTCAACTCCTTTCTCTTTTCATATCTCAAAAGAAAGCCTACCTTTCACGAAGCAATTTATTACACTGCTTAAATGCACATCTCAAATTCTCATTTGCTGCTGCTTTTTTGGTTGTTGTTGGTGGTGGTCGTGGGGCTTGAACTCTGGGCCTGGGCAGAGCTCTGTGTGTGCTGCTGCTTTCTAAACAAGGAGTGTGAGGACTGGTACATGCTGCTTCCAAGGCTGAGATTTCCCTTCCTGTCTGCTGACAACCTCCAGCTCACCCTTTTTAAGGCTCAAGGTGGACTTCACTAGCGAAGGGGTAGGGGACAGTTGGCCTGATCATCCCTGCAGAGATGCATGCTCATTCGCTGCTCTGATTCCTACAGAATACCGCATGCACTGAATGTCTACCTTTCACGAAGCAATTTATTACACTGCTTAAATGCACATCTCAAATTCTCATTTGCTGCTGCTTTTTTGGCTGTTGGTGGTGGTGGTTGTGGGCCTTGAACTCAGGGTCTGGGTGCTCTCCCTGAGCTATTCAGCTCAAGACAAGCGCTCTAACACTTGAGCCATAGCGCCACTTCCTGTTTTCTGGTGGTTAATTGGAGATAAGATTCTCACAGCCCCAAGATAAGGACTCAACTGTTTTTTCTTTCTTGCTATTGTTCCTAACATATTTATAAGATGATTTCTTTCTTTGTATGTCCCTCCCCCATGGTATAACACCTGCTTTCACTGTATTTGATGTTGGTATAATTTGTGGAGGGGAAGGGAAAAAAACAAATCATTTAAATAGGGATACAGGTGGACCCATTGCAACAATGAGACGTACAAGGTGTTATGTCGAAAAATGAACTTTACAACTCTGGTGCAGGGGGAGGGGCAGAGGGGGCGGAGGGGGGAAGGGGAGGATGGGAAGGGAAACAAAGGAGGAGGCTACAAATGCTTGATAAGAAATGTACTCATTACCTTGCCCATGTAATTATAACCCCTCTGTACAGTATTTTCACAATTAAAAAGATTCTCACAGACTTTCCTGTCTGGGCTGGCTTTGAACTGGAATCCTCAGATCTCAGCCTCCTGAGTAGTTAGGTTTGTAGGCGTGAGCCACAAGGGCCTGGCTTCATTTGCTAGTTTCTTAATTCAAATTAGCAGTCATAGGAAAACAGAATCTAGTGAGTGTGAAACACAATTGTGAACCATCACCATACTGGAAACTGAACAAATCCATTGTGTGTAATGTGTGTGCCACGCATGGGGCCTGGCACTGGTCCAGGGTAAGGATCGCGTCCTGTCGGTCTTCAGGGAGATCAGAGTTAGAGAAAGCAGGGATTGAGTTCCACGTTTGTAAGTGGAAAAGGCGTGGAGACGCTTGATCCTCCTGAGAGTGTGTCCAGGCAGGTGGCCATGTACCCACTCCCAAAGGCCGCGGGAAACGGGGAAGGGAAGGCCGGGCGTACCCTAGGCCTAGAGACAACACTTGAAACTCGGAGTTGTTCTACATACGGTTCTGAGGTCACACGAGCGGTTCACAGGACACTCCCCACGCGCGGTCCTTTCGAGTGCAGCTCCGAACCCGCGGCCCCGCTGGGCCGTGGCCCCCTCTGAGCGGACGGCGAGCCCAGGGGCGCAGCGCAGCGGGGACGGCGCGTCCGGGCCGCCGTCCTCAGCCTTCCCAAGGCCGTGGCGCTTTGCTGGGCCACTGGTGCCCGTGTGACCTTCCGACCTGTGGCTGACGAGCAGCAGACAGTTCTGTCTCTGTCTCTGGCTTCACGAGGGGGCGCTGGGGAGCTGGACACGCTGTGGCGTGAGAGCAGTGTCTGCCCCGGCCCCGGCTCGGCGGCATGGAGAGATGGAGGTCTGGGGGCGACGCGTGAGCTGGATGGATGCTTCTGCGGGGCGGGACCCGCGGAGCCCGCTGGGGTGCAGGCCCGCGGGACGGGCCCGGGGTCTTCAAGGTTTGGGTGCAGACAGACGGTGCACGTGCAACGCACGCTGGTTCGGTCAAAATGGACACTTGAGACTCACTAGGAAGGTTCTGTTTCCCTGTAACTAAAGAGCTGGTTGCTATTCCCCCGCATCAACACATTCGCAAAGGATTCCATCCTCAGCTTGAAACGTTTCGCGGTTTGATGTCGAGGGCGGACACAGGTTTTCGGGAGGAGTTGCCAGCGCAGTGGCACGCGTGTTTAAACCAAAACGCCACACGGCGCAGAGCGGAACCCAGGGACCGTGACCCCCACCGCAGGGCGGCCCCCTCCAGCCTCGGTGACGGCCAACAGCCAGCGGATCCAACGTGGCTTCCTAAAGCGCGAGGCTCGGCCGGGAATCACTGGGCGACTTCGCCCTGCACTTGCTGCTGTGCTGGCCAGGGGCTGGGTTTACGCCATGAAATGCAAATGGTTTTCTCCTGAGGTTTTCTTGACAACATCACTGTATGCGCTGAGGCCCAGTTGGTTTATTAGCACTTTGGGGGGGTGCGGAGGTTGTTTTTGGAGGAGAAGGAGAGAAGGTAACCGATTTCTTTAAGAAACCCAGAGCTTAGAGGCCTTTGGGGATGTTTAAAGCAAGGAATTTGGAAGAATAACACAGGCTTCTGTCTCCAAATGGTGAGGCAAAATCAACAACATTTATACACTACGTGGGGGGGATAACACAGTAAGGCCCCAGTTTTCTTGTTGGGGTGTTTATCACGTAACACATGGCCTCATCTCACCAGGCTTCTGAAATTGGAATGATGGTAGCAAAAGAACTTTCTGGATGCGGCCCTGCCGTCACAGGCAGGCTTGTGTGGAATTCTGCACGAAGATGAATCCGCACCCGGGAATCTCTGCGGCCGGGAAAGGTGGTTTCTGGGTGGGCCTCGTACAGCTCCACCCAGGAACCGAGACATGAGACACGGAGGGCCCCGGGCAGATCAGCCAGGACACGGACCCGGAGGGCTCCGGGCAAAAGATCAGCCAGGACCCGGAGGGCCCCGGGCAGATCAGCCAGGACACGGACCCGGAGGGCCTCGGGCAGATCAGCCAGGACACGGAGGGCCTATGAGCGATT
>NW_012267227.1:19974600-20094061 GCF_000151885.1 Dipodomys ordii
AGTGCGCGGCGCAGGGCGCGGCGGGCACCACAGCTCCCTGCGGCGGGGCTGCAGGTGGGATGTGCAGGGAGAGCTCACCCCCCCTCTGCCTCCCAACAGCTACTTTTATATTAGACAGGAGAATAGATCAAGGAAACCCAGAAGAATAAATAAAGGTGAAGAATCTGCTGATGCAGCCCTGCAGGAGGAACTGCATTACTTATTTTTAGATTTATGCTTAGAAGACAAAGAAATCTATATGAGTCCTCACCAGCCTGGCTCTTCCCCCCCAGCTTTTAAGTGGACAGACATATATATAAATAAATAAATATATATTTAATTTAACCGTTGACATTATTCCAGAGAAACACATTTTCATTCCTCTCTATGGGTTTATTGCTTGCTTTCCGTTCCCTTGTCAAAACTTTTCACATATTACCAAGAGCCGGGGAGGGAACCGAAGTCACCGTGTCCTTGCGTGGGTGTCACAGTGTGGAGGTCTCCAGTGGCCTCTCCTCGTTTGGGTCGGTATTCAGGGTCCCACTCTGGAGGGGAGAGAGGCCTGGAGCCCTGAGCTGGGGAAGGAGTCGGCCCAGCTGCGGGCCAGGCCCGTGGGTCAGGCACAGGTGGGATGCTCAGGGATCACTGGGGAAATGTCAGACATTCCATCTTTCCGACCAGCTCTCTGCCTAACGCCACGTTCAGCAGAAACACAACGGTTCAGGGGGCCAGCGGGCGCAGAGACAGACACATATGCACACAGAAATGCAGAACCTGCCATCTTCATTGTGTGTGCGTGTGTGCGCACACACACACACACACACACAAATAGTCTACAGGGAAATTAAGCAGTGCCAACGAAACACTGTACAGAGAAAGTTCTTGGATAAATTAACAACGCAATTACATTACATGACATGCCACAAGATGGATGGGGGAAACTTGGCTGGTATTATGTTCTGTTTTCAAATTGCAATTTATTTGAGGGTTTTAATGGATGCCTTATTAAAACGTCCCGGCCCGGTCAGGTTTCAGCGTGTGTCACGGCGGCCTGTGATTGATGACACCCTCTGCTGCTTCTCTTGCACATTTGCAGGGAATTTAAGCAAAGAGGGAATGAGCTGCGGCCGAGCTGCGTATTGATCGTGCCGAGGCGCGCTGCCTGCAAGCAGTCTAATAACATTCTCTTAGCAGACCTGCTTCACATGAAGGCATTTATTACAAGAGCTAAAATGTTCTATGGCTCAGAATAAAAGAATATTGTACAAACAAAAGAGTTAGCAGAGAGGCCATGGATACTAGAGAGCCATGCCTTGAAATCACTCAGAGACCACGTTTCCGAGGGCTGATGGAAGAAGAGACCAACGCCCGTGTTTAGGAAATAAAAAGAACAGCACCAGGAGCAGCGCCTTTGTTTGTCCCAAGGACCCTCACGCGGCGAGCAGCGAAGTTTCAAGGGGGACAGACTGCTGGGGAAGACTGGGAGGAGAGTGGCCTGAGATTACTGGAAAATGAGACATGCCGAGCCACCGGCCATCCTTTCTGCAGCCAGCTGAACTTTTCCACTCCGTACAGCGTCTAGCTGGGTGCTTTTTATCAGCCCTCCTCTAGACAATGAGAGCAATTCATCCCTAAAGAGCGTCGGTGCTCCAAACACCTCATAGAAACTTCACGTATTTGTCGTGTTCTCATTATAAAGTGACTCCATTTGAGGTTTGATTACTGGAAGTGTTGTCAACCCTTCCTTAAGTTCTCATATTGTTCAGTTTAAAAAAAAGCCCAATTCCTATGGTATGAATGCTGCAGATATCTATTCACAGATAAAAAGACGAGGGCAAAAAACACACAGGAACAGTGGGTCCTGGTCTGTGTAGGGCAAATAAATGATAGGCAATTGAACTTTTCTTTTTCCTATTTTTCTGCAAATTCCTATTTTGTGATAAATGTGTTAACTTTATATTCAGAAGGAAATAAAGCATTTCAGAGAAAATCTGATTCACTAGAGAGTAATCAGAAACGATATATTCTTTCATTGATCAGACAACTGTATCTCGGGGGCAGAGATCATTTTGCAGTAATATATGAGTCCATCTCTGTTGCTAGCAAGGAGGATCTATGTGTTAGAAATTAAAATGGAAAAGAAAATTCGTGAAAAGCAAAATCGGTTGACAAGGTTGCTATACACAGATAAGCCAGTATCCTCGTTAAAACTGGGCGGGAAGGAAAGAGGAAGAGGTGGTGTGGTTTCGAGCTTTGCCAGCTCCAGAGCAATGGATTTCTCTTCTCCCTTTCCAGCTTTCTTTTCCTCCTGCTCGCTTGGCCCACTATGATAGCCATTATTTGGACTGCCACATTTATTATTTTGTTAGCCTTTGAGGGCCCATAAAAATCTCACCTAATTATATCGAATCACCTGGCATCCCAGCAGAAGGCAAACAAGGGGAGAAAATGGCCCTCAGCTCTCCTGGAGATGAAAGGAAGGAAGAGTTAAAGAACCAGCAAACGGCAGGAGCCAAGAACACGCGGAGAGGCCGGCTTTACGAGTCTCCCAAGGAATGGACACCGAAAACATTTTTTAGATGTTGACAGAAATTGTTAAGTTGTAAAAATGGATTTCCTAGTATTGTCAGTTGAATGTACCTTCTAATGTACAAAATACCAAATTTACGGTCTCGGAGTCGATTGAGGGAGCTTTGGCGGAGCGATCCGGGGAAATAAGGGAAATGTTACTTAACCTCCGTGGGCCGCAGACACCATCCCCCTCTTCCACGGTCCTCGCGGGCCCCTGGTCTCTGTGTTGGAGTGCCTTTCTTTTCCGTTGCCTGCCACGCATAAGGAACTGTTTCTTTGTTCTGGTGGGAAGAACAACGTCTCCAGTCTTGGAGAATTACGTTGTTGAAGCTGGTGAACACTTGGCAAGGTCTCTGTGGAGAGCTAGGCCTCAACTTACCTCGTGGTGGTGTGCGTGTGTTTGTGGCGTACGCGGGCGTGCACATGTGTTTGAGATCTGGGTCTGTGTGCCTGCTGCCAGGCGGCAGAACCCCCCCCCCAGGACTCAGGACACACCCCGCCTCCACCCAGTGAAAACAGAGGGATTAATGCATGATCACCCTCCAGGGAGACAGGCCGGAGCTGAGGAGGGCCCCGCCTTCTAGGATAATTCCTGCAGCCTATGGGTTACATATAAATGCATTAATAGCAAGAACACCGGTGCCAAGGCCAGGCAGCCTGATAACCTCAAATATTTGCCTAAAGATACATTTTATGCAGATGAGTCTTCAATCCCAGGTCTTCAGAAATTTGTGAGGTGAGGTATCATCTTACGAGTCAACCTGGAAACGAACTCTGTAAGAGAATGAGCACAACTTCACCAGGACTTTTCTTTGAATTGGTCGGGAAAGCACGTACGGCCTTGCCCGTGAGGTTTCTGGCGGCCTGGGGGGGGGGGGGGGGGGACGACGAATGCGGATCTAGGGTGTACGTGAACCGTGGGAGCATCCAAGGGAGGCCCTCAGCGTGGTGCTGTGCTCCAGGGCTGAGTCTCTGGTGCTGTGGAGCACCCAGGTGGAGGCATAGAGGTGAAGGGAACACAAGCACGCAGAAGACAGGAAGAGAGGAGAGCACTGTACGTGGCAGGGTGCGCTGGACCACGCATCAGCGCTGAGCAGCGGAGAGGGGGAGACGCGGACCCCATCCCCCAGGCCGGCTCCCGACCAGACCATCCACCGACCAGTCCATCCACAGTCCCTGGTAAGGAGTAGCTGCCTCCATCCAGCCAAGCTAACCTTCAGTCACAAGCATGGGCAGGGCACAGTGTGCGTCGCTCTCAAATAACCTCTTTGTACTTCAAAAGTTGCACCCAGGAACCTATCCTAGTTAAGTTCCTTGGATACACCAGAGATGAACTTCAGTAAAGTTAGTAGCAGGCGAGTGTCTTGGCGAGTGAATGAGAGTCTTCGTGGGGAGGGAAGGGCTGGTCCCCTGATCCTGGCTCCGCTCCACGCGGCCGCTGTGTGGGGAGTATCGTGGGCGCCCTCTGGAGCAGGGGCTGATGCCTACACCCGTCTGCCCGGGGCGGGGTGCAGACAGGACGGGGTACAAGCCCCCTCAAGCCTCTGCTCGCACTGTCTGTGTATCCACCAGCCAGCGGAAGAGGCCACCGTGGTGTCAGGGGTTCGCTCAGCTGCCGCCACCCTGGTGGAGGGGAGAGCCGGCCCCCCGCCCCCCACCCCCGCAAGACCAACAGAAGGAACGTGTGGGAATAAGATGGATAACGGAGAAGGACCGCCGTGGACCCCAGAACTTCAGCGCTGGGGACAGAACTGGCCGGATTCAGACAGACACCTGACTGTGCGCCGGGGGACCCCTGCGGCACGGCAGGGTGTGTGGCCGTCCGGGAGCAGCGTGGCTGACAGCCGTCCTAAGTGCTCCTCACACGACAATCCCCAGGTCTAACACGCAGACTAGCAGGGCCAAAGACGGAATGTGTGCTTTAGAACAACTTCGCTGCCGAAGGAGGGTGTTTGGGGTTTCCGGTTTCATTTTCTTTTTTGTAAACAAGTTATTGTTCAAAACGGCACCACTTCCAGTGCACCGAGAAAGGAGCTAAGTAGACACTGCGGGTATTTTCTGGCAGTGTAGGGCACGGATATAACCTCCCAACCCACAGCATGCAAAGGTGAAGTCACAAAACCGAGTCCATTAACCTTTCTAAATGGTTGTGATATTAAAAACTGACTCCTAATAGCTCAGGTCATCATCTAATGTAATAACCATCAGCAATAAAGAATTATGGATTAAGAACATTATCTATCTATAAAACGGTCATTTATGACACCGGAGCAGGGACCATATCTAAGAGGCACACCGACTCACAGCCAGGAGTTCATCCCTAATAATATACATTATGGTTTTATCATTGTCGTTAGGATATTACTGAGTGTTCAAGAGAAAATCATAACAATTTTTGAAGGTTCAGGGTGTTTACTAAACGTGAAACTAACAAAGAGAAAGTCCTCGGAATTCTCTTTCACTGAGCTGTGACCTAGTCACGCAGGGCCGATGGATGGTAGAATCTTAAGAAAAACAACAAACAAACATGTTTTTAGATCATCTGTGGCTTGCGAGAACAGAAACGTTTAACTCCTTTGTAACCTGAGACAGAGACACACAAAACCTTCACCAAATAGAGAATCCGCTATATTTGGGTGAAAAAATGGACACTTTGCATAAATCAGCAAGGCTGTGGTAAAGGATTTGAACGTCATCTATCCAAAAGAAACATTTGTGTCCTAATATCAAAGCGGCTTTTAGCCAATATTCCTCAGGACCAGAAATTACTGCAAAATACCATCTTACTTCTTCTAACAACAGGACTGTAAAAATTTCCCAAATGAGCTCTGCATTTCCCTCGATCTCTGTGCTACATTAGGCCTTATGTTCTTAATCTCCACACACAGAAGGAAGGCGTGCAGGGCAGGAATCATGCTGCTGTTATCTAAGCAAGCTGAGAAAGACAAAAATACCAAAAAAAATGACAGAGGCAGGGGTTATTTAGGGTCTTAGCAACCTATGAATAAATTCTAAACCATTTGTTCAAAATGCGTCTGTGCTGTCCTGTGATTTGAGATTTAATCAGACTCTCCTAATAAAGATAGCATCACTAGGACTCAGAGACTCGGGTGATCCTCAAACCCATGTGTGTCCTACCTAGCTGGGATTATAGTATGTTGTACCATGCCCAGATTTGTTGCTGTTGTTGAGATTGGTTTTTCTAACTTTTGTTGGGGCTGTCCTTGAAATACAGCCTTCCCAGACTTGACCTCCACGGTAGCCGAGGTCACAGGTAGAAGCCATCATTCCGTGGTTTCTGGTAATTATTTTTAAAACTCATTTCTTTCTTCTGAGATAAAGAATGAAAGTAGAACATTGAAAAGTGACCGAAGGACTGAAACTCTGTCTTTGCATTTGCTTTGTCTCTGCCCCTGATTTTTTTGTTAAATAGGTCCGACAGTCACAACAATATTGAAGATCTACCTTACAATTGAGTACCTGGTGGAGGATTTCCTCCTATAAACAGCCAGACCCCAACAGCTGCTGCGTGCGTGGCCGGGGAGCGGGCAGCCCGCCACGCTTGCTCAAGGCTGAGAGCGTCCGTAAATGCTGATTTGCAAATGCACGTTTCTGGGCTTTCACGTAGCCAAATTCAACCTGTGCAATTTAACGTCTGTTTATCCCTGTGCTCTTATCACCATCAAGCAGCTGTACAATGGGGTTTCAGTTCAACATGTCAGCTTATGAGTAGCAGTTTTACCAGGTTTACACCGGATTCAAGAACCCTATTTCTACGGTGCTGGCATGCTGTAAAGCAGTGTTTTCTAGCAATAACGTGGGAACCTTGTATTTCACACTGTTTCCTTTCAGCATAATTGCCAGGGTGAGCCCTGCATGGCGTCTGTGGGAGCGGAGAGGCCGTGTGACTGTCCGACCCCCACGCACAGCCTGTTCGAGTCTCAGCCGCGCCCCTGCTCACCCACCACGGGGAAGGGCCCAGAACACAGGGAAGGGCTCAGAACACAGGGAAGGGCTTAGAACACAGGGCAGGGCTCAGAACACAGGGGAAACATCTAGAAGGTGTTTCACACCCTCACTGTTGCGTGTTCAGTTGTGCATGGCAGGGGGAGGTGGGGGGGGGCGACCAGGTTTGAGGGCCGATTCTGAGAATGTCGGACCATCAATGGAAAGGGGACACAGAGCGCCCAGGAAGAGCTCCGCAACTCTCTCGGAGTGAACCCTCCGGGTGAAGGCTCGTGGATCAGTAACTTGGCATCTGTGATACCTGTCCTCCGGGTTTCCTTTTCCACGTTCTCTGGTGGGGGGAGGGGAGGCATGTCAGCAGCGTGCGCGGGAGGGGTGAGCGCCTCACCTAGTGTGGAAGAACACGCAGAAATCGTGCCCACGCCCCGCTCCTCCTGGGGACCACGGGCAGCTGCGGCGGGAAGGTGTCTGGCTTTGTTTTGCGTTGCACTTTGTCTACATGTGAAACCAAGCTCAGACAAAACGCGGGGGGGGGGGGACGGGGAAACTCAAAACACAGCCCAGCAGGAAGAGTGAGGGGCAGGGCTGGCCCGGCAGACCTTCCCGGGTCTCCTGTGCAGGGCCTGCCCTGCAGACCTTCCTGGGTCTCTAGTGCAGACCTTCCCCGGCAGACCTTCCCGGGTCTCCAGTGCAGACCTTCCCCAGCAGACCTTCCCAGGTCTCCTGTGCAGGGCCTGCCCTGCAGACCTTCCTGGGTCTCACCCGGCAGACCTTCCCGGGTCTCTGGCACAGGGCTGGCAGGAGCGCCGAGCACCGAGCACCCCCCCACACCTGCCCCGTGCTCTGATGCGGATCTATGCACTCTGCCTAGGATTTTTATGGGTGTCTTTATTTTTCTGATCATCTCTAAACTGTGCCTTTAAAAATAATAGCCTTTTAGAATCACTAGAAAACTGAAATTTATCTTTCCCACCTTGTGTTCATTTTCCTCCAAACACACATATCTTGTGGGTTCTTTTATATAAAATAAAATGCAATCAGCTACCTACAGATACAGACTAAGCCAAGTCTATCCTGACAGAGTTATTGTTCTAAAAACAAGCTTAGTCTACCGGTACAGAAAGATGTGTGTGTGTGTGTGTGTGCACATGCATGCACACATGTGCGTATACATACAAAGGCGAGTAGATCGCTAATGAGGGAATATATCTTGATGATATTTTCTCTGTCCAAGAATGCCAGGACCTTAAACAATTTTTAAGAATTCTCTGTTCGACTAATTCCGTGTGATAGGCAAATATGTCCTCCACATGCTGGCAAATTAAAATTCAGCTTTCAGTGAATAAGATTAATTGCCTCTTCAGACAAAGCTGGATTCCCGCTCCTATTAGAGAAAGGGGAGGGGGGAGCAAGGGGCAGGGTGCCAGCCAACCTGCAGTATTCAGTTACACGTGAAATGATTTGTAATTCTGAGTAATCACTTAGGACAAGCCCTTGCACCATTTTATCTATACATGACTGTAGGCCAAAGTCAATACTCATAGTAAAATAATGAGATGAGGCTAACTGAGCCCTTTTATTAATGCTCCAAGGAGCAAATCTGACACTTGAGTTTCTCCCATTGAAAGTATCCACTTCTTCCTAAAAAATGAGCAAGTGGGTCAAGATGCCCAGTAGCAGAGAGGTACCTGCTGCAGCCGTGAGGCACGGCGGCCCCACCCCGCGGCCCCGCTCTGATTGTGTGCCGGGCTCTGCCCAGCCACAGGTGAGGGCACATGAATTTTGCATTACCTCCAGGCTCATTAAAGAGCTTTGGCTCTCTCCTAATAGTCCCCTGACTTAGGGTGGACAGACAGATGCACACGGACAGACACGTGCAGGAAAACAACACACATGCTCTCCTCTCTCTCTCCCCCTCCCTCCCACACCTCCCCTCCCCCCAGTCTGAGGAAGAAAATCAACTGTTGTAGCAAATGCACAGCTTGGTGACACAGCCAGTGTGCAACTGTTAAGACGAACGAGACGGAGACCCAGCTGTCTGTTTCCGGGGAGCGGAGCCCAGCAAGGGAGCGGGTGTTGGAAGCGGGGAGAAGGGCTGTGTTTTCCAACCCCAGCTCTCAATTTTCCCACATCATGGTCGGTCAGGTAACCAGTCTGGCAAAGCTCTGAGCAGCGAATGGCTCCTCGTTACCAGATGGCACGCCTTGCCTGCTCTCCGCAGTGTTGCCAGTCCTCAAAGTCCAGCAGAGGGACAAGTAAGAATACCCCCTTATGTAACAGAGAAAACTAGCTTATGTGGCAGGAAGAAATGATCTTTTAATGGGAAAACCCAGCCGGATATTTCTACTGTCCCCTGGAAAAGGAAGTATCTGCAGCAGCGTGTACTTATGTAGACAAAGATCTCCATAAACAAACCTCACCAGTCAGGCAACATGCGACCACGGAGCAGAATAGACAGCACGGAGTCCGACGTTTAAATTCCAGGTTTGTTCCCTAGTACCTGCCCGCCCGTCGGGACTCCCGCGCTATCTCTGAGCAGCCTCCTCGCCCACGTATCCATCCGTGGCTGCGGTGAAGAGAAAGGCTCCTTGGCTGAGCACCGAATGCATCTGCCTGGCCACCCACGCCCCGCACCCTTGCGTTCCTCCTGTGCTAGGAGGCGTGAAGCCGTGCAAACAGACCACAGAAAGCGTTCGCTTTCAGTCGAATACTCCTGAGCGTATCTGTGCCACCAGTTTTCAGTAGGTGACGAGCTTAGCTCTCGAACTCCGCTCCCCTGGGTGGGCTGACTGGGAGCAGTACCGGGAAACGTGGAATGTCTTCCAAAGAGCCCACGCGAACCGCTGGCCAAATGATCCCCTGTGAGCAACAGAGAGATTGCTGAAGCGATTCAAGTGTCCACTCTGGGCTGGTGCCAGGCTCCTCAGCCACAACTTGGTTCCGCATAATCCTGCAGTGAACCTGGTAGGTGCAGAACGGGTTATTTCTCATGGCTGTGTATGTAGCACCATCCCGGAGCAGACCTCGGAGGGATTTAACACACAATATTCACGTAAGCACACATAGCTCTTGCCAGGATACGGAAAGCGAGCATTCAGGTACAAAACACCTGCCAGTCACCACAGCTAGGGAAACTGAGAAAAGGCTGCTGTTCCCCGAGTGTAGCGTGGTGGAAAAGTGGAAACATCTGAGCAGAAGAGAGGCAAGCCTCAGCCGCAGTTCTGGGTTTGGACCCACTCTGAAGACCAGAGGCTCTCCAATGTTAGTGTTAAGAACAACCACACGGCGAGGTGCTCAAGACTACAGTCTGAGTCCCAGGACTACTTGTAATTCAGAACTCTGGGTGGGTTCTTGGGAATCTGTTGGCCAACAAACCTGCTAGAGGATTTGATGGAAGATGACGCACAAAACTCACTTGGAACAACATTGCTACAGGATTCAGGGAATCATTAAAGATTTATCCGAGGGCAATGGTAATCAGACACAGGTATAAGAAGATGGATGGAGCCAGGCACTGGTGGCGCAGACCTGTAATCCTCGCCACTCAGGAAGCTGAGATCTGAGGATCATGGTTCCAAAGTCCGTGAGACTCTTACCTCTAATTAACCACCAGAAAACTGGTGGCTCTGTGGTTCAAAGTGGTAGAGCACTAGCTTTGAGCACAAAAGTTCAGACACCGTGCCCAGGCCCTGAGTTCAAGACCCAGGACTGACCCTCCCCCTCCAAAAAAAATCCAAAGATGAAGGTGTCTGGTGGACGAAGAGAAGACCACTAACCTACCTAGACACAGGCAGAGATCTACCATAGGAGCTTCTGCAATGGGCCTGAAGAAAACCATGCGGCCAGCACAAAGCAACAAGTCCAGGACATAAGGGATGTGACCGCGTGTTGTCTGAGATGTGTGTGTGTGTGTGTGTGTGTGTGTGTGAAAATAGATGCTACAGCCTGGTAGGGGTTGGATTGGGAAGAGCAGAGAAAGGAGACTTACCTCAAGGGTGAGTCTGATTAAATTACGTTTTGTGCATATAGTATATATGGAGTAGACATGTCATGATGAACACCCTTTGTACAACTAATATGTAAAATAATCCTAAGGGAGAGGCACAAAGATTTAGCAAGACGAAGAGCCCGGGATGACCATTTGGGGAAAGGTCTGCCGCAGGTGATGTACATGGCTGTCGCAAAGGACTGCGTGAGATCCACGGCACACAGAGGGAGGCTGGCCGTGCCAGGGCTGATAAAATGGCCAGAAGCATCGGCTTCGGAGTCGGATACGCTGGGTTTAATCACCAACTTAATTTTTGGAAGACATGACAAAGTTGTGTCAGCTCTCACTTGCAAAAATGAAGAGAATGCAGATGTTTTGATTACTAATAGTTTAAAAAAAAGAAAAATGCTGAAAATAGTTCCTAAAGTGTGCATAATAAGTGCTAATAATAATGATTGTTATGAACTTTAGTGTCATCCGTAGCTAGCTGGAAATGTCTGAAAGACAGATGGAAATATCATATGGATGCCAGTTAAAACTTTATTACAGATAAGATTATTCACAGAGAGAAAGAAAAATATTAGAAGAAACAAGGAAGTAGCGCACTCGGTTGGAGGGAGGGAGGCCGGGTGTGCCTGGTGGCTCCAGACCCCTGGCCATCACACGATTTAGAAAGATTGGGTGAAATAAAAGCCAAACTGTCCTTTGTATTTGGCAAATAAAGAGCCATTGGTGCTCTTCATGTGATGTCAGGAGAAGACTCCTCCGGAGGCTGAAGAAACAGCGGGAGTCAGGGAAGTCTGAGAGGCTCACGGCAAAGGAAAACCTACGTAGCCGAAGAAAATCCTAGGCTAGAAGAGGCGCTGCTTTCTTTCTACTGCATTATGTAAGTTACATTCAAGGTTCGAGAAGTGACTCAGTAAAGAGGAAGAAAAGACAAATTTCGTATAGGGAAAAGAATCTAAAAGGAAACAGAAGAGGATTAGAGAAAAACAAATCTGGCCTTGGAGAGCAGAGGCAAACTTTTCTTTTGCTCAAAGAAATGTCTACCATGCCACGAGCCTGGTGAGCATACTCACGCCGGAGAATAGTAAGTTTCTCTCTGAAACTAAAGTTAATGCGCTGTGGAAAGCCAAGGGGCTACCTGGGGGCCAGGTCGGGGGGACACGGGAGAGGACCAGCCGCCTGTAAAATCCAGCGGGCCGCACGGAGGCACCTAACACAAGGCGTGCTTATTTACCTCTCTCTAGTCCTCTCTGAAACGTGGGTGCTGCAAGGTCAGAGAAGATGGATTGTGGTTTAATTGAAGTGTTTCAGAGCAGATGTGGGAGAGGGTGAAGCAGAGGAGGAGGGGTGTGAAAGAATGGAGTGTTACAAATAGACCGAGGTTTAGCCCAAGGGAGCGTGGGTCTCGACGGTCGGCGAAGCGGGAAGGACAAATGGTTGAGGGAGATGGCCAGTGTCTCAGTGGCTTCAGGACAGCGGCCAGAGCTCGGGAGAACACGAAGAGCCATGGGCAATCGGAGGACACCCCGGGTCTCAGGACAGACGGGGAAGGCTGCCGTTTGAAGTCAGGAAGTCGACCCCGCTTCTGCTGAGAAACGCAGAAGCCCGGGGTGATCACTCAACGTTTCCAGCTCCATTTCACTCCCCCATCTCCGGCTATTCATAGAAAAGCCTGAAGCCTACTTTGTGCTCCTCAGCCTGGAATGTGGGGCTATTGTTTCTGTAATCTTCCACTGCATGGAACGTTTAACTAGAGGACTCTGTCAAGAGAGAGAGAGAGAAAGAGATGCCCACCCAAGGCAAAGCCGTCCACGCCAGCATTGCCAGAGCGGGAGACTGCCCTCCGCCCCGCGGTGGAACGGGGCACCTGCCAGGGCCCGGCTCAGCTCTGGAGATGACTCAGAACCCCAACCGTCTCCCTCCCTCCCTCTCCCTCCCTCCTGCTCTCTCTTCCTCTGTCCCTTCTTCCCGCTCCCTTCCCCTTTCCTCCTATCGCTGTGCTCCTCACTTCTCTTATTGACTCGTGTTTCCTGTTTAAACCAACATCATTTTTAGATATTCTGAAGTCCCGGCAGTACTGAATCCCTTATATCCAAACCTAGTATCTCTTAGAGTCAAGAGAAGCTGGTGTAGCGAGGTAGTTGTGGTGGTTGGGAGGGAAGGGCTGGTAGGGGAAAAGCAAAGGAGGAGGCAACAATGCACAATAGGAAACGCTCTCATTACCCTGCTCATGTAACTGTGACCCCTCTGTACAGCATTTCTACAATAAAAAATGGACCAAAAAAAGAGATAAGCTAGTGTAAGATAAGAGCTGGCTTGCTTGGACAACAGGGCACTCAAATCCATATGATTAATTTTGCACGTGGATGTGTTAACCTGCTGGGTTTTTTGTTTTGTTTTGTTTTTGTACAGCCAAATTTAGTTATCAATGCCAGGTTGTGACCATGTTTCCAACCAATCAACGCTCTCGGTTTCTCTGTGTAGGAAAATATCCACCACGGATTCCCTCCTCTTCCTAAAACCATGAACAGATTTCATAGCTGAAGCCACTACGCTAAAAACAAAATATATTTTTAAAGTGACAATAAAGCTGCTGTTTTCGCAATATTGGCATTATTAAAGAGCATCTTGTACAAGTGTCTAAAACGTATGCTAAATATAAGCAGTCAAAATAATGTACAGTGAGTCTTTAATGTAAAGCACAAGTAAGAACACACACACATGTAAACCCTGTCCCGGTGAAAGCTGACTTTTATGAAGGATTTTCTCATTTAGAAAATATTTTTATTTTCTACAACATAAAGATAAAAAGTACATTCAAGCTTGTATAAAACCAACAACATGTAGAAATGTACTCAGTAAAAGTGAGCCTTTTCCATTTAAAGAAAATGAAACAACGAGTAATTTCTGTCACCCCATGTAAAACATGCTATTAGAGACCATCTCTCAAAACCCCTTCACCTCCCCCTTCCTCAGATAACGTTTTATTTGATTATTTAAGAGTTCCCTTTGGAGTGGCAGGAGATGGGCTTCGTGTTCCTCTGTATAAATAAATAATACGAAGGCTTCCATGTCCAGATAAAATTCTAAAATCAGATAAGTGGGTTTCATTTTCTCTCGTGTGATTTCCGTGGTGGGAGGCGCCTTCCCGCCCCCCGGCCGGCTGGCGCAGTCTCTCAGGACTCCCGGGCCGGCGGCGGCCCCGCGGAGGGCTCCAGATCGCATCAGCCCTTTTAATCTGATTGCCATTCTCATTTCAATCTCTCATCACCTGAGGAGCACTGAGCTCCTGCCTCTAGCTTTCCACCTTGGGCTGGGGAGCAGTGAGCTCTGCGCACAGGCCCCGCTCCAGTGTGGACACACACACACACACACACACACACACACACACACACACACACACACACTCGGCCACACGTCGCGCTCAGCACGCAGGCTTGTCATTTCCAGGCAGTGCGCTGGGGTTGTGGCGGCCATGGAAGGCCGCATGCTTTATCACAAGGCATGCAGATGGAATTCACCAGAAGAGTTCTGAACATTTGAAAACCAGTATTTGCGCAATGCCTAAATTATGCCAGGATTTGAGCATGTAAAGGAATTAGATATTAAAAACAGGAAAAAAAATGAATACAGATGCTTCGTGCATTCAAAAGCTCGGTCAAGAGGCCAGGAGCAAAGAAATTGCTCTAGACAAGAAAACCCAACAAAGTATAAGATTCGGCTTGGGTACAGCGATGAGCAAACTGCAGGGCCTGAGCGGGGACGGGGCTGGCGGAGCCGGCCGCCAGCCGCGCACAAAGCCCCAGCAGTCTTCAGAAGAAGGGTGAGCGGTTGCAGGAAGAGCACGGGTAGTCAGAGGCACAGGAGGGGGGAAGAGCACACATTCGGCTGAAATCGGGGTCTCAGCCTTGGCAGACAGGTACCCCGCCGCCGGTGCCCCGCTTGCCCTGGTCCTTCTGGAGAGAAGGTCTCTGGGCTGTAATCCTCTTACTATGCTCCCTGTATGGATGAGATGACAGCGGGTGGACGTGGATCCAGCTTGCTTTGGGTTGAGATGAGGTCCTCTGCACTTTTGGCCTGTGTTGAGCCTCAAATCACTCTCCTGATCTCAGCCTCCCGAATAGCTAGGATCACAGGTGTGGGCGCCACACGGGCTAACACGTACCTCTTATAGTTTGGTACAGAAAGGCCTACGTGAGCAGCTGGCACATCCTTGAAGCTGACCATTATAGCGAATCCCTGTGAGGCGGTGGTGACACTTCCCCCCCTTCGTGGATCCTGGGGGGGCGGCGGGGGGGGGGCTGTCCAGGGACCGTCCTCTGAAAACAGGCCATGAGCGAGCGGGTTGTCTGGTGATCCAAGCCAGTTACAAGAAGCGCCTTTGACAAAGAGGAAAAGGAGACCCTTGCTAAAGCAAGAGAGAGTCACGTTCTCACCACACAGCCGCCGATCAGAGAACAAAGGAGAATCCGCAGGCATGTGAAGGACTCGGCGGCAGAGGGGCCGGGCTGGTCACCACGGCAAACCCTCCTCTCAGAGATCCCTGCCCCACAGCGCCCCGCGTCCTCCGGGGTGCTGTGCAGCCCCCGACCTGTGGAGACGGGCAGCCGCGTCCCTTTCCAGCCCCCGCTTCCGGGGCCCCCCGTCCCCAGCCCCTCTGTAAGCGATGGTGTCCATACGCAGCCCAGGGATGCACCCAGCGACAGTTCCTCTCCGGGCTGGAGTCCGTGGAACCAGGCACTTCAGACAAAGACTTGGAATAAACAGCGGGGGGTCTATGACTGATCCATGTTCACCAACTTCAAATGGCAGCGGCCCTTCCTAACGTCCTCAAACTGTCCCCCCCCCTCGTTCCTCCCAGCAGACAGGCTGACTTTAACCCGGGGAGGGGAGGGTCAAGGGGGGGGGAGGCAGGTGAATCTGACTCAGCACGCCCCATGGTACATGGAAGTGAAGAGGAAGCCTCCTAACCGGGCCATAAGACAGGAACAAAGGGCTGGAGTTGGTCAAAATACACTCATGCCCACACAGAATATCACAATGAAAACCCTTTGTACACACTCCGTATATTAATAAAAAGAAAGAAAACATCTCAATAAACTCCTTTTCTAATCTGAATAAATGTGAGGGGGTTTTGCTAGACTAGATCTTTCCAAACAGTAAGTTAAGGGATAAAATGCTTAATGAAAAATTTAAGTGAGAGCAAGGAAGCACTCATATGAGAATATGCATCAAATGGTTCTCTGATAAAGAACGTGGGTGGATGAAACTTCAGAGCCAGGAGGTTCTGGACCTGAACCAGTTCAGCTGTATAATTGGCTCAGGGAGCTGAGTTTCAAATGCTAAACACCAGGCTGGTCTGTGTTTGTCTTTCTGCATAATCAGGTGGGTCTATGAGGATGTTTGTTTTATTACTAGTGAGTAAACAAATGCAAATGCTAGTGAGCATGGGGTACAAAAATAAACAGAGCAGGTATATAAGAAGTTAGGCCTTACAGGAAGGAACTTCCTGAACAGAGTCCCAGGGTCACAACAAGTTGGAGAGAGACTCGACAAATGGGACTACCTTAAAATAAAAAGCTTCTGCACAGCTAAATCTATCGCAACTAAGCTAGAAAGACAACCAACTAATTGGGAAAAAATATTTACCAGCAATATATCAGACAAGGGGTTAACATCCTGTATATACAGGGAACTCAAGAAACTAATCCCTCCCAAACCTAACAAACCAATTACTAAATGGGCAAGGGAACTAAAGAGGGACTTCTCAAATGAAGAAATAAAAATGGCAAAGAAACACATGAGGAAATGTTCATCATCCCTGGTGGTGAAGGAAATGCAAATAAAGACAACCCTGAGATACCACCTTACCCCAGTCAGAATGTCCCACATCCACAAATCAGCCAACGACAAATGCTGGAGGGGATGTGGAGAAAGAGGAACCCTATTACACTGCTGGTGGGAATGTACACTTATACAACCACTTTGGAAAGCAGTCTGGAGGGTCCTCAGAAAGCTAAAGATTGACCTCCCTTACGACCCAGTCATACCACTTCTAGGCATCTACCCTGAACAACAGGAATCAATATACAAGGACACGTGCACCTCCATGTTTATTGCAGCACTGTTCACAATAGCTAGGATATGGAAACAACCCAGATGCCCCACGACAGATGAATGGATCCAAAAATTGTGGTATCTATACACAATGGAATATTATGCAGCCATTAGAAATGACAAAATAATGGCATTTGCAGGGAAATGGATGGAGCTAGAAGGAATCATGTTGAGCGAGGTAAGCCAAGAACGAAGAGACAAACGGTACATGGTCTCCCTGATAAGTGGATGCTAAATCCAAAATGTTAGGTGATACGACAAAACTAACAGGACTTAAGAAACAAAGAACTCCTGCTCATCTGGTTGAACCACTACTAAATATCCCCACGCTGCTGATCACATGTATGGTATATAACATGTGAACACTGTTATATATTACAGACTGTGATAGACAATTTGCTCCAGGAAAGTTAGAATGAACTTGTGACTTAGAAACTATGTAATCACTTAATCACAATCAAAAAAAAAAAAAAAGAACTTCGGGGAAGGGAGGGAGGGAGGGAGGGAGGGGATGGTAGGGGGAAAACAATGGAGGGGCTAACAATGTTCAAGAGGAAGTGTACTCATTACCTCACTCATGTAACTGTAACCCTCTGTAAAAAAAAAAAAAGAAGTTAGGCCTTGAGGTGATCTTTTACATGGAGACCCGTGCTCTGACTCAACACTCCCCTACCAGGAAGCAAAGGAGACCACAGTGAAATCAAAAGCGTATCTGGCTCTAGACCCAAATGGTAAATAAGGAATATTTCCAGGCATCCTTTTTCGTGAAATCATCTATCGACTGGCATACAGTTAGCACACCCTTTTCTTTAACACAAAGGTGTCTTGGGTTCTTTGCTCTGCTAGTTCTTACTTCTCACTTTATCTCCTTCTGTGGGTGGTTCCGTCACTGGCTGTCAGGCCGGCCAGCTTCTCAGCATCCAACTCTGACCTGTGCGGCACCCTCGGTGGGAGCCGGCTGCATCCCCGACCACCAGACCACCCCATGCTCTGGGTGGGGAAGTGCTGGCTGCTTATTGGGCAGCGAAGGCCAGTCTCCACCTCCCTGCCCTGCCTCCACCGGCCCCGTGGCCAGATAAATGCACCGCCCTTCTACTCAGACGTGGGTGCCCTCAGGCACGCCCCCCCCCACCTAACTTCACAGCTGTTTAACTCCCCGGTGTGAA
Source organism: Dipodomys ordii (assembly GCF_000151885.1). NCBI lineage: Eukaryota > Metazoa > Chordata > Mammalia > Rodentia > Heteromyidae > Dipodomys > Dipodomys ordii. Next base: position 19,992,394 of record NW_012267227.1, read on the forward strand.
CACAGTGGCTGGGTTTTATGTTGTACACCTTGTGTAGCAGACATTAAAACTGAGTGTTCGAATGTGAATACTCAGGAATTGCAACACTTTCAGAGCGTATGAAAAAGAACAATTTCCGTACAATAAAACATACTTGTGTCCGAGAGCCTCAATAACTCAATAAATGATTGGAATGGAGAGACATGGAAAAAAATTTAATTATTCAGCAAGACTTTCTAAAACAAAAGATTTTTTTTTCAAATTGGAAAAGTTGGCACACAAAAAATTTTACACCCCCAAAATGTTAGCCGGTATCGAGCGGTGACATAAACCATGGCTGTGGAAGTGTGCCCGAGCCCCACGCAAGGCTTTGGTTACGAAGCCATAGTTCAGATTCATCCAGTCTCATCGGAAATGATCCTTTTCCTCCATGTATGTTTGGGGCTTGATGACCGTTCTTGGGTCATTAGCACTCCTTGTTTGGAGGTGGGTGGCTAAGGGTGCCTGAGAGCTGTGAAAAGCAGCAGCCAGGAGTATTGGCTCTTCTGGGGATGGAGGGTAAGCAGTGGGTTCTGTCCTGGCTGGCCGTGGCCGGGCTGTGTGTGGGAAGGGAGTAGGAGGCTCCCGGTGTCCCTGTGGCTCGCCAAAGCTATTTCAAGGGATCACTGGTGGAAACCGCTGATAGTCACCCTCCGATTTTCACTCTGCATGTGACATCAATGTTGTCAATACGACAGCATCATCTGTCAAAAGCATCACTCACTCGCAAACTGCAAAGTTATTTACAGCCGTGTCTTCGCTCACTGTAACACTACCACTCAACACTCCGCCGTCCCTCCTCCGCTCCCGCAAAACATCCGGGCCGGCTTTTCAAGAAGCTCTATTTTGGGTTAGGCTTACAACCTGCAAATGAACCCCAAAAGAAAATTTTCTTCCGTTGTCCAAATGTCATTTGGACAAATGGATAAACTTTTCACAAAACAACCCAAAAAACAAAAACAAAACTCCAAACCTGGCATTTCAAAATGAGTTCCACTTGGTAAGAGACATAGTGCTGAAAAGTGACATTTCCAATGACAGCAATATGGATTCCCAGGAGCGAAGCCTGGGTCATATGTGCTCTAATTATAACCGTTGTAAATGCGTGCGTTCAATTTAGAAACCCGTTATAAGAACAGAGCTTCTGGTAAAGAACCAACTATTAATCTGTGTTTACAGAAGTCTAGTTGATATGGGCCTTCGATTACGGTTACACAGGAAACACTGTGGGGGGCAAGGCCTTCACTGGGGAGCACTGGATGAATGAGTAACTCAGCACGTGGCCTGGAGACTGGAGCCCACAAGCGGTGGCAGTGCGTCACAGAGCCAGGGTGACGGGAATCGCAGCATTCTTAGAAGAACATCCTATTTATTCTCTTTGCACGGAAAATGAATCTCTGCACCTCCCTCTGCGGCTCATGCTAACACGAGACGTAATCCTGGTTCTAAGGGATGGTGAAGACTGGGAAACTGAGGCAGCTCACAAGGTAACTTGGCAGAACATTGCAAGTTCAGCTATATAATAACTTTCAGAAGCCATTTATCCCGCAGTTCTCTCTGAGCATAGATGAATGCTATTATCAATTATACTAAAGAGCGAGCACATACAGAAAGAAAGAAATCGGGTGCTATGCACCTTTGCCATCTGGACAAATCAGAACTGGAGTTATTTAAAATTGGAGCATTTAAAAATAGCAAAGCCTTCTAGTAAATACAAGCCTCTTGTATTCTGGGTGCAAATGACCTAAGTTAAACCTCCTTCCACAAAACAAACGTGTTATCATGGTTCTCTTGTTACACGTTATGATAGTGTGATAGAATATCTAAGGGCCTGCTCAAAGATCTGTAATGAATGTAAATGGTTGGATAGTTTACATTGCTGCAATCAACACATAAACAGTAGGACTTTTATACTTTCTCTTTTAACTCTCACAACAGCCCTGCAGTAAGAACTACTTATGTCCTCATTTTAATAGACAAACAAACCAGTAAAACCTTAGACTTTTAACGCCGTGCATTGTACAATATTACATGATTGCACAGGGATTTCAATGTGGGGTTTTGACTCCCAAATTGGGGTTTTCCTCAGCTAGACGATCACACCAAGCCAAAAGCTGGAAGAGGAATCCACACCTTTTGTTTTCCATCTTGCCTTTCTGTCCTGACAGAGTCTGGGAGGCTGGGAGGCCCGGTCTCCCAGTTGTGATTCTGTGTGCACGTTTGGTTCTCACCCCTCTGTGTCCACGGCGCCTCCCGCCTCTGAGCCCTGAGCCTTCCTTGTGCTGATACTTTGCTTCTTGCTTGCTTGCACTCTCTCTCTCTCTTTCTCTCTCTCTCTTGCTTGCTCGCTTGCTTGCTTTTTTTTTTGTCAGTCGTGGGGCCTGAACTCTGGGCCTGGGCGCTGTCCCTCAGCTCTTCAGCTCAACACAAGCACTCTACCACTTGAGCCACAGCGCCACTTCTGGTTTTCTGGGGGTTTATTAGAGGTGAGAGTCTCACAGACTTTCCTGCCTGGGCTGGCTTTGAACCGCGATCCTCAGATCTCAGCCTCCTGAGTAGCTGGGATGACAGGCGTGAGCCACCGGCGCCCGGCTGGATATTTGTTTTTCACTGAGCTTTTTCTGTAGAGCCTGTGGTGTCGGGTACCAGGCCCCTGAAAACAGGTTGTATGTCCTACAGGGAAACTCCAGCCATTCCCCCGGTTTGTCTGCACCGTGGCTGACTGACCGATGCCTGCACACAGACTTTGTCTCATGTCTCTCACGGTCACTTGAGGCCGCACTGACCCTAACGACCACCTTCTTTCTTCTTCCTCCCTTTCCAGATGTGCTTTGGTATTGCATTCTTTTTTTCTGCCTTCATGTGCACGCTGGCCCGCTGGAGTCTGTTTTCTCAAACTCCACCTTTGCCTACCCTGATACCCTGATCTTATCTTCACGCTGCGGGAGGGACCTGTCTGGTTCACCTCAGGCAGTCCAGGCCGTGAGCAGCCGTGATTCCTTCCCCAGCGGACACTCTGTCACCGCCCTGGTCCTGCCTTTGCGCCCGTGTCTGTCTCCGCAGGTCTGTCACGGCTCTCTTCCCCATTGCTCGTGTTCTTGATGACAATAAAAAGCAGAAGGTCCTTGTTGAACGGCCACCTTCTCACTCCAGCTACTGACAATAGTTTGGAAGCAGTAAACATCAAGTCTGGTTTCTTAGGCCATGCATTTACCGTGGCGTGGGGTTTCTCTTCTTTGTGATAACTGTCTCAGGTGCTGAGAGAAGGTATGGAGAACAGGGAGAGTGAGTCACAATGAATCGGAGGATAGGGCTGTGGAATGACCGCATCAAGGTGTGCTTCTGGGTTGGTCTTCTATTGAGGCTATACACCAAGATACAGGCCTAAAGTAGCACTGGTTTATGATCTGGAAGTTTAGGCAGCTTGAAGTCTGAAAGGAATCTTACCTGAAGCAGGAAGATGGGGAGGGGGCGGGAACTGTGAGCTACTTTGTGAGGCTTCCAGAGGTGGCCTACACGCACTGGCTTCCAGCCCCACCACCTCACTCCAACCTTTGCCTCCTTTGTCTTTCTACAGCCCTGCGAGAGCTCCTGTGCTTGTAATGGGCCTGTGTGCCATGGATACAGCCCTCTGACCTCCAAACCTTCACCTCCGCGTGCACAGCAGCCCTTGTCATGCGCATTTTTGGGGATCCAGACGTGGCTATGTTCGGGAGCTATTCTGCATAACAGGATTCATAAAAGATAACTTTTATGTCAGTATTGAGATAAAGGACGTTTTAAAAATGCATGTAGATACTGAGATCTGTGTAGGAAAAACAAGAGATGAGAATGCTATCTAGCAGTTGTTTTTCCAATAGACTTCATGTTTTACTAGTAAATCAGATATCAGAAAGCAGTCCTGAACTGGGAAAGGATGTGTCTTCCCTTACAGATCAACACATAGAAGATTAAATTGTGGAGAAAATGCATTTTAAGCAGAAGACACAAGGTGAAATTGTGTTCACGATAGAGTGTTCCATGGAGATCAGCACTTCTGAGATGTCTACGAACGGCTGCTGGCATCTCAGTGGTGGTTGTGGCTGGCGAGCCAGCCGCCAGCAGCGGGAAGTGAGACCCTCAGAATTCAGTTAGTAACATGGAGGACGCTTTGGCCTCTTCATGTTTAAGCACTCCATCATCCCACGCTTTAGAAGTTACTTTCAATAATGCCTAGCAATTTAGCTCTCTAAAGTTATATATTTTGGGCTTTGGTCTTTTGTTATTGTCGCTTGTATGTTTTAATGGTTACTGGGTTTGGACTCGGGGTCGTGAGCCTGGTCCGCAGACTCTCTACCACTTGAACTGTGTTTCCAGTTCCATTGAAAATCAAAGTCTCCCAGATCTCAGCCTCCCGAGTAGCTGGGATTGTAGGCATGAGCCACTGACTCCCAGTGAAAGCAAAGAAAAGTTTTACTCTTAAATCTTCACTCTCATTCTTTTTTTTTGTTGTTGTTGTTTTGGTGGTCAAGGGGCTTGAACTCTGGGCCTGGGCACTGTCCTTCAGCTCTTCAGCTCAAGGCTAGCGCTCTACCACTTGAGCCACAGCACCACTTCTGGTTTCCTAGTGGTTAACTGGAGATAAGAGTCTCATGGACTTTCCTGCCCGGGCTGGCTTTGAATCGTGATCCTCAGATCTCAGCCTCCTGAGTAGCTGGGATTACAGGCGTGAGTCATAAGTACCCGGCTTCTTAATGACCACATTCTAAGGACTACTGTATTTTTGTAAAGATAATTCTGCTTTTGAGTGTTTGGAAGTTGCATTTTATCTCTAGATACAGGCTCCTTGGTTTTATTAACAATAGCACAGGGACAAAGAAAACACAGTACATAAATACACACAACGGCCATGGGGCACCAGGGCCTGTTTTCTGGTGCTGTGTCAACTCCCAGCTCTGAGTTCATTGAAACAGACTGTGAAGGGAGCGTTGGCACCACCACCAGGACCTCTATGTTCCCAGACAGCTCATCGGCAAACGTAAACTAGCATGTGTGCATACACACACAGTGCTAACTGGGTTACGAACTGAACACAAACTCTAATCATCATTAGAAGCCAATGAATTTCTATTAAATATCATAATAAGACATATTACTTTGTGTCAATGTTATCACACAACTAGAAGACAACACAAAAAAGAGGACACTGCTACTTTTTAAGCTAGTCTCATGATTTGAACTCACAACCTTGCTCTTGCTCTGCTTATTTACATGGCAGGTGGTCTACCATCTGAGTCAAGCCTCCAGCCTGTCTTTTTGCTGGTTTATTTTGGAGATGGTATGTAGTAGGCCTTTCTGCTTGGGCTGAATTTGAACAGAGATCTTCTGGCTCACAGCTTACTGAGTAGTTAGAATTATAAGTGAAAGCCACCAGTACTTAGCTTAAGATGTCTTCTAAACTACTATTGCAAGGCCCGATACATGATATAAATTGCATAAGTCAGAGTAAATGAAGCTTTATGAGGCAGAGTTTGGAGAAAAGAGAAAACCGGTGTAACTTTTTGACAATTAAATGCTTCTGAGTGCCCTCTCATTGTTCATTCAAGTCCCTGAGCATCTGTAATTACCAAGAATCAAATGATGAGGTTTCAATAGAGACAATTAAAATGCTCCGTGGTAATTTGGTTGTATAAGGGTCACCAGTCCGGGGCGTAGGAGAAGGAGAATGCCGTGCGGATGTGAGCCTTCGCCCCGCAGCTCGCCAGGCGGGGTGCAGGGTGCAATTACACTCTGTAGAGAGTCGGAGCGCACCTGAGTGCGGCCTGGCACGCCGTAGTCCAGGCAACCGCACCGGAGCGGACATCACATCCTGACGAGCGGCAGGCGTGTGGAGGTGAGCCCTTCTGTTCAGTGTTTCCCCAGTCCTGATCTCCTCACTGCGTTTTCTGTATGGACGCATGCATGTGTACATCGCACGCGCGTGCACGTACGTAAACTTCGTTGGGTTCCAACATAAACAGCCACTGGTGATGAGCAAGCCAAAACCAGCTGAATGCATCTGAACCACATGGTCCTGCTGTGTCAAAACCTCTCCAATCATAAAGTCACTTCGAAAATGGAGGCCATTGTACGCCATCTGTTTTCTTCTTCGAATTGGCCACCGTTTTCCAGTGGTACAACCAACAAGGCCTGGTGCACGGCTCGGGGGAGATGGGCAAATTACTCAAGTAGGAATTTCACGGTGGACAGTGCCGTCCCCTCCCCTCCCGGCACTGGAACCTCATCTGATGGCAGACTTTAAATCCCCAACAACATCAGTGATGAGGAAAGGAGAAATCATGAATAATCCTCCCTCGACCACCAGGAGGAAGCGAAGAAGCAAAGCAGGATGAACTGTCCACATGGGATCAGGAATCCCGGCACTGGGATTAGGTCTTGAAACTCGGACTCTGGGTCCCCTGTTGGCAGCACTTATGGGGGGGGCGGGGGGAGGTGCTGTGTGCAGGGAGGAAGTTGTTGTCAGATGTGGCTCTCCATCTTTGTGACCAGGAAGGGGAGAAGACGCTCAAGTGCCTTCGGGCCTTTACAGACACTTGCCCTCCCCCTCGGTGTTTCCAGTCTTCATAAAACGCGAGTGCAGGGAGTGACGGGCGGGGTGGGGGCTCATTCCGGATGCTTCCGCGCCAGCCCTACCTTGCACTTTACAAGCTGACAGTTTTGGAGCCATTTGAACTGCTCATTGGCTCAGTGGTGCAATATTTTTTTAAGTTATTTCTGACCGTAACAGACACTTTTAGACCTGCGGTGATGAGCCAGCCCCACAGGCAGAAGACAATAAAGATTTAAGGGCTGTTCAGTGAAGCACCGCGGCCTCTTGGTGGAGGAGAGACCGACACGGCAGGGCGGCCTGGCCAGCAATTATCTCTCCCAAGACCGGTGTTGGTTTTATTTTCCGTTTAAGGCAGCAGGTCACTGCCCTGGGAGATGGCATGCAGAGAAAGACCAGAGGGTGTCTGAAGATGTGAACTTCTTTTGGGGCTGTTGTTTGGATTTGATAAACAAAGTGTGTTTGAAGCAGATAAAATACTGGAAACTGATCTCAAGTGACTTCTGTTGTGTGTCTGGCCAACCCCTTCGGATTGAGTCTGCACAGGTGGCCAAAATGACGGAACTTAGCAAATCTGACTTCTCAGTCACTGTTGTTTATGCTCCTAGAATGAGATAGGAAATGCAGTGTACTTCATATCTTAAAACCAGACCGACCGCGATGTTATCCGAAGTGAGTTTGCATTCTACTTTACTAGATGTATAAGCTGAGTTATAAACAAGGTGGTTTAGCCTTCATCTGAGAACCACGGAACTTCACTGGTTCCCATCTCAGTAACATTGTCTTTTATGGATGTGTTTAACAGGTGGAAACAAATTGATAGGCTTGTTCTTGTACTCTTTACTCAAAAGCAGTATTCTTTTTAAAAATGGAAAAAAGGTTATTTTCTATCTTGTACAGATAAAATGCCTACCCATTTGTGTATAACGCATGTATTTACGTATATTTAAGCACACATGAATATAATACATATATACACACACACTCAAACATATACACCACCATACATACCGACTGACATTTTCATTTACTTATTCATGTATATGTCTACACAGATGCACGTGTCATTTTGTCACATATATGGTTGATTACATGAGCAGTGGCACTCTGACAACTGGATGCCCACATCATACTACTGAAGGATTTGTTAGTATGGAAAATCCTGTGCAAATACAGATGTAGAGGTAACAAACACACACAAACACTGAGGAATCTGCTCTAAAAATTGCACAGGGACCTTGGTCCATGACTCCAAAGCTCCAGTATTCCTTTGCCTTCCAGCTCATCTCCCTTGTCAGCCTTGAGGAAGACTTGGGTTTGAAAGGAATGAATGACTGAATTTCTTCTGGACTCACTGTAATCCTACTAACCTCAAGACTTCCGGCTATTTCTTCACTTGCCTTACGGTTCAGGCTTCTGGAAAGAGTAGTTGGCATTTGCTCATTTTTGCCTCCTTTCCTCCCCTCCCCGTCCTAAATGCAGTCTCATTCTGCTTCTGCAGATCTCTTGGAATGACAGTTTTCGAGCTGTCCTGACAAACCCCCAGGAAGCTCCCACCGGAGGGTCCCTCGGCCACGTCTCCTCCGACCTGCCTTCTGCAGGTGCTGTCTTCTCTTGGTTTTGTGATTCCTTCGTGGGTTCTTCTCCATCTTGTCACCTCTGTGGCTTTCATCCCTTTTACGTCCAAAAGGGACATTGTTCGTGGTGGGCCCCCCCCTGCAGAGACGCTGGGAAATTCCTCTAAACCAGAGGGGTGAGCTTGACCGTCTCCTAACTCCAGACTCACCTCTGAAGTTACTGCTGCGTGGCTCTGCGCAGGCTTGAGGTGCTGATCGCAGTGGAACTTCTCCAAACTCGGCTTGCGCTCTCTCCCTGGCCCGCCCGGTGGTGTCTGCGCGGGGCCCGCGGGGGGCCTGCTCTCCAGCTTCTAAGCTGCAGCAGCTCGGGCTCTTCCAATACAGCCAGCCACACTCCTCCCATCTTCTGCTTTCATTCTGTTCAGCCTTCAGCTCTCCGAAAGTGTCGCGGCGGCCTCTCCCTCCCCTCCCCCATGCCCTGCATTCGCCCTCACCCCATGTGTCCCTCCTCTGTGTCAGGTCACGTCACATCTCTGCTCAAGACGCCCAGCCGTCCCCCCGTGTTCCGCCCACGGCTCTTCCGGCCCTCAAGCCTGCTGTTCACCGGGTTCAGGGCCGCACTGGCAACCCCGCCGGCAGCCACGGGTCCGCTGGGCCACCTTCTCCGACGCGCGCTGCTCACGCAGCCATTCCCACATGTGCGTGTGACTCACCCGGCCTGCCCACTTGGCCCTATCTTAATAAAAATGTTGAACTTTTCCCCATGTTTACTGCGACCACCTCTAGAACAACTCATCCACCCTGCAGAGGCTCGGGTAAACCAGCCCAGCACCGGGAGCGCCGCCGCCTTCGGTCTGCTCGACGCTGGGCAGCGCTCGCCTGCCCCTCGCCCATGTCCCTGGACAAAGCCTGGTTTATAAGCCCGTTGCCTAGCTGTGCTTTCCTTTAGATGAGAGACTTGAAAAGCAATGAATAAGTCCAGAAGCATGCTGTCTTTCACAACGCGCACTGACGCCTCCAGACACTCACACCATTAGAAACCAGGCCTGTCGGCGCGCAGCGGGTCACACACCAGCACTGGTGGGGTTTGGGCTGCACGCTGCCCCCCAGCTCTGCATCCATCCTCAGCAACAGGGTTACTAACATCCACGCTTAACGTGCTGCACGTGTATATGTATGGCTTCCAAAGATAACGCAACAGAGAGACTATAAATCAAGAGCACAAAAGAAGTGAACTAGGCTTCCGTGATGGAAAATGGGATGGACGGACTCCACGACCACTGGCGAAAGGAACAGAGAAGAAGAAATGTCCGAACGCATTGCTTCACCATGTGAGCATGGCGCGATGAAACCAGGGAGCAGGAGCGGAGGGACAGAAGAGAGCGAGCCACGGGGCGAACCTGTGAACCACAAGGGCGAACAGTGGGACCCCACGGCGAGCCGCTGTGGACAGTCACACTACCTCTAAAGATGAATGAGAGGAGTGGAAGACAGGCCATGTTCAGGGAGGGGAGCGAGTGGGGGAGGGAGGCCCAACGTGGCGGAAGAACTCTCTGTACATGTATGAAAGCAGAGCAATGAATCTTGGTGAAACTGCTTCAAGAAGGGAGGGAGAGGTGTCTGGGGGTGGTGTGAGCTTGATCAGGTACGTTACATCTATATACATATCAACCACACATGATATATTTCTATATATATTATATATATTATATATACCTACATAGGGTAATGTCACAATGAAATCGTTATACAGCTAACATATGCTAATGAAAATGTTAAGAAATATATACTAGGACAAATGAGAAATTCTGCCCACTATAATATGTAAATAGCGCACAAGTGTGACTTAGGGAAAGCCTGCGTCTCTTGACCGGGCTTGAGACTACACAAATATAAGTACGATTATATACTCTGCTTAGTGTGAACTTCCTGCGTTGTGTTTGGACTTTGTTCTTCGGCTTTGAGTGTTTTTGGGGTTAAGTTTAAGACATTTTTCTGAGGAAAATCCACAGGCTAAACGATATTAATCCGATATTATATTCTACTTTGAAACAACCAAATCGCTTTAAACACGTGAGATTGCCCTTTAGGTTCTGCCTGTATCGTGTGAACAGCGAGGTGAAAACGAGAAACTTGGCCAAGCCATGGACAGCACGGGAGAGTTACTTCCAAAGACAGTTCTTCTAACGTCTAACTTCTAACACGGCGGAGGGCACCCGACACCCAGGAGGCCTCCACCGGCCGTGGCTCTGAGGAGCCTCAGCGGAGCCTTACTGTGAGGGCGGCCCCCGCCCCCCGCGTCTGACCACCGAGGCGACCGCGTGGCCAGCACAGTGGAGTACGTGGACAGCTCTCATCGGCTGGAACGGGTGCTCTTACGCATTTCACCAGGAAGTCCTCCACAGAGGAAGCTCCGTCCTTCCCCACGCAGTTCTGTGGCTCTCGCGTGCCGTTCCCAGCGTCAGGGCCGGGATGCTGACTGAGCTCCGGGGGCCTTTGGGTCTGCTCATCGTGCACATCGGGAGGCCTTCGGTGGGGAGGTGGCGGGGCACCGGGTGGGGTTCGCGCACGTGAGCCATGCTTGGCACGCTGGGGGTCGTGTGACGTGAGGCTGGAGGAAGAACGCATCCTAGGCAGCGTGTGAAGGGCAGGGGTGGACACCATTCTTGTCCCCACGATGAAAGGAGAAGGGAAGCCTCTGTGGACGTGTCTGGAATCACCCGCCCTTACCCCCTCACACAGGTGGCGTGTCCACAGAGAGCGTGGCCGAGAGAGCTTTCTAACACAAATGCCAGCGTGCAAGCTGAAGGTGTCAGCGGTCAATGAAGACCCAACCGCGCCAGACGTGGTGGTTGGTGAAGGTGGGGCGGGGCGTCCCATGGCTGGGCCCCGGCAGGGGAGCGAGGCCACGGGAGGGAGAGGCCACGCTCCTGGACTGAGAACAGCTTGGAAATACAACCCTCTGCTTCCTAGCTCTGGGAACTTCTGATGAGCAGCAGCCTCTTCCGAAAGCAGCCATCTCCTTCCTGGGCATAAACCTGAGCTGGCCCTGATGAACATCCAAGGGATAGAAGAGCTGTGAATTAAGCTACTGATGAGATGTGGAAAACAGGTATGGAAATGGTGGTTCAATCGTGCCAAGTAACAGCTCTCTGGAAGAAAGGCAGGGAGGCAGGGAGGGAGGGTTGGGAGGGAGGGAGGGAGAGAGGGAGGGTTCAGGGAGGGAGGGAGGGAGGGAAGGAGGGAAGGAGGGAGGCAGGGAGGGAGGGAAGGAAATCAATAAGCCAGAAAAGTGTACCTATTCAATGATTAGAAAGAGTATAGGGAAACTAGAATGCTAAATTCAGGCTACTCAGAAATTCCAAATCAGGGATTCACAAACATTTATCTGTCACTTCCAAGGCTTGGCCATGGCCACAAAATGCTATCAAGTTAATTTTTTTGTTTAAATCAGCCTAATTCTGTGTAATAATAACAGGTGTGGACTTCTGCCGTTGGAACACTAGCCTACAGAGAAGAATGGAACGTTCCATCTATTTTAGAGAGGAACCTAGCCAGCAGGGATTTTGTATTATTTGTTTGTACCCTGCTCCTTATAAGATTTAAAAGTGTCTTAAAATTATGATATGTATACCACAAGATCGTTAACAATAATGGATATATGCACACACACATATATATGCGTGTGTATGTGTGTGTGTGTGTGTGTGTGTGTGTGTGTGTGTGTATATATATAAATATTAGGGCTTGCAGAGGAAGAAGCAATACACTGTCCCTTCAGGCTAAAACAGTTACCATGTTGAGTATTAAATTTAGCCCTGTGCCTTGTGAAAAGGTCAACATTGTATCTAACTTGCTCTGGGGCTTTATGACCTTAGTTGACCCTTGCTACCCTAGGGAGATACCCATATGGAAAATGGGACTGTGTTCTTTTTCTGTGTTCAGCAACAATGAAGCTTCCTGGAATGGCTGCAGAGAAACCCACACGCCCAGCCCAGCCCACGCTTCAAACCTGACAGGTTCTGCTGGCTGAAAGGGCGGGCGAGCAGGGTACCCGGCGCCGGGACCCAGCACCGGACTCACCGAGGCCAGGCCTGGCAGAGGTGACCTGCCCCGGGGTCAGCGGTCGCCGGCGGCGTCACAAACGCCCCCAGCCGAGGGCAATCAGAACCAAACCTGGGTGGTCCTTCAAGAACGAGGGCTGGCCTCCCCTGGCGCTCACCCGAGGCCGCCCACAGACGGACAGGTGGCCACCGTGCCGGCTCCTCCCACGGCCCGTGTCCCCGGTTGGCCCTTGCTGTCACCCGGACCGGCACGCGGGAGGCGTTGCGGGCGAATGGCTCCTGCTTCTCAGGGGATGGAGATGGGGCTCTCGGGGGACGTGTCCTAAACACAAGCCTTCCCGGAAGGAAGGAGAAGCTTCCGGTTCACCCGGGGGGCCACCCACGCTCAGAGCTGGACAGGAGCGCCCGTGATGAGTGCACGGTGCCCCGTGAGGCCACGCGGACAGAGACGGAAGGTCTTTGTGAAGGAACAGCGAGAGGAGGGCGTAAAGCGGCAACTGTCATGGCTGTACTGGAAGATGTGAGTCCCTGGATCCTAGGGCACAGATGGCCAACGCGACGGGGATTCTAGGCGGAGAATGAACTGCACACCGCGGCAGGTTTCACGCCGTTCTCACGTTGTCTTGGTATTTTACCCTTACATCCATAGATTATTACCAGAAGGCTTTTTCCTGCTCAGAAACCCAACTTCCACAAAGATTTTTATTTTGACCACTCTAGGGCTTAACCACCAGGTTTCTTACTCTTTCTCCCAACTTGCTTGCCGGTGGCTGGTGCACGACCCCTTGAGCCACACCTCCCACTAGCTTTTGGCAGGCTCTCGGGAGTGTTCTCCCTGCCCTGGCTGGCTTTGAACTGCGCTGCCCTGGGCCTCAGCCCCCTGAGTGGGTGGGTTTACGGCTGTGATGCGCCACAGGCCCATCCCAGACTCTGCACTTGTGACTCTGTGTGATTGTGGAGAGGTAAGGAGTCTCTCGGACTTTGTCGTGGTGTCTGGACATCCAAGATAATACTAGCTGCTTGAGTCACCGTGACAGGGAAGTTGAGGAAGGCACTCACTCAGAGTTCACAGGCAGAGCCTGAGGCTTGGAACAGAGCTGCGCAGAGCAAACCCAAGGCCACCGTTAACCTAGAGATCAGGGGCCTGGCTATCATGTTCTGTCTTGCTCTAACTGGTCAGTTATTACCTCACATAAATCCAGTGTCCTGCTATTCATACTTATGATTTTTTTTTCTCAACAGTTTTAGGACTTCCACTAATAAATGTATACAAAGAATAATGCTAATTTTAAATCAGGGCACTAACAAAAGACTAACCCCTATTCCTTGGTTTGTAAGACATTTTGCTTTGTAACGGCCTAAAATTCAGAACAAAGTAGCTGTCTAGCTATCTATACAAAGCCTACCTTTGCACCTGAATGAACACCTTTGTTTTTAGGTTTGGTCCTGCTTGATTTTGCTCAGCCAGGCTGAAACGCGATGAGAAAATGAGGATGGGGGCTGATTTCAGATTTCAGACACAACCTGGCTGACCTTGGAGCAAGAAGCAACAGGCTGCTGGCCGTGAAAGTGTCCATCGGAAACAGTGTGTGAACGGACAGATCAGAAGCTCTAGAATCACAAGATTTCAGATCCATACCATGAAAATGGTACAGACTTCCTTGTTACTTCTAAAAGAAGGAAGGAAATGATCAGAAAGCCGAGGAAGAAGGGACACATAGAATCTTCTGGATCTTTCTGGCCTCACTAAAGCCAGCCCTCTCCTCTCGGATTAGACATTCTGCCTCCTGCATTGTAACTTCAGATTTTCAGACCTGCCGGGAAGGCTTTCAATTCTGCCTGCCTGCCAACCTATTGCTATCTTAAATTTCAAAGACAAAATTGGAACACATGTCTCCAGAGCTTTTGATCTTGATATTCCAAGGATATATGAGTAAATTACTTTGTCATTCCAGAGACAAAGAACACTGTCATAGGCATCATGAATAAAATCATTTTTACTGAGAAAAATAGTACGGCATGAAGAAAACTTATTTACCCCTCTAACATATCTCATCCTGAGTTAGTAACTCCATGGTATGGTTGGACATGAGCATCTTGTGTTGCTGACAGACACAAGTATGTACCATGGACGAGAAAGCGGTCTGTTGGTAAAGGGGCCATGTAACACCAATAGACCAGTCTATGGAGTCACAGCTACTCACTCTCCATTTTCCAGCTTAACCAGCTGACGCCGTTCTGAGACATGCAGCAGAAGGTAATCATAGCTTTGCCTGGTCTGCCACTGTGAGGTGCTTGTAACTCAGACTCCCTTATTGTTTAAAAAATGAAAAGGAACGTTTGCCACAAGTGTTTTGTCCTGCTGTGCACCTGCCACATGGGGTCATGGCAGCTGCAAGGACCTCAGCCTACCCGTGCTGGGCCTAGGGCTGTCCACACGGGACCCCCGGCGCAGCGGGGTCCTACGGTGCGTCCTACCGATTCGTCAAAGGGTAAGCCCAGCTGCGACTCTGACACCGAGGTCCCTGGATGATAACAGGGGAATGAAAAAGGAACTTCCATCCAAAGAAGCTGGAGGGGTCTGTGAGGTAAGAGGGCCCCAGAGACCGCTTCTGGGACGTTCAAGAGTAAGTAATAGAGAAGCCTGCTGCCGCCAGCCACACCCACGGAAGACGGGGTCACCCTAATAACACAATGTAGGCAGAAGATGAGGAGGGCCGTCTTTACGGGGGGTTATTTTCTACTAAAATGATGACTGAACGGATGTGGAGGCAGCAACCAGAGGCTGAACCTTTCCCCTTCTCTTCTTAGCTGGCACACGCTGTGGGCTTTTGGGTCCTATCTATAGCCGAGGAATGACCGTGCTGCGGGGAGGGGATAAAGACCGGTCAGAGACGTGCACCGATGTGTCCGCCCCATCGTCCCTGGGCACACGATTCCAAACGCACTTTCCGACAAACAACGCGCCTCTTCTCACGAATATCGCAAGATCGCGGGTATCACACTCCATTAAGTATAAGCCAATCCATCCCAGCCCTGTGCGTTTCAAATTTATCACGTAGAATAGTACGGGCAAAGAAAAAAATGGAACTGACTCATCATTTCCTACCTACTCAAGTCCTTCCTGCCCATGTTTTCTCCAAGGTACGTGACCTTTGCTATCAGTAAGAATGAGAACTTTTGGACAGGCATATAACCCGGAAAAGTTCTTCTTGTGTAACAGCTCAGCGTTTCTGAGCCACCTGCACTTAGAGAGGGGGATGATTTGTCAGGATGATTTGATACCGCCAGATGGGCATTACATAAGCGCAGACACCGTTGAGGTATTTAGAGTGTGTTGGCTGTGGAGGAGGGCATTTCAATTTTGAACTGACATTGACTCTAGACACAATGATGATAATAGGAGTTAGCAAGACTGTCCATTTACTCTAAGCATTAGCAGCCTGGAGTTGTACATTTCCCAGCTACACCACGAGGGGAAAGCGCGGAAAGCCCTTCAAGGTGTTTTTCCCCCTGAGAAGAGACAGAAAGAAAATAGCAATTATTTTTTGAATCTAGAATACATTTTCTAAGAATGTGACTTGGAAAAGTAAAAATGGAATGGTGAATAGTTTTTCCTCTCACATGTGAGGAGTCAGGAGGATAATTATTAGAATGATTTGAAGGGAAATTTTTTAACTAAGCAAAGGAGTGATGTGTCAGTCAGAAAGGAAGTAGGGCTGCATGCATCGGCACGGCCAGGTGTCAGGATTCTTGGCATATGGAGTCTGAGGAAGGCTGCGGCCCTTGGTGTCTAGCGGAAGCGGCTTAGCTTCTCAGATAACCCTCCACCTGGGGAAGTGGCAACCGCACTCAAAGGAGGGGCTATTCTGCATTCAGAGAGGCCTGAGAGTGCATCCCCTCCTGCGCTGCAGCTCTGCATCCCCTCCTGCGCTGCAGCTCTGCATCTCCTCCTGTGCTGCAGCTCTGCATCTCCTCCTGCCCTGCAGTTCTGCATCTCCTCCTGCAGCTCTGCATCCCCTCCTGCAGCTCTGCATCTCCTCCTCCTGCACTGCAGCTCTGCATCTCCTCCTCCTGCAGCTCTGCATCTCCTCCTCCTGCAGCTCTGCATCTCCTCCTGCAGCTCTGCATCTCCTCCTCCTCCTGCAGCTCTGCATCTCCTCCTGCAGTTCTGTATCTCCTCCTCCTGAAGCTCTGCATCTCTTCCTGCACTGCAGCTCTGCATCTCCTCCTGCAGCTCTACATCTCCTCCTCCTGCAGCTCTGCATCTCCTCCTGCACTGCAGTTCTACATCTCCTCCTGCAGCTCTGCATCTCCTCCTCCTGCAGCTCTGCATCTCCTCCTCCTGCAGCTCTGCATCTCCTCCTCCTGCAGCTCTGCATCTCCTCCTCCTGCGCTGCAGCTGTGTCCTCCCCCTGCTACCGTGGCTGCGCTGTTGTGATTCTTCTCTGGTCTCTGTCTCGGGTTCAAGGGAGCTGCTACCAGGTATGGTGTCTACCCATCATAAAAGTGGTTCTTCTTACCACAGTGATATCGTTTCCCCTTTCAAGTACTGTAAGTCAGTTAGCAATCCCCCAGCAGTTGATATCTTATACAAAATTTAACCCTCATCATTTCCAGACTGAGTCCGAATTATAGTAAGATGGCCATGCACACCTTAGTAAATTCACACCTACCTTCTGATTGCTTCCCTTCTCAGAATCCAGAGAGTACTCCCCTCCCTTCTCCCGCCATCTGGTCCTCTGGGTGTGTAACACAGGCCCCTACACGTGAAGGGCTCTAACAGCAGTGATGGCAGGCTGGGACGGCAGGGAGGGCACAGGGCTCTCTAACTCACTCTGGGTACCAAGGCGACATTAAACTCTTAGTGCACTGATAAGTCGTACGACTCACTCTAGCTGCCGTGGACCCGGGAAACAGTCAAAGCCTGCTGTGCGTTGAGTACCAGCGTATTAGGAAGCAGCACCAGCTCCGCACACAGAATTGAACAATCCCAGCCAGCAGGACCGTGAGATACACAGAGATCACTAAACCTCCACTGGATACTGAGGGTGACTTTCCATTCCCTACTCTACACTGGAAGAGACTGAAAGGGCCAAGAGGTCTCCCAAGATTTCAGAACTACTTAGCAGCAGCGCAGGAACCATCACAGCACAAGGGCGCGTCCCGGGCGCCCCACACGGCACCCCGTCACCAGAGGACCGCCACCTCAGAGCCAAGTTGTGTTTCTGGGTGAACCACAGCCAAGAAGTCCATGTGAGTGCCTTCTATCCCATTTCTGTCAAAATCCCAGTGCCTTGTACTTTCTATTTTCAATGTGGTCTATTATTTGAAGTGAGAAATTCAGCGGGCAGACACGGAATTTGCGTAAGCCCCATGGCCTGGGTTTTAAATTGTTATTAAGCGTGTCTGTTGTCCACCCTCATCAAGCACAGATAGTTACATTCTGGATTAGAAATTTGCCTTCATTTGTTGGCCAGGTATGAAGTGAACTGTACCCTGCAGTGCCGTGAGCTTGGTTGATATAGGTATTCTCCTCTATTTAAACCTCTCAGTGATAGTGGAAAGGGATGTGAAGTTTAGCAGTGTCATCTCCCATAGTGAGCGGAAAACACATCTGGTACGAGGGATGTTTTAAAGAGGCTATTCTTAAAATCCCCCTGCTGTGTGTGCGGTTTGTAAGAGGCCCAGATACACAGAACTGTCTTCCTTTCTAGTCCCCTCTTTTCAATGTCTACTCCAGGCCTGCTTCTCTCGAAAGCAAGCTCGTGGCACCACCAGGAGAGGTGACAAGGAGGGGAGACAGGAAGTGTCCTCCTGTCAGGAGCTGGGAGTGCTCAGACCGGCTCCGACGCGCCCGCGGAGCTTAGCAGCCGCAAGGGCGTCGTTAGGCCATTTCAAGTGCCAGTCAAAAATCATTTCTGGTGCTTGCTTCTGCCCACGTGGCCTTTCCACCTGATCCATCTTCACAGCCTGAGCACTTCTAACACTCTTCTGTTTTCCTCTCAGTCACTCCCATGTTAGAAAGAGAAAAGGAAGAAAATTCCATTTGAAATGGAATTAGGCCTCGGCTTCTTCTCCTTCTGAAATTCTCCAGCTGTGCATGGAGATCAGCGACTTTTTCAGATCCGGTGCCAGCTGCAGGCTGCAAAGGCTCTGGGAAGCAGACATGGACGCGGACGGCCAGGCTGCCAGCTAGACGCCTCTGAGCACAGCGACTGCCCCTCTTCTCTGCAAGCCAGTTGGCTTCTTGAGGTAGCACGACTCTCCCTGGTCCAAACAGACGCTCAAAGAGAGCACTTAGGCCGCAGTTCAAGACAGATCTAAACCAGGGTGCTATGCGTGTGAGCAGGGAGGACATGATGCCTTTGTCGGCGTAACCGGATCTTAGCAGAGCCCACAGCGCACAGCGCCCCTCAGAGACAAGCATGTGCGTCCTCTGCCGCAACAACTTTTCCCTGTTACCAGGAACTCCATCACTGGGATGGGCCTCTCCAGATTCCAGAAACTTCTCCGAGCTACAGAGAGGCGCACCTAATGGCTTATTTTTCTTTCTCATGTGATGGTAACGATAAAAGTGAGACATGGTAATAAAAATGCTTTGGACAATGATCGTGATGCTAGCAAGGTTGCTGACTGCTACTGAGAGAATGAAAACCACAGCTGCCGCAGTCTGCTTCTTGCTGGCATGATACAATCGCCAGGCACGGCTCCTGCTTCCGGGGCCAGCCAGCTGCTGGCCGGGCTCGGCGGGCGGCACCCACGGAGGGCCAGGGCCGGTGTGCTCAGTTCACACAGACCCCCCTCCGCCAGCCCACGCCTGCGTGGCCTCACAACCCGGCCTTCCAAAGGTCCCATCGCTAAGCGTCATTAACATGTAAATGTGAGGATTATGTTTCCAAAACAATTTGGGGAACACATGCAAAGCATAGCTGGAACCACGGGAGGGCTAATTTGGAACATTACTGCATCAGGAAGAATTAAGTCTTGCCGTCTGTGACAGGAAACTGAACATAACAGGCCATTACACCCCAAATAAGGTCGCATGCCTGCAATAAAACCTCCCTCCCGGCCGCTGGGCATGGCAGGCGAGGCCAGGGCCGGAGGGCGCCCCGCCGGGGTGGGGCATCGCTCGGTCGGGGCACTCAGAACTCCCCCCACCTACGTCGTTCTGAGGCCAGTGACTGGAGAGAGGCAGGACAAAGATCACACGCCAGCCACACCTGAAGACTGCCTGCGACATTGCTGACCGCACACCGCCGCCTACAGGCTCGCTCGGTGACGCCTTTGGCAGCAGCCACGCGGAGGGGCCTCCAGGCCACACGGAGCCAAGGAGCAGCCACGCGGAGCCGAGGAGCCGCCATGCGGAGGGGCCTCCGGGCCACGCAGAGCCGAGGAGAGCCATGCAGAGCCGAGGAGCGGCCATGCGGAGGGGCCTCCGGGCCACGCGGAGCCGAGGAGCCGCCATGCGGAGGGGCCTCCGGGCCACGCGGAGCCCAGGGGGAAGGAGCCCTGGAGCTGGCAACCAGCGGCTGCCACGCCACCTGATCACATCCACCGTGCGCACTGCTGGGACGCTGCCAGCCAGCCAGCCTCTTCACTGACCGCCACGTACAACGTGCTTGCTGACGAAGAACGATATGCACCGCAGGGAAATGCTCATACACGACCGTACCGTGAGGATGCGCGGCATCTTGTCATGGCTACTCAGTAAAGTGTCCTCTCAGGAGAGGGAGGACCTGATAAACTGAACTTTACTCTTACTACTGTACACTGTGCATCAGTACGCAGAGGCTACCAGTGTCTCACAACGCAGAACGCAGAGGTACCTCTAACAACTTGGAGTGGAAAATACAAGTTGTGTGTGTGTGTGTGTGTGTGTGTGTGTGTGTGTGTGTGTGTGTGTATATACACACACACACACACATATATACACATGTGTGTATATGTGTCTGTATTTATATATATATAAAGTATGATGCTATACAAATTTTAAAACGTAAGGAGCAAATACAGATACAACAGGTTTAAAATGCATACTGATATGATACACAGGACCTTCAGGAGACTAATCACTTTGGAAGAGGAGAGGGAACGGGTGAGGCAGTGGTCTTTAGCTGCAGTCCATGGCATTTTTTTTTTTTAAGGAAGAAGCCATAGCAGTTCGGAAGCAAAGGCAGCTCCCCCCACGCTGCCAAAGCCCTGTCACAAATCTCTTCAGACGTGACCCCCTCTCCCCACCCCCGCACAGAGCTCCACCCCCTTCGCTCTGGTTCTCTAAGAGCCCTGCAGGTGCTGCGTCGGTCTCTGGGAATGGCTCGTGTTCGACCTCCATTAAAATCGGCAGCTGACTAAGGGCCCCGTGTTCACCCCATCCGAGGACACGGCAGAGGCCTTTATTGGTACAGAGGTTCCGTTTATTTCCTACCGTTTGTGCCATGATCAAAGTTTGTGATTCAATTGCTCGATATCACTCCCTTTGGCAATTCTGTCCTACCCATTTCCCATGCTACAGAAAGGGGGCCGGGGAGCCTGCGGGGATAATGAGCACGAATGCTCATGAAAGTCAAAGCTAGTTCATAGCCACTTCAGCAATAACTGCTGTGAAAGAGAGTTCTCTCCCACCCAGTTAGGGTGGAATCACAGAGACACCAATTAGCATAAAGGTCTATACTAAAGAAGCAAATGTGTGTCTTTCAAACTTTTGGCCATCAGCTCTCCTCTGACTAAATTCTAACTGGAGACCTGTGCACCGGGGACCCCTCTTCCCACAAATCTCAGCCTCTGACCTTTCTGGGCCTTTCTGGGCATCTCACCAAACGTGGAATAAAGACTGCTGCACACGTAGAGGAATTCACGCAAGTTGAAGGATTCCACTGGAAAGCCTCCCAGAGTCCCTTTTCCTTTCCGTGTAGCTAGCCTGAGTTCACAGAGGAAATTCCATTCCTGTGCTAAAATCTGAAATAGCAGCTTTGATGTCAGGAGACCTTTGCATCCGTTCTTTTTCAAGGAGAGAGAAACGAGTATTATTTTTTAATGGAAAGAAGCTAGCAGGGGTGAAAAAAGTTAAAAATGGATTAGTTTGCTCTTGGTAAGGGATTGATATGCAGAGGAAAATGAAGTGCCTTATTAGTATGTCACAGGATGTCCACAATTGATGCTTTTCACAAGTGGGCAGACTTCAAGAACCCCAAACACAGATCCCCGGAGATGCCAGCCAGCACGCAAACCCCTTCCAGCTGAGGGTCTTCTCCAAAGCCCTCAGAACCTCCCACAGTTCCCACCCGTCCACAAAGCAAGAAGCGCTCCACACAACTGCTCACCAAACACTACAGCAGACTACCAAGAGCTCATTCTCTTTCCTGTTGGCAGGGTTTTCTCATTTGGGACTATTATGAATAAAGCCGCTCTCTACCTTCGTGTACGTATGGATGCCTGCCTCCATTTTCTCTTGGATAAATGCCTGGGCCTGAGATTGTGGAGTGATGTGTGAACCCGTCTGTGAACCCGTACGGAAAGTGGCCAGAGGGGGTTTCCTCGTTGTACACCTGCACCGGGGATGTGAGGGGGGCTTGTTGGTCTACGTTCTCCAAGTAGTAACAGTTGAGAGAAGATGGAGAGAGTAATGGGAGGCAGAGGGTTTGTATGACACAGAGGATTAGAACGGCACAGCCCCTCTGCAACTGCTGCTCTCAGTTCTACCTCGCTTACCTCCCCCTGCAGACGCTCAGAGATGATGTTACAGGAGCCCAGGCCCGTGCCCCTCTCCCTGCTCGGGATGCGGGGCTCTCGGGGCCCGCTCGCCGGCTCGCTTTCCCCGTGGTTCCCAGTCAGCAATCCTGACGCTCGCCTGTGTCTGAGGTGGCTCATCTCCTTTCATTTCATGAGCTGTGCCCTCCCTCTTTCCCTTTCCTCTCCCCTTGCTCAGACTGAGGCTCCGTGTGACTCACCGCCACGGTGCTCACATGCACTATGGTCTTCTGATCATCTCAGGAGCCACTTTTGGCCAAGTCTCCCAAGCACACTGGTGTGTCTAGGGGAACTTTTCGCTTGCCAGTAGGCACAGACAGCTTGTCCAGCCTGCTCCCTGGCTGCACAGGGCGCCTGACACGGCCCGCGAGGAAGACTCGGCAGAGGCAGCTCTATTCTGGAGCTTACACTGGCATCCGTGGCAGGCAAAGATTAGAGCTGTGGGCTGCAGATGCCCGCGGGGCTTGGAATTCCCGCTTAGGGATGGCGAGTGTGCCTCTCAAGTCGTCCATCCGTCCTTCAGACCAAGGAAACCATGCTGCCGACTAAAACCTACTGGTGAAGTCCCTTATGTGAATTCACAGACCACACCCAGGACCAGCGACAACGCACCCCAAGCTCACACTCTAATACTCACAAGGGCGATGTAACAACAACAACAAAAAAATCAGGGCAGGCATTTAGAGTGAGAGACTTGTGCGCGCTTCCTGTCTGGCCGCCTCTGAGAACGGAATTTCTGATGCGGCCGGAGCTTGGCACATGTGTCAGACTCAGCGATAGTGGTGACAGTCAGACGTGTCCGCCTGATAGTGTTGCAGAAGTGCTTTCAGTATAATTCATGCACACCAGGACGGTCCTCAAATCATGTCTTGGAACTAATATTTATTACATATCCGTTATAAGCCAGGCATATAGCTACATTTGCAGTGCTCATCTAGAAAATGATAACTCAAAAGAGGCAGGTATTTCATGTCTCTGGCTTATGCAGGAGAATTTTAACATGCCGAGGTGATCTGGAGCAGCAGAGCCACAGTTCGAACTTAGCCACACCTACACTCCAAGCAGAGATCCTTCAGTGTAATGTACATAAATACGATTGGCTAGCCGCTCACAGATACAAACACCTCAGGAGCTGTACGTCGCAGCTCCGTCCAGAACCACGGCGCAGGCTCCGGGATGCATCCGGAGACCCAGGAACCGCCCTCGATACCTGGGCACAGGGCGTGCCCGTGACGCTCTGGCCTTTCCCGGGGCCCCTCCCCGAGGGGGACTCAGTGCAAACGCTCCCGGGGCTGGCCACCTGCCAGTGCTGTGCGGTATATGACCAGAGGCCTCCTCCGAAGAGTGTATCGGCAGCTCATTAGCATAATTTAAACATTAATTATGAAAACAGCCCTCCACATGCAATGAAGACAGATAAACCGCTGAGCTTCTACTGAGCAACCTACCTTACTGCGGCCGCTCAGACAAACAATAGAATGATTAGCAAAAATGCATGGCTCCGCACAGTTGTATTTCACAGTGTTTGACAATCCATAGAGCCCACTTCGGCTTCCCCATAAATAAGATATACAAGTTAATGGTTCTCTTTTATCTTATACATCATAGGGAATCTGTGAGAACATCACTCAACCTCTTTAGTCCATCTTTCAACAGCCGTAGACTTACAACACATGAACTGAAGTGGTAACGGTTTGGACTGTGTACTTTTGTATCGCCACGGACAGGGTGAAAAGTATATCGTCACATGCCGTGCATGGAGGATGGCTCTGCAGCTTACTAAGGTATGACCAACTGTGGAATTCAGCATTGTTGGCCCCTCTTGTATCCATTCCAGAGCACTGCATTATTGGAGATGACTATGTGGTTTTTCTAGTAATCTAATCTGGAAGTGTGAGCACAAAGAACAGAATGAAAATTAAGAGACAATATTAACTGATTATTTATGAATTTTCAACAACAACAACAAAAAGAGCCTAGGACTAGATAAGAAAATATCCAAGATGAATCACCAAAAAGAAAATAGTCAAAATGCTCAGACAGAGGGGTGGGGGAGAGAGAGGGAGAGAGAGATAGAGAAAGAGAGAGAAAGAGACAGAGAGACAGAGAGGCAGAGAGATGCAGTAATGACATGTTAGAGAGACATAGAAGACACTAAAGAGCTCCTGCGGCCAGAGCTGAAAGACTCTGTCATTTGAATAACTGAGAAATGAAGTTAGAGTATTACTCAAAGTAGGAAATAAACACCCAGGCATCTGTGTTGACGCACAGAGGGCTGGATAAACACGTCCGGGGAAGAGCCACGTCCTCACGTGGAGCTCCACGTGACTCGTGTGGATACCACGGTCACAGAGGTGGAGGCTCCTCAGAGAGGGTTTTGTGTCGAGGACTCCTTCCTGAGCACCAGGGACCTACAACTCTCACCCGCACGCACAGTCCCACAGTACGGCGGCAGCCGAGGTTTGGGTAGTGTGCTCCTGACACACGGCCTCCAATCAGTTCATGAGACACCGTGGGGCAATGCTATACCAGTCATCAGTGAGCTGTGGTCAGGCAAAGCCCGAGAGCAGCGTCCATCAAGCCAGACAGGTATTGGGGTAGAATCTTGGAAGAGAGAAAAGGACACTGGGTACATTCCAAGGAACTCTTAATGAATTGCGGATTTCAGTGAACAATGTATCAATATTGGCTCATTAATTGTGACAAATGTACCCTATTAATGTACATGTACCAAATGTACCATAATAATGTACTTGCTATTAATTAATAATATTTGAAACTGGATGCCTAGGACTCTCTACACTGTGTTAAACTTTCTATATCTAAAAGTAAAGGGTTTTTTTTTTTTTTCTGAAAAGGCGGTAGTAGCATGCTACTGGGTAGGATGTACTGGATGGCTGAGTAGTGTTACTGGCATCCGCACGTCAAGCAGAATTATCAGAGATCCCTGTGCCCAATGGGACGTCAACTATTACCAGAAATTCAAACCCGAGTAATGTGAGCTCTGAAAACAATACATAAATCATAGATTAACTAGATTACTAGTGTCTCGTTTTGCTTCAAGAGTTACTCACCAAATAAAGTCAAAGCTAGAGCATCGGGCAGCGAAAACACACAATTGTAAAGGGATTTTTTTTTTTATCTGTTACCCTACAGAGAAAAAGCAAAGAACCCTGACTGCCCCCCGGCAGAGCCCAGGTCGCTCTCCGGACGAGGCCAGCCCACACAGGCCGCAGCACCACAGGCATTCAACAGTGAGCTCCTGAAGATCACAAGACCCTCAAGATACGGGCAACTGGCTCAAAGAGGCTCGTGGAAAATAGGAGAAGAAGAAAGGGCGGAAATAGTAAATAAAAATGATAGAGTATTTCATTGGGTGAACGACTGAAATGGGTACTTTTCAGAAAACGATTCCCATCCATACCTTAGCCTGAACCCAGCCCATCTTTCGGGTAGCTCCTTCTGGGAAGCGTAAGTTACTGAAGGTGTTGCCGCTTTACCACTCGTTTGCGGTCTGTCTCACGCGGGGTGGGAATGGGAAAGCTTTGTTTTCCATTCGATTTGGGAAGTGGAAATACTTGAACTCCCACATCTCCAGATGAGCCAGATAAATGACCTCACTTCTGAAGCCGCCGCCCCCCCCCCCAGGCTCAGATGTTTATTAGCCAGGTTCTGGTTGGTAACGTTCAACTCCATCACTTCTGGTCTCCTACAAGGAACTAATTCATAGACCGATGATAGCCCCAGATCCAGCGGTGTCACGGCATCAAAAATGGAAAAGCAGATGCAAAACTTCATTTTTGCCATTGCCCATTCAAGCCCATCTTATTTCAAATAATTACAGCCTTAGGAGGGTTGATCAACGGAACCCCCTTCTATGCCCGCCACATGACCAGCGCGGAGCTGTGAGCTCTTGCTTCACAGAGGTGTCTTCCCAGGTTCAGCCACTTAAATTGGATGACTGGTTCTGCTATATGCCCAAAGCCACACAGACCGAGTTGGGCTGGGGACATACGGCCAACAGCACCTTTACTGGCCCGAGCATGGGGACTGTGAAGCGGGAAGTTAGATTGGATACATCTGTAGGTTGAGGCCTCGGCTTTATCTATGGTGCTTCATTCCAAGATGTGGCCGTTGTAAGAATGTCTGGAGAGCAAGGCTTCGTGGGTAAGCATCTGGCTTCCCGGTCTGTGTCAGCACTGACCACACTGACCACACACCTGGTTTACTCCAGACCAGCACCCAGCTTACCATGTCCTGATGATCCAGGGGGAGAACCAGCCTCCTTCCCATCCTTCATCCACATTTACTCCCGTGGTTCCTCTATCCCCAGACCTTACAGCAAAGCAAATGGACTGTAGGGTCAGAATGTCTGGCCACATAAGAATGCAACATACTCAAGATGTTACCATCTCTGCTCGCCTTTCCTTCCCAGATGCCAGTCCCATGAAATTCTGCCTCTTGTTCGTCTGCATCTCTCCCTCCCCATCCCTAAGGGCTCTCTCTTCCTTCTGAAAATCCATGCTACTTTTCTAAGGTCTGCCGTTTCTCTGGCATACTAATCATCTAAGTGCGGTGACAGCTCCTCCAAGTGTGGCTGTGTCTTCTGTTCCCATTTCTGCCCCATGCACCTGATCACAGGTGGCCTATTAAGAAGTGTCTTCATCACAAATCCAAATGAATGACGTGCTACTTCGTTTTTCATGATGCTTCCTACTCTTAGTAGAAAAGCTGAGATTTTGTAGCACCTAAAAGGTACCAACATTTGAAATGAAGCTCCCCTCCATACTAGGATAATAAAAAATACAAAGAAACCTGCACATCCACGCAGGGTGTGATAAATAGCATTAGTGGTTCTGGAGAAATGAGAAAGAAAAGCCATTTTATTTTGGTATTTTTTTGATGAAGAAACACAGCATTCATCAGCATAATTTCATGGGAGAGAGTTTTAAGAGTCGCACATTCATAAGGAAAACCCCAGTAATTGTTTTTTATTTACTCTAAATTACAAAAGGAATTTTATTTATTACTAATTCCTCAATTATTTCATTGTGCAGCACTAATAAAAAAATTCCTGACATCTCAATTATGTTTCGTGAAGAATCATGGAATTTAATAAATAATTTTTGACTGAAGTGATTACTTAAAACAGAATATGCAGAAGGAATCGTATTTTTTCTGGTGCCATGTAATAAAATAATTATGTAATTAGTGATAAGCAGTGTGAGAGAATGACAAATGTTTTATTTAAAACTTGAGGAACAAAAGCACATCACTGGTGCTTTTTTCTATGTGAACCACATCCTAGAGTATATGAATCAAAGGGGTTTTTTATGCCACTGGCAGCAATGTTTTAAAGTAAACCCTTAATATCAGATCCCAATCCCCAGTTTCAATTTGCTTCCAATGGAAAGGACATTACAGTTTATAAGACGCCCCTTGATTACTTTTCTGAAGGCCTGAAATCTCGAGGCGTCGGTGGCCGGCTGGCTCTGACTGGGTAGACAGTGGTTGGAGGGGAAATTCCCCGGTGAGCGTTGGCACATTGACTTATAGAATCATGCCCTTGAGAAAAAGCCAGAGAGAGAGAGGGAGCACCAGACAGTGACAAAAATGAAATAGAACTGTCACCGGGCAGTTCTTCATAGTCTGTCAAGGAAACCATTAAGGATGTACAGAGAGCCAGAAAGTGCTCGGGCAAAGGTCGTTAAACCTCATCTCAAGAGCAGGCTGCTGCAGAGACCAGGCAGTGCTGGCTGAGGCTGGACACCGGCCCGCGCCCGTCCTGGGCGGGGCAGGGGAGGAGATGTTGTTTTTCTGTTCTGGGGCAATTTGAGAGGAGGGTTTATAATAAAGTGCAGGCTGGCTCTCTCTCTCTCTCTCTCTCTCTCTCTCTCTCTCTCTCTCTCCCCCCCCCCCTGTTGGTTGTGGGTCTAGAACTCTGGGCCTGGGCGCTGTCCTTCAGCTGTTCAGCTCAAGGCTGGTGCGCTAACACTTGAGCCACAGCGCCACTTCTGTTTTCTGGTGGTTTATTAGAGATAAGAGTCTCACAGACTCTCCTGCCTCGGCTGGCTTTGAACCACGATCCTCAGCTCTCAGCCTCCTGAGCAGCTAGGATGACAGGCGTGAGCCACTGGCGCCCGGCTTAGGCTCACTCTTAAGAATGCTTTTTTTCTACTAGGAGATACACTGGAGATTACTTTCAGTCCAATTGGCAAAGATCCTACGAACCTGTCTGGGGCATTTGGCCAATCGCACAGCTGCCACTCTGCGGTTCTTGGCCACAGTGCTGTGCTTTTGCACCCGGCCCATGGAAGGCAGGGGGAGCCTCCCTCTTCTCTTCCTCATTTGCACTCCCTGTCATGCTCCCGCCCACCGGCTCTCTGGCTTGAAAGTGTCCTAACCCCTGACCATGCTGGATTACACACACAACCGTTCTCTCTAAGGCCGTCTCCGGTGTCTGTTGGAGAGGCTGCAGCCCGCCCGTCCACCGCAAGTCCGGGAGTTTGGCTTTGTTTAGAGGAGCTCTCCTGGTGCTCTAGGTGTGTGTGTCCCATTGTTTTGGAGGGAACGCTAAGGTTTTCTAGGCCTTTTCAGTCCTTCAGATGGTTCAGGAAGCCCCCACTCCACCTGGGAAAGGAGAGCAGACGCTCCCGACAAACACAGGCGTTTGCGAGCTGTCTGGGGAAGAGGCCTGCTGCTGCCTGTGCTGCTGCGCGTGGGTGTGGGGGACGCCGCTGGTGAGCACTGGGGGTAAGACCTCATGAAAAACAAGGAAATAAGCACCACCGGGTTCTTTTGCGCTCGTGGGGTTTAAACTCAGGGCTTGGAGTTGCACGCAGCCCACTCGGCTCTTATTTTCCTGTGAGGCCTCTGCCCTTCCCCGGGCGGCGGGCGGGGCGGCCGGCTCCCTCCGTGCCGCAGACCTGGGACCCCGCCTCTCCCTACCACGCCCACTCGTGTGTTTTGGGACCCCGCCTCTCCCCACCACGCCCACTCGTGTGTTTTGGGACCCCGCCTCTCCCCACCATGCCCACTCGTGTTTTTCCTAAGGTCTGCTCTTTTCTTCCAGTGCCGTGGACTTGAAGGCTCACCTCTGCCGTGTCTGAAATGATAGACGTTTACCACCTAGCATATTTGCTTGTTGGCTTGTTGCCCGTGCCTCCTCCAGACACACTGTGTCTCCGAGTGTAATTCAGAGTGCTCACGTGAGCCGGGGCGTGCGGGTGTGCGGGCGTGCAGGACTTCTTACAGCCACGTTTTGTCGGGACAGAAGGCAATCCCGGTCTCCATGTCTACCCGTGCTCTGACAGCCACTTTAATTCTAACCCGCGCTTGTCCTCAAGGGTCACTGACTTTGCTCCAAGGACTCGGAATCATGTCCAGGATAATTTCTGGCTTTTATTCTAATGTTCAGCTTCAGCGACCCTGCAGTCCAGTCGGTTCCTCCAGAGGTATTTCCTTCGTGATTCTCAGGTCTTAAAAACCACACTTACAATAATGTAAGCACACTGCAAATTTCTAGCAATAACGATTTTTCCAGTTTTTCACTAACGTCTTGGGCAGATGGGACATATTATTTTGTACTAGGCTTCCTCCATAACCCTCTTGGCAAGAACAAATATACAGTATCTCGGTATTTCAACCTAAAAGATTCTATTTCTCATAATAGAAGGAATATTGTAGAATTCAATTTACAAACTTGGCTACAGATGTATCTACAACAAATAATGTAATACTGAACATGTCAGTTACAAGAGTGTAATATAAAATGAGTAATTTCCTGCTGAATGGGAGGGTTGGAAACCTGCCGTTTAATCCAATTTTTTGTTGGACTGGTCGCCGAGACCATCACCACCATCCTCACTAGATGCGTTCGGCAGTGACCCGGAGCTCACACAGCTAGAGGAACAGACCCTTCCGGAAGAGCCAGCCTGGCTCTCTCTAAGCCTGATTCCCAGAGGGATGAGAGAAGAACATAAGTAGCGTTTAACTTACGTATTATATTTGAGTGTTTTTAGGAGTGTAGTGTTTCAAAATAGGTTTTTTCATTGCCAAGTTAATGTGGTCTTTAAATTCTTTTTCTCTTCCAATAATACAAGACTCATTCTTCCTGCTTTTCACTGTGTCCAAAGAGGCCGGATTCTTACATGGAAAAAAAAAAAAGAGCAAAACCACATTCTTGCACCTCTTTTGTGCCTCGTGCTGCTGGGGCTGTTGGCTGCAGGGACGCCTCATGCTGGAGCCTCGTGCTGCTGGGGCTGTTGGCTGCAGGGACGCCTCATGCTGGAGCCCGTGTGCTGGGGCTGTTGGCTGCAGGGACGCCTCATGCTGGAGCTCTCTGCTCGGCAGGGCTCCCACTTCGGCACTACGCTGGAGACGGAGCACGGCTGATCGCATTATGAGGAGGAGGGAGCGGAGGAGGTGGGCAGGAGAGCCAAGGGGCTCTGCGCAGGTGTTACAACGTGTGACCGCAGCCAGTAATGTCGCGACCTCTACGAGGTAGATCCGTTCACAGCTCCTTTTATATAAACGAGGACACTGGGGCGCAGCCGCTAATCTATAGAAGGCCCACAGCTAAGGGCGGAGGACGGGGAGCAGACTCGG
The DNA here is from genome assembly GCF_000151885.1 of Dipodomys ordii. Classification (NCBI taxonomy): domain Eukaryota; kingdom Metazoa; phylum Chordata; class Mammalia; order Rodentia; family Heteromyidae; genus Dipodomys; species Dipodomys ordii. The sequence continues at coordinate 20,022,996 of NW_012267227.1, forward strand.
GGCTTGGGTACCATCCCCAACCCGTTTTGCTTACGGCTAACACGGTAAGAGTCTGGTAGACTTTCCTTCCTCGGTTGCTTTGAACCGCCATCCTCAGCTCTTAGACCCAAGTAACTAGGATTACAGGAATAAGGGGCTTGGACCCAGCTTTGGGACAGTCTGTTTTGATGTCAACTGTGTAATGTGGGTGGTAACTCAAAAAATTAGAGACAGAGAAAGAGAGAGGATGTTAGCATTGCTGCAGGAAACTGTTTAAAGAACAAACTCTCCGGAAGTGGCGCTGTAGCTCAAGTGGTAGAGCGCTCGCCTTGAGCTAAAGAGCTGAGGGACAGCGCCCAGGCCCAGAGTTCAAGCCCCACAACCAAAAAAAAAAAAATGCATATAAAGAACAAACTATCCATCTATGCAGCAGGAGGAGTCTGGCTATCGGCAGATGGAGCCGGGTGTGAGTGCCTTTCGGGCAGGGACAGCTACGAATCGCCTCACTCTGCGCCCGGTCAACCTGCGTTTCATTTTCATGCAATCTAAATATTGCATGGGACATATTTATGTTCAAGGATTATTTGTAGCTTATCTGAAAGTCAAATTTCACTGGGCATCTGGTATTTTTTCCTTGCCAAATCTGGTATTTTGCCTTGCCAGATCTGGCAACCATACATGAAACTGCATTAATATTGTCTCTCTGCTCCAACCGTGCTCGGCCCGCCTACGCCCGGGGATAGGACTCTGTCATTAATTTAGGATAGTACCTGATGCTGAGAGGCGCTCAAGGGAGGTTTGTAGATGGGAGGGAGATTTTATTCTTAAAAGGAAACTCATCCCAAAGTTACCACGTTCAACAGTAAAGGGACAAGCACAAATAAAGGCTCCACTGCGGAATGAGGGGTGCAGAAGCACGAAGCCCAGGAAATGGGGGTGCGGACGCGGCAAAGCCCCCGTGGAGGGGTCTCAGGGATGGAAACGGGCCCCACGTCCTGCCTGGAGCCAGGGGGAGAGACAGGGGCTGTGTGGATGGAAATGGAAAACAAACCACCTTACAACCCTCTGCCTCACTCTGATAGTTCAGTGAAATAGGCAAAATCTGCGGCAGTTTGGAGGCTATAAACTGGAGGCCCTCCTAAACTATTAGACACCCTCCTGTAGACAAAAGAAATAACATGAGTAGCAACAGATGTTCTCCTTATAACTCATTATTTTTTTTTTAACTAAATACCAAGATGGACGACAAATGTGTAAAACAAAAGAGCCAAACAAATGCAAATTCTTGTAATTCTCTAACTGCGGCGATGGGGCTGTAACCAATGTTATTTTTCCCCTCTCTAGTTTTTCTAGTTTAAACAGCGGGGATGGGGATAATTTTATCCAGATTAACAATTTCATCTTTCAGTTCGTGAAATATTATAGAGTCTATACTCATTAAGGAGCCAGATTTAAGTTGGAGGCACATTTTGGCTTTGTAAAACAGCATCATGATAGAGATCCGTACGTTTTCCTACTGAAACAGAATAATGCAGCTTTCCAAATTTATCATTTCAAAACGTAGCTTTCTTTAAGCCATCCTTATCAGTGTTTCTAATACATTTGGCACCTGCCACTCTTCACCATAGGGAAATCTAGCGCAAGATGGCACATTACATAATTTTAAGCGTTATATGCCAACATTTTACGATGTTCTTTAAATGCCATCATGGTTTCCAGATGCTTTACCACCTGATTCAGATTTAAGTTGTGGCAAAAAAAAAAAAATCTTTGATACAGATGCGTGAGAATTACAGAAGAGTCTATGTGTTCAAATCTACCGTCTCCGCCCAAGCTCACAGAGCACCTGCTGCCTACCAAGGTTGCCAGCTAGAGACACATGGAGCAGACCCCTCCCCTGGGGAGCACACCCCGCCCCTCCAGCCATAGTTACTCCTTCCTGCGGAGCAGCACGGGCACCCAGAAGTTAGGACTCCACTCAAATTACCAAACGATTATCCGACAACTGCTTTGCGCAAGGTGAGGCGTTCTGAAGGCTGGAAGGAAATGGTCAATAAAATGCCTGCCCTCAACAAGCTCAGAGTCCCACGGCCAAAATGCGGCGTGAGTGCCATTATGCTGGACTAGACACCGCAGGGTCTTTAATCAACCGTCAGCTTAAAGGGGGTGAGGAGAATGACGGGCATGCAACTTGAGAGTAAGTTACAACGGCAGCGACCAAGATGGTGGTCAAAGGAGACATACAAAAGGGGCAGGGAAGAGCAGCAGCGAGGCGTGGGGGACAGCGCTCGGCCCCCACCTGCCCTGCATCGGGGTGTTTGCCAACTGCAGTACAAAGCTTATTCGACACTTGCTTTATCAAGTGAAACTCATTTATTTTTCCGTTGGCGTTGGTTAGCACTACTGTACAGACTGAAAGGTTTAGAAAACTTTCAAGACGCTTCTGTTCTCTTCCTCAACATAGCGATGAGTCAGACACTCGGAAAGCGTTTGATGTCTCCTGCATTAGTTAGTTAGCCAAAGCGCCAAACACCAATTCTTGTCAGGCAATGACAGGTGTCAGGCTATGACCGAGTGTGCGGACCTCAGGGAGAATTTCCCAGACCATGTTTCCTAAGCTGTTTGGCTGGCTGGGCGTCCACTTCCAGGTTACACATGTCTGCTGCCCCCCACGCTTCCTGCGCCTCTCAGTAACCACTGCGCCCCAGGCGGACTGGAGGAATGCACTCCTCGTGTCACGTGACTTGTCGAAGGCCTAGACAGCTCACCCCTGCACCGGCCCCGCTCTGCGGCCGTGTCCACGGACGGCCTACTTCATTGGTAACGTCTGGCAACATTTTATTTTCTGTGTGTCGTGCATCATCTGCTAGTGACTATTCGTCGGAGCTCCCTGGCTACTTGTCTTCAGGAGTAGACAGAGTCTGAAAACACCGTCATGAAGGGATGTTTGCCCCGACGGCAGCGCCTAACAAAGCATCGTGGTTCTGGCTGCTGTGAACACGCAGAGTTACTTTCCCGGGAGGGTGTAGACCTCGGGCCTGCTCGCTCCCACGGCCAGAGCAAGCTGGCGGCTGGCTCGATTCAGCCACGCCCCAGGAATCTCACGCTCCAGCCCGTACCCACCCAAAGTGCTCACGAGTAAGTCCGTCTCCGCCAGGGTCACGTCTCGTCTGCCAACAACCCGCGGGCTGAAGCAAGCCACGCGGTCAGGCCCCGAGTACAGGTCACATGACACGCGGAGTCCGGTCCTCCAGCCCACAGCTCTGGGGAAAGCTGGGCACTGCCCTGAGGCAGGGAAGGGCTACACCAGGTGGCATCTCGGTCACATTAGGTAGAGCTGTGTAAAAAGGCGGGTTAGGAACTTGAGAGAGGAGTTAAGAAGCTGCAGCTTGCCCCGCGGAGAAGGAGCAACCTGGTGAGCTCTCAGAGAGAAGGCGGGGCTGGGCAGGCAGTGCAGGGGGCCACGGGGCTGGGCGGGGAGCCACGGGGAGCCACAGGGCTGGGCGGGGGGGGGGCGCCACGGGGCTGGGTGGAGAGCCACGGGGCTGGGCGGGCTGTGCGGGGAGCCACGGCCAGCACCTTGGCGTTGGGCAGGATGAAGTGGAGGGTCCTGGAACGCGTCCTGGAAGCGCAGGCTGCGAACGCGTCCTCCATTCCCAGGTGTAAGATCAGCTGCACGGATCGGAGTGTAAGGGAAGAAAGTTCACCGGCCACAGGACCGTGGTTCCGGTGCCCACAGGGGTGGAGACAGGCGGGCTGGACGTGTTGTGTACTGTAAAGGCGGGGCTCAAAGGGCTGACCAACACTCGATGCTTCAGATGAGTGTGTGGGTGCACACCTACCCCCCCCACTCACACACACACACACACACACACACTTCCAATTGCTCCTCAGAACATACCCACACTGACAGCGGTGGAAGATCACGCTCATCCCTGCAGCGTGGAGAGCCAGCTCACACACTGCGAGCTAGCAGGTAGTAACGGAAGCACTCTGCCCAACACAGTCCCACTTGCCCACCCGGGTTTAAACCCCTACAAATTCAAGGGATAAAAGAATCATCACCGTTACTGATGACTCGGAATAGCAACTGGTGATAAGTGACGGACTTATTTTACTATTTTATCTTACTCTCTTTTCGTCTATCAGTAAGAAGGCAAGCGTGTTCTGTGGCTTCTTGATTTACCAATTACCACAGGATTTTCTAGCACGGACGCCTCACATCAGGGCTTTATTTTTTTCCCTCCAAGTTTTTAATAACCTGTGGTTTATTTCCCTGGTTTCCTGGGCTCATAACTCACGACGCCACTGAAGAGTTCTCCCTTGGAAGAACAGAGGCTCACACACATTTCCAAGTTCTAAGTACCTCCTACTGTAGAGAGAGGTGCTAAGTACATGCAGGAAGAACAGAGCACCGCCCCCCCAACAACGTTATGAGACTCTAAATATATTTTATTCTTGCTGTCACTTCATTTCATGAAAATGAAAAGTAGTTTTCACAGGTATTAAATTTTCATTTTGCCCTAGAAAAAAAATGAAATTTTCTGTAAAAACTCTTAAGTTTCCACAGCAGCCACTTCATAAAAATGTATGATCCTGCCCCTCGGGTGGCCTCCCGCTTGTCTGAAATGAAAAGCTGTTTGTCCTCGTGGCTGGAAACACACACATCAGGAAAAATTAATCATGCAAATATTTGCAACGCGGGAACACTGATTGTTGGGGGCTTTGGCGGGAAGGTGCAGCACGCTGCCAGTTGGGGTACGAACCACTGCGAGCGGGGGACCCCGTCTCAGCGCTGGGCGGGCAGGGCCACCACACCCATTCTGGGCCTGAGCCCCAAGGAGTTCCGTTCTGACCATCACCTTGCCAGACACGATCGGAGCTGAAGCAATGTTCATTACGCCTTTGAAAACGGCGCTGCGGTAGACAAGACTTAGAAATCAGACCTGGCGTTTATTTTGTGAGGGGTAGGTATTAGTGTGGTGAGGCTCCTGGCTTCTTTTGTTTTCTGATGTTCAGGAGAGAGGAGGCAGGAAGCCTTGGTTTTTTGTCAGTTGTTTTCATGGAAACGGGATGCCTAAAGCTAAAAGGCCGCAGTTATTACAGAAAGAGCAGGCGTGCCGACAGGCCCCGCGCAAGACCGCTGACGTCGTAGCGGTGGGGAGGGACGCGAGGGCGGGTGGCGGAGCAGACCCCTGCTGGGGTTCCCTGTCCCCGGCAAGAGCGTGGCACTGGACGTTCCAAGCGGGAACAGCTTCCACCCATACCTCCTCCCAGACAGAAGGAAGGAGAGAGCGTGGCAGGGAGGCAGAGGCTTCCACAGGGTCGGTCCATCACGTGCCGTTCCCCTTGTTTAAAAACGTATCTGAATTGTCAGGCAACATCGGCAGCAGAGAGTAAGCAAGCCCACATCTCAGAGTCTGCCTGGGGGAGGTAGGTACGCCAGTGAAGCTGGCCCTGATTTCAAACACAAGAAGCGTACGTCAGACTGCTCGTGTGTTTTTTGTTTTTGTTTTAATTTTATTTTGGGTCCAGTCCCGGGGCTTGAACTCCGGGCCTTGGTGCTATCCCCAAGCATTTTGCTCGAGGCTAGCACTCTACCACTTCTGGCTTTTTCTGACTATTTTCTTGGAGATAAAGAGTCTCACAGACTTTCCTGCCGGGCTGGCTTTGAACTGCAATCCGTAGATCTCAGCCTCCAGAGTAGCTAGGATGACAGGCGTGAGCCAGTACATCTTTTACTTGGGAGGAGAGGGCCAAGGGGCTAATTCATTTGAGTACATCCTGGAAATGTGTGTGTGTAGCAGAGACTTATGCACAAGGTGTTTTAAAACTATATGGTTTTGTGTTTCCTTTCTGCTTCCTACTTAAAATAGCCCTCTTGGAGCATTATTAAATTTTCTAATCATTAGAAGTCTCTTGTTACTTGCTTCTTAGAACTCTGAAGTTCACAACTACCAGCTAAGTTACCTACCAGCTTCAATCCTCCTGTGCGTACAACAAAGATAAATAGCATGCCTGAGAAAACATCCTCCAGTCTCCATACCCACCCCCCGTGTCTGCTCTGTGATAACCAGTCCTTGATCGCCAATTCTCTGTGTAAATATCTATGATCTGTACATGTCCTAGAGAAGGCAGGAGAAAGGACCAGGAACGAGTACCAAACAACTCCTCCAGTAAACACCACGACAAACTCAACAGAAAGGGGATGACGCTTCCAGCTGTAGACATTTGTTGTTGTTATTCCTGGGTTACATTTTTGTTTGTTTTCTGACTCTCAGTGATTATGAATGGCGATTTCTTGAGTACCCAAACCATGCCACACCACGACACTCCGCATTCAAACAGCGGTGATCAGCGACTGAGCTGCTTGATATGAGCTAGCCTGCCCATTCATACGGAAAAAAAAAAAAGGTATTTTGTTGTTCGGTGATGATAAAAACATGAAACGCAGCCTTGTTACACACCGTTCACTCATCTCTCATTCGGATACCAATGTTCTCGCCTGGAAAGCAAGTGAAGCAGAATCTTGAGTTCTTACCTTATCTTCTCTCCTGTGGCTTGCTGCAGCCGCGGTGGCCGGTGGCTGCCCGGTGCGGTCCTGCCCACATCAGGGGTGTCTACAGGAGAGAAGACAGACAGTGGCCTTGAGTGAACAGTGCGCCCACAGGCAACCTATGAATCCTGCATTCGAGTTCTGACACAGGAATCATAAGAAATAAACCGTCTCTCGTGTGTTCTTGCCTTTCGGAGAGAGGCCTCTCAGTCCCAAGTATCTGGTCACCTTCTACAGCCCAGGAAATTTGCAGAAATGGGATCAAATCGGTAGAGCAAAGTCAAGCTTTAGCGAGGGCGGTCTGTCATAAAGGCCTGCAGTTTCTCCTGTCCTTGTTGGCGTGAGAAGCCGGCACCACCGCTGCACACGGAGGGGCGGCCCGGCACACACCGGCTCCAGCCATCAGGGACACACCACCCACACGACGGAGCATGCTGCATGGCCGTGACCCCGCCCAGGACACGCTGCCAACTTCATAAGCAACAGGTGGAAGACCAGCCTGCAAATTCCACGCGTGTCATCGTGAGAAGCCTTTGTCACACCGTGTACCAAAGCCTCACCCCCTGCAGCCCATTCCCTTCCCATCCATTTGCTTTCACACCTCCCGGTCTGCTCTGAGCAGAGGCAGCCTAAGAGCAACTGGGGTCAGCATGGACGGTGCCGGGGCACAGGCCGCCTCCGTGATGACCGCTGGCATAGCTCGCTATCACTGAGTCCCGTGTGACCCAGTCTTAGGTCGACGGAGGCCTCTTTGTGGTTGAGGACACACGTCCCGAAGCTGTAGGGCGCCTCCAGCCACGGGACCCAGCCGGTGCACCGAGGAGATACAAGGCCCGAAGGAAAACTACCTGCCGCGCTGTTTCTAAAGACCTGACTTCATCCTAACCAATCCACCTGGAATCCGCCTGCTCTCTGACACGCTGCTGACAGACTGACCTCGGAAGGCTGTGGGAGAAGGAAGGACGGTGAAGTCACGAAGAGCCACGCCGCGAGTCACGTGCTGTGCCGCCGATTCCTGCACCCCGGCTGGCCACGGTGTAGGAGCCGACACAGTTCCCAAACTCGCTAACAATGCAGAGACGAGGAGAGCCGTCCAGCTGGGGCCAGGGCGTCCCCCAGGAGCTCTGAGGAGCTCGGGGATTCATCTACTTATCTGTCTAAAGGGAAGAGGCGAGATGCGGTGCTACGCTTGATAGTTTGTCGACAAGACAGTTGGTGAAATGGTCCCGGGCCGTGGCTGGAACACAAGCCGAGTGCCCCTCCCTCTCTTGTGAGGACCGGCTCCGTCTCGACAGTGGCAGGGAACGGGGTGGGTGGGTGGAAGGGCAGCAATCACCGCTCAGTACTCAAATCCACCAGCCAATCAGAGAACAGTGGTTTGCCAGCCCCGTCAAGGGGTGTGGCCGGATCCATCTGTGGCGATCCCACCGACAGAGGAATAATGAGTTGACAAAGACCAAAGTTCAGTTGGGTCCAAGCCTAGTAAGGTCACCATTCAGTGTCGTCAATAGTGTCTGTTTGGATCTGACCCGAGGCTGGAATCCACCGTGTTTCCCACAGCACCGTCACACACGACTTTACCTTTGGCTCACAACCCCCAGGAGGTGCTGGCAGATGCTGGCACATTCTCCCTGACTGAAGGGATGTCGTGATTAAGCAGGGCTTCACCCTGTTTGAAGTCTACTGAAGAAGAAGATAAGAAGGAAGGGGACACGGAGGAGGAGACCAGGACGAGAGAGGGAGGATCTGTGGTTTAATTCCCCCGGTCGATATCTTTGGGCGTTTTTACTTTTTCACTCTAATGACCGAATTCCATGTGTAAATGTCTCGGCTATTTCTTAGCTTCAGCTCATTTAAGTTGGAGATCAAAGACTTTTTTCACTGAGACACTGAATCATGAACGTCTTGCTGCTGTGAAATGGCAGAACAATAAAATGGTTATGTTTCAGCATCAAAAGGCAGAAGTTGTCCAAGGAGCTGGGCAGTCTAATAAGCAATCCTGTTTCCAAACCGTCCCTGCCATCTGCCAGCGTGTTTGATAGAGACCCTGTGGCCACTCCCATTCCCGTGTCTGTGTCCACTTGACAAAACTCAAGGGCTGAACTTCCCCTTTGCTGAAAGCCCGCAGCGCCACGGCTGTGCTGGATCTCTCCCACTGACAATCAGCTAAATGTCAACTCCGTGAGCTTGAGAAGACAGGCAAGGTGGCGGTGCCAGACTCCCCAGCTTAGCAGGCTTGCATCTTACTTAATCGACCAGATCTCTGATTCTTCTCCTTTCAGATTGATCACCCTGACTACGGGCCTGCCTCCCTCGCCGTGGGCGGTGGCGGTTGTGTGCAGGACAGACATCGAAGGCCGTCTCTCTGGCCTCTGGACAGACCCTGCGCCCTGAGAGGCAGGCTCACATCCACCTTCTTAGAAAAGTTCCTTTTGCGGAGCTTGGAGCCTATGATGGACGGACAGACGGACTAATGCTTCATGCTGAAGTCCACATTCACACAGAAATTACCATCTGAATTAGGAGCCAGATCCTCAGTGCAAACCCTCGTACGGTGGAAGTTGTGATAGCGGTTACTCTCAATTGTTTAATGGCTCTGCTGAACAGACAGCAATTTGTAACCAGAAAAAGATGGAGGAAAGAAGAGCCCAGTCTCCCAAAGACTTGATTCCTGAGATGGCTTGGATCTGGTCTAAACAGGCTACTATTTTGAGTTCCTTGCTACCCAGAGTCTCTGGAGACTTTCCAGAGTTGTTAACATCAGCATTTCTCTGGTGAACTAGAAAATGCCAGTGGCTCCATTAGGCAACTCCTGTAGAAGCAGCTGGGCTCCCAAGGGCTCCCACACCAGCCTGGTCGCGAGTGTGAGAATCTAAGGGGGAGCGGGGGAAATGTCAGCGTGTGTGCTTGGTTTCGGGTGTGTGTCTGCAGCCTTGAAGACAGCAACATCTCTGGAGGGGATTTAAATAAATGCCGACGCTCACGGCTGGCCTGACACCATCAGATTCAGCCTCTGCCCATTTGGTTTAAAGACACTGAGGTATTCTTGATTGGAAATAGAACTCCTACCCCGTACTGTCCCCACTCTGGGAGTACTTCCTAGAGGAAATGTTGCATTTAACTTGGTTAAGACACTGCTGGATACTTTATTAGCCAGAGGGCGGTAGAGTTTGGCTTATAATGGCTCCATGGCGACCCAGTGCCATGTGAAGGAGAAAGCGCAAAGGGGAGCGGCGGAGGCAGGCAGGGCAAAGGGGAGCGGCGGAGGCAGGCAGGCAGCTCAAAGGCCTTGTGTATCTTAAAGTCAGGAGAGCAAAAGCGAGGAAGGACCCACCAAAGGCAAGGGTCTGTCTCCACCACACACGTTTCCCGGGCTCTTCACACTCATTCTCAGTCAAATCAACCAAACCTAACTGTAAGTACCATATCCATACATTTTCTATGAATAAAAGCCATAAGGATTTTCAATCTGCCAGATATCGATTTTTGTGTGAGCTTTGGAGAAAGTATTTTAGACTTCAGGGTTAAGCACTGTCGCCGAGCATGGTGGTACAATTCCGTAATCCCAGCACTCAGAGCTGGGGGAGCAGAATCAAGGGTTTGATGCAAGCCTGGGCTTTATAGCCAGACTCTGAAAGAAAACAAAATACCCCAGATTCCTCACCAATCCCTCGTGCCAATTCCATCTCCTCATTTTCTACCCAATATTCCAGATCCCTGACCTGGGCAGAGATCATCGGAGCCGCTTTCCCAAGAGTAAATGGCAAAATGTCATCATGGCAACGTTTGCAAGGTGACCCCAGCTCTAGCCACACTGCAGACTGAGCAAACAGTATGCACACTGCGCCACAGGGAGGCGCCACTGGCTCCACTGAGCGCCACTGGCTGAGCACTGAGGTTTGCGGTTCCAAGCCAGCCTGGGGAGGAAAAACCCATGGAACTCTATCTCCAACTAACCAGCACGAAGCCGGACGTGCAGCTGTGGCTCGAGCGGCCAAATGCCAACCTTGAGCAAAGAAGCTGAGAGACAGTGTTCAGGCCCTGAGTTCAAGCCCTAAGAACCAGCACGAATAAGTAAATATAGAGTTATGTACTTAAATACTTTGTGCTCAAGAAATTTATATTTATATTCATTTTTCTTTTTATCACGTAACTAAAAGAAGTTAAATTTTGTTGAATCTATCTATCTATCTATCTATCCATCCATCCATCCATCCATCCATCCATCCATTCCACTTTCTCCAATGTTCTCCCTCTGCTACTGGCAATCTTGTTGAATACTGTTAAACCTAAGGGGGCCAAAATCCCGAAATGCAGGACTGTGCATGAGCCAGCATATCCACTCCATAGCGGGTGATTATATGTAGGTCAACGGTCTCTCCGTTATTTCCCCCAACTTGGCTTGAATGTGAGAATGAGTTTAAATAGGCCTACAGTATTTTTTATGTGAAAAACCATCTAAAGGTAAAAGACAAATGAAGCTACCTACACATGTCCATTGCGCCCTCGAATGACTCCCATTAAACTGAGGCCGCAGGCTTCGCCAGGCGCTCCACGGCGCCCCACATGCCACCGGCCCGGGACACACAGACAAGCGGGGACCCGCGCTGGCATCTGTCACTTCGGTTCCCGTTGAGAAAAAAATGAGCAGTTGCCTCTTTTCCCCCCTCGGAAGAAGGCTGTGCAGATCAGTCCCTCTGTCCTTCTGTGAGACCCACGGGCACGGCGCAGGGTGACAGTTCCACTGTCTCATTCGTCACCCGTACCCAAGCCAGCTGGCCCCACAGAGGAAGCCCCACGCGCGCTCACAAAGTAGCACAGATGCTCCTGGGAAGGAGCAGCCCAGATAAATAGTTTACACCGAGCTCCCATGGGTTCGTGCGGCTCTTAAATGCTCTCTTCTCCTTAGGCTAGGCTTTTATCATTTGGGACTAATGCTGTCTAAAAGGAATAAGAGATTATTACAATCTTTGAAAGATTTTAAGAGCAAATAAATGCCAGCATATCCATTTCAGAGTCAAAGAATATTAAAATTAGATTAAAAAAATACACAATTAACCTAATACATTTTGAATTTGGGCTAATTGTTAGAAATTCAAAAAGACCCGGGGATATTTTTCAGTTGGAACACAGAAATAAAAAATTCATACTAAACAGGCAGAGTTTGCCCTCAAGGTTGAAAACATTAATCATCATGCATCTAACTGTTAACTGTAAAAAAAAAAAAAAAAAAAGGATCATTTTTCTTCTGATTTAAAGGGAATTATTTAGTGGGTGTTTTTAACTTCTCTCCCTTCTCAGGCAGGGCCCAGACACGGGGTCAGGTTCCTGAGCCCTCTGCCACTCACTGTCTCCCTTCTCTACGAGGTGCACACTTCGATAGATGCGGAAACTCCTGGCCAGAGAACGCAGGGCCGAGAGGGATGAAGAGCGCACCAGAAAGCAGGAAGGACTCCGGCATTCAGCTGCCCAGCTCAGGAAGTGGCCGGGGCTGAGCAGTCGTTCTATACAGAAGGTGGCCAACGAAAGCCGAGCTGGAGAGGCCCCCGGAGGGGCAGGCCTTCGGGACGGTGTCTCTCCGTCGTATTAGAAGAGCGTCAAGCTAGAAACGGCACTGGTCAGTTAAAATTACTCCTCGCCACTCAGGCAGGGGTGCGTGGGATGCAACAAGGTGCAGAGCAGACGCAATGTCGATCCGTGGGGCTTTTCCTGGGGGATCTCACCGACCCGCTCTGCCTCCGGTGTGCCGGTTGGGCTCTTCCACGGGAACTTTTCCTTTGGCGAGATCCCGGGTCGCTTTGCTGGAGCAAAACTAGACCCCACAAATAAGACTGCAGTACGACTCAGAACAATTCGTCACCTCTGCATTCTGAGCCGAGACTGGCTTCGTCTGAGACTTCCAGATACTGCTTGAAACTTCTGGGTACAGGGAGAGGACCCCGTGCGACAGTGGTAAGGCAGAGGGCCGGCCGGGCATCGTTCCTCATTTTGGAAGCCAGCGACAACCCTGGACAGATGCGGTCTCCCGGCATGAACCCCTCAACCACTCACTGCTCTATAAGGTTACTACTGTTCGTTGTAGTCTGCGATGATCGGGGGTGGTTGAAACGCGTTCACTTTCTCCTGTGATTTAGGGTGTTTAGCTTGGAAATGCACCTAATTTCAGTATTGACTCACACATTTTTCACAAACTAAATACATGGAATAATTTATTTGCTACCCAGGAGGCCTGTGCTACCTCATTTGGTGTGGTATTACTGCTCTTATCATTGTTTGGAAACACTAAACTCCACCAGAGGTTATGAAGACGTGTGTGCGTTTTCTTCCCTTGGAAGCTGCTGGACCTCCTGACTTGTGTCCAGGCCCCAGGGCCTCAGAAGCGGTGACAGGCACGTCAGTTCTTGTGCCAGGCGGGCCTGTTCCTGCCGGTCAGCCAGCCTCTGCCCCGCAGACTGAGGGCACCAAGTGTGTGAGTGTACGTGATGACCCAGAGGGCCAAGCATCAAACTTCCAACCGAACTTCTTTTGGCCCCTACTGGAATTCCTCTAAAGGGTTTCTGCGATGATTGTTAGAGCTCCTCCCGATGGCCCAGCCACATGGACCTTAAATCATTCTATCTGTCTACCAGTTTGTCCCAAGAACAATTCCTAGTAAACCACATTCACGAGGGTCCTCACCGTATTTACTTCTAAAGAACCCAACCTAGAACACAGATTGGGAGAGGCTTAGTTCAAAAAGATATGAGCATCACTGTAATCTGTTTCCCTTAAAATTTAATCTAAGCTCTAACTACTCAAGCTCGTGTGAGGCTAGGAAAGAGTATGTCCTTCTGAGGACATATCAGTTGGAAAATAGAAACTAAGGGAAGACCAAACGCCAATAAAATAGCTAACTAGTGAGGATGATCACGACTGATCACAGGAGAAAAACAACTACGCTTCTGTGTGTGTGTGTGTGTGCATGTGCACGCGTGTGCACACATCCACCAGTCCTGAGGCTTGAACTTAGGGCCTGGGTGCTGTCTCTGAGCTTTCACTCAGGGTTAACACAGTACCACTTGAGCCGCAGTGCCACTTCCAGATTTTTTTTTTTTTTTTGCTGGTTAATTGGAACTAAGAGTCTGACAGACTTTCCTGCCATGGCTGGCTTTGAACCACAATGCTCAGATGTCAGCTTCCCGAGTAGCTAGGATTATTATAGGTGCGAGCAAGAGGCACCCAGCATAACTAAGTTCTGTAGACATTTGTGTATGTGTTTTTAAAAATGGTGGCATAGAACTAATTATTCTAAGGTCTTTGCATTATTCAAAAAGTAAGTGAATGGCAATTAATATTAAACATGTTTAAGCTTAAGGATAAAGATTTCAATCTCTAGTATGTTGTTAAACAGTAGATGAATATATAATTTTGAAGCTAAAAGAAGAAAAGTGAAATAATGACAATTACTGTGATAGAAATGAGAGGAAAAGCAACAGAGAGCCAATGTCCAAATAGATCTGCTTGAAGGATAGATGTAAGCCAAATATATTGATGTAGACATTAACTATAGACTAAGTGCTTCAATTAAAGACTAAACACCATCAGATAATTAAAAATTAATAGCAAATACTATTTACTTCAGACTATAGTAAATATTGTTATAAGGGACAATGAAGGCTTCTGAAATAAAAGAAGAACAGAAGCTAGTGTGGCCATATTAATGTCATACACAGCAAACTTTAAGGATTACCAGAGATAAGAGATATAATTGATCAGGAAAACACAATTTCAAATGTGTATTTATTCAACATACCTTCAAATATTTATAAAGTCAAATTTGATAGAAGAAATATAGTGAAATAAAAAGTCCTAATAAATACCTTAAACACTTTTCAGTAGTGGATAAGACACAGAATTACAAAATGTGCAGAAAAAGCCTAACTATGATCAAAAGGAAATATATCTGGAATACATAAACCATGGTGGCTATTCGAGAATGAATTTTCAGTCTTTTCAAACATATTCCCTAAATTGGCACTATGTTAGTTAATATAGCAACTCCGTAAGTTTTAAAAAGTCATAGAGCCGGGGCTGGGAAGGTGGCTCAGGCGCTTGCCTTGCAAGCCTGAGGCCCTGGGTTCGATTCCTCAGCACCACATAAGAAAAAAGAAAAAAAGCCGGAAGTGGCGCTGTGGCTCAAGTGGTAGAGCACTAGCCTTGAGCTGAAGAGCTGAGGGACAGCACCCAGGCTGAGTTCAAGCCTCACAACCGGACCCAAAAAAAAAAAAAAGTCATAGAGCCAAGCACAGGTGGCTCACGCCTGTAACTCTAGCTACTCAGGGAATGTAAGGATCACAGTTTGAAGCCAGCCTAGGCAGATAAGTCCATGACTCTTATCTCCAATTAACCAGCACAAAGCCAGAAGTAGAGCTGTGGTTCAAGTGGCAAAGCACTGGCCTTGAGTGAAAAAGCTCAGAGATTGTACGCAGGCCCCAAGTTCAAGCCCCATAACCAGCGTGTGCATGCATGCGTGCATGCTCACATACATGTGCACACACACACACACACACACACACACACACACACACAGACTTGCCAACCAAATTCAATAACAAATTAAAAAACAATCACACACAGTGCTCAAGTTGGGTTCACTGCAAGGGTGCAAGGCTGGTTACAGCATACATAAAGCAATGAGTATAACATGTGAAGAGATCCAAGGATGAGAACTGCACAATCACCTCTGTAGATGCAGAAAAGGCCTCTGACAAAATCCACACTTTAGGATATGCTCTGGAGCAGCCCGGAACAAGCAGAACATCCCCAGTGGAAAAGCGGCTGGGACAAACCCACAGCCATCAGACGAAGTGGCGCAAAACTCCCTCCAAAATCAGGAATGAGGCAGGATGTCCACGCTCTCTACTCCTTTCCATATGGCCCTGGGATTCTAAGAGCAATCAGGAAGAGAAGGACGCACTCCAAACGAGTAGAGAGGTCTAACGATCCCTCGTGGTACATGGATGATACAACCTCACATCTGCAGGACCTAAGAACTGATAAATAACCCTCAACTCCTAAAGCCTAGAGACCAGCTTGGCAGAGGAGCTGCTACACAATCAGCCCACAGACATGACAGCAGCTTTTCTGGGCCCAAATGGACAGGGGAATCGGGAAACCACGCTGTAACTGGTGCCTAAGGTGTGATGTGGATTCCGAACGTGCAGCGTTCTCCTCTTTCTGCATAAGTTAAAATAGAAGCCTTTTCAAGTCTGTTTTTATCCCCTTAAATGTAGTTTCAAAAGCAAGGGTCATCAGGTCAAGTTTAATCTTCATTAGCTTCACCATCCGCATCAAACCTTTCCTCTCATGAGCATGTGCTCGCTCTCTCTCTCTCTCTCCTCTCTCTCTCTCTGCATGTCTTCAAAGAGAGAAAGAAAGCCAAAACACCCAACACAGCACATCTACTCCCAACCTGCTTTACCACATTTCATCATGCACAAGTTTGCCTCAGACTTTCAGCAAGTTTGCCTCAGACTTTCAGCCACCCTGTAAAATTTCGGCAGCAGTCAAAGGAGAACAGAATAGTTTACGGGCAGAGGGCACTGCTTCCGAGAAAAATAACAAACGATGTCCTTCTGAACCCAGACCTAAGGAAAAGTATGAGCCAAAGCCAGATGATCTACACTTTTTGTTTTTAAACATGGACAGAAAGTGAGTTTCCTCTATCTGTACTGTTACATTCCTAGAACTAAGTTTGACACGGTCCTCATCTGAGTACAATGGGAACAAAGACAGGAAGTTATGTTTGATATCTTTTACATTTATGTCTTCAAGGTTGTTTGGAAATCTTTTGGGCCGTTTTCCTCTCTCCAAACATTCTCTTCCGCTGTTTCTTTAACTGGAAGAGGTCTTTGTTTTTTTTGCGTTTTTTTTTAAAATTTTATATACTGTGCATTCCCAAAGTGTATATAGTTCTGGGCATGGCCTTGGCTTTCTGTGGAGATAGGAATCGCTTTTGTTCGTTTACCTTCTTTGAAATTCATTCCTGGTAGCTGCAGAGCCGCTGCTACAGGGTGTTAATAGGCTTCTAACATAGCTGTCATTTCAAGTAATAGGTGCCAAGTTCTCAGCAGCTTATTAACACATTAGAGCAGCAGCCCCTATACTAAACAAACAAATTGCATCGCGGAGGACACAAGGAAATGTATGTGTGTGTGTGTGTGTGTGTAATATATATTTATACTTGTATGGACACATCTCCGCAGTATCCTACATAGGCCTCATCAACATAGTTCGTTTGATACATGATTAGCCCAGAATTGGCACTTTGTGTTTTATGAATATTCACGGGGAGAAGGAGTGGATCTGATTTGTAGTTGGTCCCAAATGTGAGACGAATACAAACTGGTGTAATTACTGGAAGATTTCCCTCCTCGGCCTGGGACGACGCACTCAGGACCAAACCGCTGCACACGCGCGGCCTCTCACAGCACAGCGCGGGGCTGGCTCCCGCGGTGTCTCAGCACCGCTTCCTGGGGACAGCGCGCAGGGAGGAGGCGGGAAAGCAAGAAAATACACTGACTGGCAGGACGACGGAGGAGAGCAACAGATACGAAAGTGTGCTTCTAAGAGTCAAAATTTGCATTTGGATATGAGTGCTGGACCAGCTCTCTGCAAACACAAGTATCTTCTCTTCCAGATGCAGGGGCAGGCATATGCACAGATAAATACGAGGATGTATACTCTCACATGCTTTGTATAAATATGTATAAACACACGCATAAGTATGTACACATAGACACAGTGCCCTTTACAAGTGTTTACATATTTAATGGCTGCATAAAACCTCCTCACAGCTTTCTTGGAGATATATTTAAAGCCTTTAAATGTTACATTGTAGTAAAAAAAAAAACTGGCCTGTTTTGAGTATACCAAAAAAAAAAAAAACCCTAAGCAATTTGTAATTGTGTTATGTTTGAAGGTTGTAACTATGTTCTTTGATCTTTAAATCAGCTAGATAATTTTATAAAGTGTACTGAAGTCTGTCCTCTGAAGGAAGGCGGCTGGGTGGTCTGCAGTACACTGTCAGGCCCACATGCCCACTTCCATTGTTAACAGACCTGCTCAGAAAACACCAGCAGGGAGCTAGGCAGTCGACAAACTGTGCGTGTTATGCTGAATATTTCTAGAATCTGCAGACAACTTTCCAACTAAGGAGAGTAACAGGGAAGACGAGTTTAGTGACCAAATTAAATAAGGATAGGGTATTTCAATACAATCAATTCCTTCTCCATCCTAGTCTTGGATCTGATGTAATAGGACATCATCATTGGAGGCAAATGTGTTTTAATAAACCACAAGGCACTGGTGGCTTATCTCTGTGATCCACCCTACTCAGGAGGGTGAGATCTGAGGATTGCAGTTGGAGGCCAGCTTAGGCAGGAAAAGTCCATGAGATTCGTATCTCCAATTAAAAAGCTAGAAGTAGACCTGTGGCTCAAGTGGAAGAGGGCTAGCCTTGAACAAAAAGTTCAGAGACAGTGCCCAGGCCCAGCACACACACACGTACACACACACACACACACACACACTTGTGTGCAAAATAAATAAAGACCTAAATTTTGTAGGCTACCAGATCCTTGACCTTGGGCAGAGGAGCTGTTGAATAAATGCTGAGCTCATGAATAAATGAATGATAAAGAGCAGGCCTTCTCTGCGGGTTCAGAAGAGGTGCCGGAGCAATCACCGCTCCGTCAAGTCCAAATGCATTTTCTCTTCCAGTCCTAACAGCTATACTTTAAATGAGAGCCAGTAAAGTAAGTGTGCCGGAGAGTCGAGACCTTGCCTCTCTCCTGTTTCTTTGCCTGGGTAAATTGATGCCTACAAAAAAATAAATATGTAGTAGGTCAGGACCAAGGGTACTTTTGGACGGTTTTTAGTAAAAGCATATTTTTTTAATAGTGCAGTGTCAGCAACGGTCTCCCAAGAGTTTGGTCAAATCACCCCAGAATCTGGTTTCCAATGACTGCGAGATGATATATTGTGAAAATAATGGGCAGTGATTTCAGATTATGATCGTTATTTTGGCTGACATTCCTAGAAACTATCATGGTTTTAAAATAGGAAAACAAAAGTAATGGGCGGGGGGGGGGAGGGGGAGAAGAGAATGAGGAAGAAAACAAAAATCTTCTCGCTATATTCTGACAAAAATTACCAGGGCCAGTCGGAGAGAGCTGACTGCCGCAGGGCTCATGGGATATAAAATTACAGCTTCCAAACCGTGAGGGGAGAGCTCCCACCAGAGTGCTTTTCACTGTAGGAGAGTGTGTGTGTGTGTGTGTGTGAGTGTGTGTGTGTGCGCGCGCACGCGCGCATGTGTGTGTGGACTTTATGATTATAATAAAGTTTGGTGGTAAAACTTGTGTTCTGCCTCAGCATTGCTTATGCTATTTTAATAAGTAGGATAAACCAGGGAGACTAAGAAGTGTCACTTTTCCAACTCTGCTAGCAATGAAGCTGACAACTGCAACACAATCATTGAAATGCTGCATTTTTGTTCAAATGCTCCTCGTAATTTTTTTCCTTTCCCCTAAAGCTGGTGAATGACATGGAGAGGATTAGGCTGATCATGACTCACATCTTCAAATGGGAGCGGTTACCACGATGTCCAGTTCCAAACAGCAAGTGCCAGGGAGCTGGCAACGTCACAGGATCTCTGGTGGAGGAAGGGAGCCAAATCACCCAAACCCACAGCCTTTGAAATAATGAACCTCTTCCCCAAGCCTTAGCATACCAGAGGAGAAAAGAAAACAAAACACAACACCCAACGGACAATTCCCAGGGGCCCGTAAATTAATTTAGTGGCCAAAGATTGTACCCAAGTGAAAAGGGTCTGGTACCCTGATTATCTTTATGGGTGATTGGGGCCGTAAAATGGCTCCGAAGCACCTTTTATTTGCCATTTGTTGACAATCCCACGATCCTCCCGTCTGCCATCCTCCATGTTTAATGGGCCTCTATCCAAGCATGGGGGTGGGGGGGATCTCCAGGCTGCTGCACGTCTGCCTCTGCCGCTCCGGTGCTCCACATCCCCGGCTGCCCTGCCCGTCAGTCTCCCGCCCACGCTCCTCTCTGACACCTCTGAGCTGGTACCCATAGCAACACTCCGGGCAGAGGGTGGCGGCGAGGCTGCGGGGCTGTGGGCGCGGCTGGGCTGTGCGTGGGGCTGACAGGGCCAGTCATTAAGGCAGCAGCCTCCTCCCAGCCCCCAGACGCAGGATTTGTCACTTGCCAGGGCCCTCTCGGGTGGCGGCTCTGCCTCTTCCCCCTTCAGTGGCGCTGCCAGGGTGTGTCAGGCGACCGCTCCCTGGTGTGTGACTAGGAAAGCAGTCACCGGAATCTTCTAATTCAAGTCCTAAAGGAGGCTGGGGGGTTCCCTGCACCCAGGGAGGGTCGCTAGCCCAGGAGCGGCCTTCCCTGCAGGGAGCCGGCCTTCCCTGCACCCATGCAGGAGCTGGACAGGGACATGGCTATGGAGATGTCCATTTAAAAAAAAAAATCAAAACGTAGAGGTTTTACTACAAAAAGTATCTGTTACTGACGGCTGAAGCTTGTTGAAATGGACTAATTACCAATGTTATTACACCGACAGAACCTGACCCAAACGCACACCACAGATTTGAAATCACTAGCAAAACACACTGTGTTGTTTTTTCCATAGCTAAGGAAAGTCATATGCTATTGAACTTCATCTCCAAGAAATTACAGCACGGAATTTCCATGAAAGAGACCCAAAAATACCATGTCATGATAATTATTATGACTAATCTTCTTCCTAAAAATTCCAGAAAAAGGTGCCTGCATATCTAGCCAAAGGTCCACATGTACAGGCTCTCCATGACCCCTGACCCTACGCTGCCCTGTCCTAAAAGAGAAGACAAGCACCCATTTGTCAGTAGCTGCGCGAGAGGGGGAGATTTATCATTTTAAATTTTTCACTGCAGATGGTTTTCATTTTAAAAGGCAGGGAAGCGATTTTTTTTTAAATCATTTTTTCCCTTAATGCAATTGAGCCAGACGTTCCTCGTAAATCTTATTTCTTTAGTAGACAATACTCAGTTCTCTAAACTTTATGTGCACTCTCTAGCCTTTTCTTTCTTTTAAAGATGCCCGTCTCCGGGGTACGAAAATGAGAGCCATCTGATGTGGTACGCAGCCGCGTGCGTCTCCCCACGCCACAGCCCCGGCCACGCCCCTCTGCCCACAGGACACCACCATGTTCCTCCTGATGCAGACAAAACAATGAGTGCCGGTGCATCGTTCCAAGATTCTTCTCCCTCTTCCCCCTTCCCTTTTTTTTTTGATGAGTAGGAGGAAACTAAATGAGTCTGCCAGTCAATATATCTCTCTAGTCGGATAGCAAACTGTACCCAGTGATTCTGTGAGTCCCGTGACTCGGGGAGCCAAAGCAAAAAGCAAGATGTGGGGAAAAGAGGCGGGAAGGGGCCGTTGCTTCCTTCGTAATGAAAAATGAAGTCGCTGAAGACTTGACTTGGATCTCCTGTCTGATGTTGCCTCCTTTGCAGAAGAATGGCCTAGCGTGCGTGCACGGCACCGGGCATTCCCGCAAGGCAGACGGTACGGTGGTATGGTGGCCTAGCGTGCGTGGCTGGGTGATTGTTATTCATAAAGTATATTTTGCTGTCAGTGTCTGAGGACTCAAAATGCTTCTAATCAAAATGCACATTAAGATCTCATCCATCAAAAAGTGCCATCAGTCATCTTTATACGACAAGCTCCATGTAAGGAGCAAAATAATATATACATCCAATTCCTTATTATTCAGACTTAAACAATTTCAAAGCCATGTCAAGCTAGCCATGGAGCAATGGCTATTCTGCTGGAAATATTTGCTACCAAAGTTCATTACTTTTCAATATACTTGCATAATCTTACATTTATCGTGCTATATCTGCCCGAGGGGCCCCTTCTTATTTTGGGGGACAGTGCCCCTCCTCCAGTTTGGAGCTGAGTCCTCGGTACCTCTGCAGGCAGAAGGCACCACGCTTGGTGACATCGCTGTGTGGCTGGCCACGCGAGCCTGCGTCCTGAGCGCTCCCTGTGGGGAACTCCAGAGATGACTTCTTCTCGGGGTTCTACACCCACTCATACATCATGCCTCCAATAGTGTGAGGCCTGCAGTCCACGTCAAGAGCTACCTGCAGTCTTTGTGGGCTGTGGGGAGGGCTGGGGTTCTGCTGCACCCCGCATCCAGCGGAGTGCTGGAAGAGGCCCAGGTGCCACCAGCTCCTGGTACCCAGTCAGGTGCGGCTGGCCGCAGTTCACGCGGCACGGCTGAACCCCCACACCCTGCACACCCGTGAGCACGCCGCGGAGCCACCGGCCGAAGCCCAGCCTACGTACCTGGCGCCCCCTCCATTCCTGCCCGTCTCTCGCCCTGGCCAGGCCGGGTCACTACCACGTGACAAGCACAGGGCGGGGTGATGCGCTCTTCCAGACGCCGTCTCCCTGTGGCTGGTGTGACAGCGCTTATGTGAAGTGAGTTTCTCCTGAGCATCGGGAGACGTGCCAAAGTGATCAGCATAGTTAAGGAGAAGAATCTTTTGCTCTAACAGTGTGTCCCTGAACCCCGCCGTAGACCCCTCTCCCGATGGGGAGTTTCTCTACTTCTTTTCTTAGCTTTCTTTTCACTTTCAAACAAACTCACTCGGTTTGCCTGTTTTGAGACAAGAAGATGTTCTTAAATACAATGGTGAGACTTATAACTAAGAAACTTCAAATCAACATTACTACTACGGTGAGGTACATCCTACAGGATACTTATTTTCCTAAGCCAAACCTTGTTTGGCGTGGACCCTTCCCATTAGAAGTCCATTTTTTAAATCATTCTTTAATTTCCACTCCTCAGTGATCTTACCAAGAACCCTAGTACTACATAAATAATTGAGCTGGGTACAAGTGACACACACCTGTAACCACAGCACCTGGGGGGTGGAGCAGAAGAACCTCAGGTCTGACGATTGCTGAGTCCCAAAGACCTGACCTCATTACTGTAAACGCTAAGTTAATTCTACTGAAAACATACACACATATTCTTAAGATGGAATCAGACCTGGAGCTAAAAAAACACAGGTTAAAAGTAGCTGTTTCTTTGTGTAGTGAATCCCACCCCAATCTCATGGATGGAAGGGATGCTCGGTGCATCGTAACCTAATCCCACCTACAGACAAACGTTAACGAAGAACAGCTTGCAGCTCCCAAGTGGGTTTCGCGTGTTAAAGATAAGGAGCCTCTGGTTTCAGGGTCAGGAGGGTGGATGTCACATGAAAGCGATGGCTGCCAGTTGCGGTTTTTGAATGTGCCTATTTGCGAGTTCTCCTTTTCAAAACTGATTTGAGATTCAAAATAAAATAAAACTGAAAAGCCCGTGCCAGAGTCTAGCACCTGTGATCCTAGCTACTCAGGAGGCTGAGGTCTGAGGATCGCAGTTTGAAGCCAGCCAGGGCAGAAAAGTCCCTGGTGAGACTCTTATCTCCAATCAACCACTCAAAAACCAGAGGTGGCGCTGTGGCTCACAGTGGTAGAGCGCTCACCTTGAGCACACAGAAGCTCAGAGACAGCGCCCAGGGCCTGTCCCCTGTGGGTTCAAGCCCCACACTGACAAAAAACAAACAAAAACACAAATAGCCAAGAAATGAAGAAAGAGGCTTTTTTTTCCCCCTTTCCAACATAAATATTTCTTCAGATCAGGCCTCACTGTGTTTGGAAACTCTAAGAAGCGGTCTGAGCATTCTCAGCATGCAGACAAGCAGGCGGAGTGTGGCTTCAAAGCGGGCCTCTGTCTTCACACACTACGAGATACACACCAAGCCATTCAGCCTCCCAGAAATTAGGTTAAAAACTGCATCCTTCTGGCTCTCAGATTCTAAGCAGAAGATCTACACTTCCTGTGCACTGTTCAGTCTGCTGATGTTCCGACAACCCGTCGGACTTAGCCAAGTGGCTACTCAGAAGGTGTCCTTCTTAATACCTCCCCGAGATTTGACATGCATGCGTGACACCTGCTCGTTCACAGCGCACACTTCAGTGCTGCTCTAGCCAATGTTCTTGTGGACCTCTGCAGGGCCTGGGAGGCTCCAATTCTCCCTTATGACATGGGTGACCGCTTGCATTCAGTAAACCTCTTGCTTTGATAAGGCCACGCAAGTCAGAATTTTTTTCCCCCTTAAATCAGTGCTCTTTCTCATTTGAAGCATTTTGGATTTCCGTGATCTCAAGCATAACACTCAGCTATAGACAAGGACCGGCTCAGACGCCAGCGAGGTCCACGCGTAGGACACGCAGGCTCCTGCGGCCAGCCACAGACAAGGGCCTTGCGCTGGATACAGCCAAATACTGAAGGTTCACATCCTTAACTGCGAGCGACTCATGAACCAGCACTGGTTGTCATTTGTGTGTTAATTCTGTTTTGGATTGATTTTCACGAAAAGTCCAATGTAGGTCTGTGGCTGACCCACTCTCTGCTCCAAGGTTTACTACCTCTCAGGCAGACACTGCTCGAGTGTGGTTTTAATTAGTATGACTCGTTTTCTGCTCTACAACTGTCTGTCTGGTTGACGTGGCTGGTGATGTCAGAGGAAATGGCTGCGGTGACCAGGTGGGTCCTGGCCGGCTACACTGAAGGAGTCCGCTCACTTTCATGCACCACGCAGGGACGTGTTTCACGCCCACGTGGCTCACGTGACACCTCGCTCCTCACATAACCATCAGAAAGCACCTATTACGTGCAGAACCCTCGGCTAAGTGCTGTGAAAAGGCAAATGCTAGAGAGACTCTGACTGACTTCCAAGAGGTCTGGAAGCAGGCAGGGCTCACCTTCACTTACGGCTGTGTGAGGGGCAGGGGAGAGGACCTGGTCGGTCTCTGGGAGACGCAGCGAAAGCATGGCGATTGAAGCCAGGCTGTGAAGGTGAAGCTTAACTTTTACCTTGATCCAAATGAAGTCATCCTGACAAAATTAATTTTAGCTAAAGGCATTAATTATCAGCAAAAGATCTGCCAAATCCTCCAAGATGTGCACACACAGTAAATATTAAGTTGCACGCTACATACAGGGTAGTTGTGAAAATCTGTTATATGAAAGTGAGAAAAAGTAAGACACAACAGTGGCATTGGTTAGCGTGAAAAGCCCCTTGTACATAAGATATACACAAAATATAACGTCCAGGCCAAAACTCTTACCACCTCCCCTCGCCGACATGGCCTCTAGCAGATATACTCTGAGATAGAAGAGGCTGATTCTTTTCAATCAAACAATAGCTGCTCAAGGAATGAGCTCCAATAACACGGAAAAAATCACAGATAGAAAATTAGGAGAGGGAAGCTTAAACCTAGAGCACAGTGCGCTGGAGACCTTGGGTTTTGCTTTTCCTGTCTGGCTCCTCCTGGGTGCTGTGCGGCTGCCCGGCCTCCGTTCCTGGGCACTGGGCACTGGGCTCACCGCCTCCCGGGCCCGCATGCCACCTGCAGCTGCCCGGAGCACCGCTGGTGTGGGAAGCTGGGTCGGTACACAATGCAGAGACGGACGGACACCCGGGCTTCCTAATTTTCACGGAAAATGAACTTTAATTCAAAACGATGCCTGGATAATTAAACTTTCCTGTGATTTAATTTGCTCTAATTATTTCCATAAATTGAGATGTAACCGGGGTTATATAAAATTATCCTAACAGAAAATTGGGTTTTCGTCCGAGTTGTAAGCAAAGAAGCGGGTGCTGGAGCTGTGGCCGGCGGGGCTGGAATGTAGCCACCCTTACGCAAAATCAGCTCGGCTTTTCCTTTGAAAACCTAAGGTGAAGGATCGCCCGGAAAACACTGCAGACGGGAGCCAAATCGCCGAACGAGAAGGAGCAGGGGGAGAGAGCGGCATCACAAAAACACGCACACTGCACTGAAGCAGGGAACCTGGTTAAGGGCTGCAGCAGGCCCCACAGCTCCGAATGGAAGAGGCTCACAGCTCAGCTCTGAGATCCCCTTTGTTCCCCTGTCTGCGGCGAGGGGGGGGGGGTTTCGTAGTCACGCGGAGCTTGTGGTCCACCAGTGGGGATAAACACCGTCTCCGCAAGTCTTGCGAAAGTTTTTCTTCATCAATTGGATGAATAAAGTTAAACCCAGCTATATTTTCACTGCAGCCCGTGGCAGTTCACCATGTGGGACTCACGTGCTCCGCGCCGCAGCGAGTCCCAGAACGCACACACGGGGTAGGGTAAGGCATTTCCTCTCCGCTGCACATTTTACTACAGGGTGGAGATGTGGCCGCTGTTCACTTCAAAGATTCCATGTCGGTGTGGGAAAGGGAAAGCAGACCTGCAGCCGAAGCTGCGTCTCATTTCTCTAATTTCATAACTCATTTGTTGAGGGCGGCTTTCTCCGGGGTCCCGTGCCGACCCGCGCTCCCGGGGAGAGACGGTGGCTAGATGCCCAGGCTTTGTGGCTGTTGTTTTTAACTGTATTTTTCTTAAGTAGTTGTACGAAGGGGATACCACTCAGCACGTCAACTTGTAAGGACCTTACCCCGTTCTGAGTGTGGCCTGGAACTGGTAGCTGGGTTTGCTTTTTGAGGAGCAGGGGTCCCTTTCTCCTCAGCAGGCATGCTTAACGGAGGAAATCCGAGCTGATTCTCAGTTCCTCGGATGAAAACTGGGTTTCTAGAAGATGAGAAATCTAGGAGCCTACTTTCCAAGCTTAGCTCTCCAGGCTTTTTTCTCTCTGAGGTGGCGCGTTGGAGCTCACTTTTCTGTCGGCCTCTGAGACTTCCCAGAAGGACTGCCGTGTGATCGGGCGATGGAGAAGATGCTTCTGTATAGGAGCAAAGCCAGAGTCCAGGAGGCCTTAAAGGAAAGGGTCACAGGCCCCCACACCAGGGGACATAAGTTTTTCCGGGGGTCTGAGGGTCTTCGGTGTTTCTAGCAACTCCTCCATTTTGCTAGAGTTTCTGTGAGCAGTTCTCCAGTCTACGGCAGCTGGATGGTAGGGGGCCTGTTGGGTCTGAGCTCCGAATGGCCCGAGAAACTTCCTTTCCCAGTCTCAGCCTGCCTGAACCTGACCTGGGGAGCGTTCTCGGCCACAGGCCGGGCCCAGCTCTGTCCTCCCGTCCTTCTGTCCCTGGCATGTGCGGATTCCTCCCCCGAGAGGGACGTCGCTGTGTGTTATGGAACTGCTGCTGACGGAGGCTGGCTGGACGTGCGTGGGGCCCTCCGTGTTGTGCGTGGATTCCCGTGAGTCTCGCTCTCCTTGGGGTCTAGCTGCCCACCCTCTGCAAACAGCTGATCTAGAACAGACCTCCTGCCGCTTGGCCTTGCAGGAACTGTAACCATCACTCTAGCCTTGTCCTCTCGCGTGCACACAGTTAGGGTCGGAGGCCCGCTTCAGGAAAAGGGTAAAGGAAGGAGCGGGGGATAGAAGAAAAGGTGAAGCAGCAGCCGACAAGCCGGCGACGCCAGTTGTCTGGTACGCGTCCCCGTTCTAACAAGGCAGGAGACCAGGGCGCCCGCACCGGCTGCCCGGCCCGGCCTGGCCTCTCTGGGCCTGCAGCCTGCCCCGGCCACACGGGGAGTGCTGCCAGAGAAGCCCACACACAAGCCTGGGAACGGCTGCAGGGTGAGGACCCCGCGCCCTGGGCAGCGAGTGAGTGAGCCGACCCCCACAACGCCCCACAGAACCCCTGAGGGGAAACAGAGGCAGGAGAGAGCTCGGGGGGGACCAGCTCCTGCCCCTCCTCTGCCTGCGTCCGGCATGGGACACTGTGTTTGCAGGAAAACAATGCCCCAGGCCCAGATGCGCACACTGTCTGGCAGGCAGATGTGACACCGTTCACACGCAGCAAGGAAGAGAACAGATTCTTTCTTACCAGTTCACTCCTGGTCCCGGCCCTTCTGCTGGGTTCTGGAACACTCTGTGGTTTTGAGTGCTTCCTGCATGCTCTCCCCTTGCAGTGAGGAGCTGATCGTGTGAAAGGTTCGGCCTCTGCATCCGGGATTTAAACTCAAAAGCTCCTGCGTCCCTTGTCTTCCCCGCTGAGGTTGGATGGCGGGGAGTCCCGAGCCCTGCTCCGGGGCTGAGCGTGTGCGGCCTCCGCAGCGCAGCGTCCCCCACACCCGGCCACTGGACCAGCTGCTGAGCACCTCCTGCCCTGTGAGCGGCCGGGGAACGCTTGGGGGCCTTCAGGGCTCTCCTCATTCCCAAGCGTAGGCCGCCACCGGGATGGCCAGGAAGATGGCTCCTCATCCAAGGGAGCCGGTGAACCCCCAGCTGAGGACTTCGAGACCAAGGTGGGAAATGAGAGACAGATGCAAGTACCTGGGGCGTGAAAAACAAATGGCAATGGATCTCAGCTGTGGGCCTGTTGTTGTGCGGCTGGGAAAGGGGAGGCGGGAGCGCGGCGGGAGCGGGGAGCCAGGGGGGCTGCTTCTCCACTGCGAAAGGTTCTCAGGTGTGGGAGCTCCCGTGGGGAAGGCCTCTCCTCCGAGCCCTGGCCAGGCCGCGCTGGACCCCGCATCCCCTCTGCTCGTGTCTGCTGAAACCCTGTGTGCCAAGTTACCACGCTCGCCTCTCTGTGCAGGTTTGCAGCACTAACCTGCCCCTCTCTTCCCACCGTCGCTTTTTAAAGTCGAGCCATGATCATCTACGCTTGCGCGTCCATTTTCTGGAAGCCTAAGTTATACTCCATTCCTTTGCTTAGTGATCTGCCCCGCGTGGCGATTCGTAAGCCATTCCTTGTTCCACACCATCTACTGTCTCTTGTCTGCCGTGGAGTTTTTTCAGAGAACTCCTTCCTCGAGTCTGCAAGGCCTGGGCCCCCCTCCTCTGTTTTCTGACTCTGGGAGCGGTGAACAGCTGATGGTAAGCTGTGCTGGACCCGGGACTGTACCGGGCCGGGCCCGCCACGCAGGCAGGTGGAGCTGGCATTCGCACGCAGAACCTTCCCCCTTTTTAAACTACACAATAACCTGCAGGTGGTCTGGTTTCCGGGAGGCTGTGGAGGGGGCCCCTCCCGGTCGCACCCTGCTCCTCCTCCTCCGAGCCTGAGCTCAGGTGGACCAGCCCAGGGTGCTGGAGTCCCCTGCGCCCGCGGCACCACCGCGGGCCTGTGTGCTGTGGGGATGGGACGCAGGCCTGCCCAGGGCCCACCCCTCAGAGCGGAGGTCTGCATGGAGGCGCGGCCCGGGGTCCTTTCCTCCGCTTCACGCCACTGTGGACCATTCCTTTCAAGCAGACGGCCTGCGACGCGCCTGGACCGCCACTCCCAGGACTCCCGGCCCGATGTGGCTCTGGAAGGCCGACCCTGCCTCCTGCCCTTTGCCTGACGCGGCCAGGCCTCAGCCCCCCGGGTCCGCACTGGTCAACGCCTGGAGCGCAACACCTGAGGACAGAAGGCCACCGCCATTAGCATCACATGCAGATAACCTCCACTCGGATTACCAGGGATCAGAGGTAGTCAGGATGACCTGGATATCCCGTCAACAGCAGTAACTGTAGCAGTTACAGAATAACTAGAGATAATTACAATCATTTAATTCAAAGTACCAAGTCACTTCATGCAGAACAGGACTCATTTATCATTATTGACCTTAGAAGAAGCAAATTTACCCAAATCAATAAAGGTTCCAAATATCCATTAGAGCAGACAGAGATTGGTTTCAAGTGCTAGAAGCTTCTATATACCTGGATTAATAGAGGAAGTAGATCTGGATGCTTTTGATTAATGAAGAGATTTTTTTTTCCTTCTGAGACAGTTACTTGAAAGAGAATTGACCTTAATTTCTCCTTTAATTCGGGTTATGGAAAGTCAGTTGTTTTTGTTAAGAAGTTTCATTCCCATTAGTTGCTGCAACATGGTGTAATTATGCAGAGAGGTAATCTATAAACTGGCCGGGTTCAACTTTATTTTTAATGGACTCTTTGGGCTCCCCGGAACAGTCGGTGTCAGAGGTCAGCCCAGTGGGCAGGGCCAGACACCAGTGGTTTGTCTTTGGAATCACTGCCCGGAGCTGCTTATACACACTAGATTCACCCACTTTACAAAAGAGGAGGGAGAGAAATAATCCCATCGCAATTAAGTGGATGGTCTGTCAACAAGAGTAACAGCAGCCGTTTCAGACTAAGCGAAGATAATTACAACCTTGTAGAAACGAGAAGGTTTAGGCTGCTTTTGAGAGTTTGGTATTGAAAAATATAATTGAATGTGCATGAAAATTGAAATAATAAGAAGTCAGCTCAATCACTTAACCATCGAATCGTTCACATTGATTCTTGGTGTTTTACAAACGTCACCTCATTTCACCCAGAGGCTGAGCAGGGTAGGCAGGGCGAATTCCTCCACTTCCTCCATGCACACCGAGCCCAGCGCCCGGGGCCCAGCCCCCACCAAGTGCTCAGGACCGAAGTCAGACTTCCCAGCATCAGAAATGGGGTGCCTGGGGGGACGCTGCTGGGTGGCATTGCCAAGATGTAAAGACTTCCTTCCATCTTGGCAAAGGTGACCGAGTGTCACTTGCTGCAGGAGAGGCCTACCCCCGGAAGAATGTCAGGCCGACCTCCACCGGCCTCCCGGGTCAGCGAGGGCAGGGTTGGCCCCTGGGTGTCCCCCAGGGCCCATAGGCCCCCCTCGCTCCCCCACTGGGCGCTGTAGGTGTACCGCTACTGATCAGGCTCTCAGAGAGAGAGAGAGCTGAGAGCCTCGACTAGAAGAATGGAGTCAGTGTTCCTAGACGGATGGAGAAGGCTCCTACTCCACAGAGGAGCAGGCTCTTTTGCGTGGGGTTCGCGGACTCGGGCGTGGCGCACACTAAGCAGGGCTCCTCAGGAAACCAGGAAACCCTCGCGCTGAGTCTGGGGCTCTCGATCCCGACTTGAAGAACGGAGGCTGAGGACCCAGCGCGGTGGGAAGTGAGGCTGGCTGCGTGGGGGCTGAGCGGGGCAGGGCGCTCCCTGAGGAGGGGGAAACGCTGGAGGTGCACAGGTCTCCCACGTCCTGGGGACTAAAAATGTGTTCCATTTGTGTTTCTCCGCAGGAAGAGATGAAGAAATGCTGACAAGGCGTGGCAGGCTGAACCCCCCCCCCCCAGCAGTTGGCCTCCGTGACTCCGCAGGATGGTGAGCCAACCTGCCCGCCTGCCGGCTCCCGCCGCCGCCCTTCAAACACATCCTAGAGATCCCGCTAATAAATTCCGTTTGGCTGCAACCCTGTCCCAGCTCCAGGCAGGCCTTCTGAAGTGTAAGTGCGGCCTGTCTCCAAGCCAGCCTACTGCCACTTCCTGGTGATCCGTACCTCTTTGGGAGACGAGTCTGCCCTGCCTTTGCAGGCGGGGAGCGGGGTTTGAATGGAAATGCGGTGCCGTGGCTAGATCGGAGCTCTCACACCTTCTGCGGCTCCAGAATAAGTGCTATGTTTTAAAAATATATATGTATGTGTTGGCAACATTGAAAAGGGGGCTAAAAAAACATCCCCCAAGACGCGAGAGCAGCAGTAAAAGAACCGTTAGCGCCCTGCCGACGGAACAATGGAGCATATGGACGCCACGCCGGGCCCGCCAGGCAGGCCCGGGCAGGGCCCGTGGCGTGGAGTCAATCTGCTTCTCTAATAGCAGAGGAATGGCCTGTGTGCACACCGTCTCCTAGTGCGCTCATTCAGCTCCTGGGGAGGGGGGGTGCTACCTCGGGGCAGGGCCCCCGGTGGGGCTGGGGTGGCCACCATCTGTGCCTGTGAGCCCCAGAGCTGTGGGACCTGCCCAGCAGCCATTCCCGACGGCCCAGGGGCGGGGCTGCCTCTAGCTGTGCGGAACCGCAGCCACTGCAGCGTCCCTTCCCACACCCAATCCTGCGCCCCTCCTCGGCTCAGCTCCCCTTAGAAGAAGGCCACAGAGGAAATCCCAAGCCAGCTTGTGCCACCCAGGAGCCTCAGTCACATCAACACAAAGCCTTAGTCTTTATGTCCACATGTACCTGAAAATCACGTTTGACGACGGCGTTGTTGGCCCGACACGGGGCCGTGGTGGGGTCCACACTGGGTCTGGTGGCCCAGTGGGCCTCAGGCCTTCTCGAGGGGAATCAGAGTGAGATGGTAGGAGAGAGGCTGGAGGAGGGGCGGTCAGCCGTGCGGTCCAACGCGGAGGGAAGCCCACAGCACAGACGCGGAAGTGAACCCAAACGTGCTAACATCACAGCCACTCAAGGAAAAGAGGAAGAGGCGGGCGGAGGTGCTTCTAGCACCCCGAATTCATAGTCTCTGTCCGACGGGACAGGATGGGAGTGGCTGCCGTCTGCGGAATAGACAGGGGCCCCGCAGACCTCGCTTCTGCCGGCCGCTGGCCAGCTGCAGGCCTGCTCTGCCCCGGGTGGTGAATCTGGGAGGCCGGGAGGCTGGGCCTAAACCCCTCGTCAGGCCCAGGCCTCAGGGGGCAGCAAGCCAGGCGGTCTCAAACTGGTGAAAGCTAAAAGCAAGAATCAAGACCTGGATCATGACCGGCATGGGAGACCCTCAGGCAGCGGCAGCGTGGCCCAGGGAGCCACACGAGGCCTGGGTGCTTGGTGTATTCACTCGGCAAACGTTCCTTGAGCACCGCGCTTGTGAGCCCATATATGTACTTTGATATATGGCTTTTTGCACTCTCAGTAAAGACTTCAAGCTCTGAAATCATCAGTCACTGAGAAGCTGAGGCGGTAAGACCAACCAGAGCGATTACCACAGGAAGATCCTTAGTGTAGGGAATTTAGCTCTCAGAATTTCTTCAGTGATCGTAAGATTAAATTACTCAGGCCCTTGAATATAAAGGAGAAAACTAAGAACTTTCATGGAATATTTATAAACCCAAAGGCCAAGTTTTTTTTTTAAGTATCCATTTTAATTAGAGTAAGGATTGAAAGGGAGGAGTAGAGACCGGGTGTAGTCCCTTTCCTGGAAGATATACCTTCCATCACATGGGGAGTTTAGCAACCATATCTGATTAGCACTGGAGGGTTCTATTTTTTTTCTCCATAAGCATGTATTGATCCAAAGAGCACATTATGAGCCTAAATAGAGACCTTGAGCCTTTTATTCTGGTCCATGGCAAACATATAATAGACAATAATATACAGCAACACTACTCTCCGATCTATACTTAGCGAGCAGACCCCTCCTCAGCCTCAGGCTCCAGTAGCCACTGGCTTGTTCAACTCTTGATTTCTGCATCACAGACACATGAAGTCGCCCTGCATACGCTCACCATCAAATCATCTTCTCTGCAGCCTAGACGCCATCTCGACTCATCTTGGCAACAGGGAAGGTTTACTTTCTGCTCCTTCTCCCAACCTTCCTAGTATCTACATTCTAGATAAAAGCCAAGGCGTTTTAACACACTGATGGAACAACTTTTCTACTTAAAATAGGGTGATGATTTCTCAATGCACTTCCATTAAGAGCCAAACACCTTCCGGGATGCACGGACGCACGGACGCACAGACACATGGACTCTGGGCCGCTGCTCTCCCTTTGTCCTCTGTCCACGGAGCTGCAGCTGCACAGCTCTAAAACCACCCCAGAGTCTCTGACCTCAGTTCCACGGCACAGGGGTTCCTCCCTGGGTTTCCATTTCCTCCGCTTTGGCTCCCAGAGGAAATGTCACCTCCACAGCCTCCTGTCACCATCTTTCCGAAGCAGGCTCTTCTGTACCCCTCTGTCACACTGTCCGTGCTCAAAGCCTACGCCTTTCCTCCACAGGATCAGCATTTGCTTACTATAAATCTGCATGTTTGCTGTGCTCACGATCAGTCTCACACACACAGCCAAAACCTCCACGAGAGGAGAGCAGAGCAAGCTAAGCCTGGCCACTCACCGGTCCAACCCTACCTGGCACCTGTCTGCCCCGTGCGCCCGCCCCCCACCCCCCACAGGCCCACAGAGAACACTAGCTGAGTGGATGAATGAAGTGAGCCAAAGGAAAGGGAAGAGAAGAAACAGGAGGAGGAGGAGTCAAAGGCGCGGGCAAGCGGGTATGGGTACAAACTATGCCGAGGTTCGGTGGCATTGCGCATCAGGTGTGAAGTAAAACAAAGTAAACAGGGTAATTTCCTGACAGATACCATGTTACCCGACCAGAGAGCACGTTGCCCAAAACTAAAAATCATCCTGTGAAAATAACTGCTTCAAGAAAGCGGATGCCGTCGTCACTGTATTGGCCGAAACAGCGCGCGCCGCCCCGACAGGCCACCCGGGTTCTGAGGCCAAAGGTTATTTCTTCCTGGCCTGCCAGGGCCCTCGGGGGAGAGTCCCTCGAGGGGCAGAGGCGGAATGAATGAGGCCCCACCATCTCCCACACGGGGGCTGATTTCAGCGCAGGGGAGGGGAAAGGAGGGGGAGAGCAGGAAGAAGGGGTGTCTGATCAAATTCCCGAGACAGCCTCACGGCCGAGGTGAGGAGCCAACCGCTCGTCAGCTGGTGGTCTGTTCTAAAACGTGCTTGTCTTTGAAAAGTCCCTTTCCAATACGTTGTTCACGCTGTGTTATGGAAGGGAGCTATTCATGGCAGGAATGGCCACTTTAAAAACTAGAGTGAGGCTCCCGTGGTGATCAGATTTCCTCTGGGTGCCCTGGGCCCTGCCGCGGGGTCCTCTTCCGTCTCCCTCGCTTGCAAGGAGATGGAGACGGAGACGGAGAGCCGCTCCCCGCCGCTGCCGTCCTTGCGTGTGCGTGTGCGGGCAAGGTCGGTGCGCAGAAGGCCCGCGGACGCAGATCCCACTGGGCCTTGGCAGCAACTCCAGGCTTCTACTTTTTCAGGGATGAAATACTCTTGGATAATTGTCCCAACATGTGAGACCCAAAGATGATTTTTGTGGAGGAAGGGTAGGAAAGATCTCAGGAAATAAAGACAGGCAAAAATACCCACTAAGTTATGTAGTCCAGCTCTTGGGACTCCAAGTGCATAGATAGATGCATACATCTACATTATGACATATATCATATATATATATATATATATATATTATATACACAGTCTCTTCTGGGTATGTCACCCAGCTGGATGGGGGAGAGCTAGCCAGGACACACAACTCCTGACACACAACTCCACTCGAGTCAACACAGGCAGAGTACACAGACTGAACAGGTTCTTCTGATATGCATGGGAGACATCGGGAAAAGACTCTGCATCCGAAACTCCCTCCCCTGCCCATGTGCGAGCCCCACCCCACCCCAGACACATCCCGAACATGCTGCTGTGAATGAAAACCCACTCCTAACATGAACACCTTGCCTTCTGTCTGCTGGAACTGGAGTCTGACCTTGGAGCCTTGCACTCCACGAGCAGTTGCTCCATCGAGACGCGCTCTCAGCCCTTTGTGCCTTGCGTATTTGTTGGTGATACTGGGGCTGGTGTGAAGGTCTTGTGCTTGCACGCCATCCCTGCCCCCAGCTGCGTTATTATTTGGAGATGGGATTCCACTCCCTGCCCACGCTTGCCTGGACCAGGGTGCCCCTGTTTATACCCCCTTCCACGGGTGCACACCGTGTGGCCTGACGTTCCTGCTTGGCCTGGGCTGGCCCAGAACTGGAGTCGCCCCAGCCTTCAGTCTCCTGCACCACTGGGATGGCCACCCAGATAGTGGCTGGGGCACACCCTCACAGACTTTTTGACTGAGATGGCCCCAAACCACCATTTTCCCAATCTCAATCACTTAAGTAGCAAGAATCACAGGTGTGTGCCACTTGAGCCCAGAAAGCAACTCATCTCCAAGTGAACAACATGCACTTGTAGTGAACTACATCTACTTGTCTCCAGCATTGCTTTCTGAAACCAGGACATTAATATTTCGGAGACAACAACAATGGATAGGAAAAGATAATTATGCAACCTATGACCATGTCTAGGAAGAAGAAGCTGGGGACGCAGCTCTGGGCACCTGAATGGGACCTAGCTCTGAGAAAACGTTTATGTCATCGTCAGACATTAAGCAGATATTCAATCTCACTCATACTAAGTTCAGTTATGTAAATTCAGTTCTGCCAGATTAGTCATCAATGAAGTGGAATAGATTCCTACCATCTATTCACATAATCAATTTCAACCACACTTTGAGTCTTAGGCCCGTTCTTTTCGCTGGAGAGTTGCTTCAACACCTGCCCGTCCCTGCCCGGCTATTTCCCAGATGTGACACAGAGGGCTGGGGAGTGAAAGATCTCATCAAGGCAGAACTAGAACTACAACTGAATCGTTGGACTTCGCAGGTGTTCTTCTTTGTCCAGTGTACATGATGTTCGTGAAGCTCTTTCTCAGTGTTGGACGCTGGGTTATACAGAGAATAAATGCAATAAATACCTGCTTAAACCAACACACATACAAAATCATTAGACAGAATCCTCCACTGTTAGTGGGAAATGCCTTTGTCCTTTGTGGTGTTTGTGTCCTGTGGAAGAAAGTCAAAAGAGAGTACTCATTCGATTTGGGGAGGATCACTGGGCTGCTCTGTTGTTCTTGTGAGCATTCTGGACTGAAGAATGCCTGTGCTCTCCGTACCCGCACACCACCCACCTACAATGAGATTACTGTCAGCTACGTAGTCTATTCTGCACTGAGTAGTGCAGCTCCAAATACTTCCATGTTCAATTTCAACTGGTTCAAGGACTGGTCCCTTGCTCTAACCAGCAAAACCGAACAGACACCGGCACCTTTGAGTGCCTCCCTTTCCTTTAGATGCTGAGAAATGAGAGATAAACTAACCCTGGTGTCATATACCCTGCAGGCCGAGAAGTGATCAAAGACACCACAAGATGGTCAGCACTACAGCGGAAGCAAGATGCAGACAGGTTTTATCCTACAAACAGCACTGGGAAAAATGACAGCAAGACCCTGACACCCAGCTAGGACTGAAGGATGGCAGGAGTTTTGTCAGTAGTAGGAACTCTGCTGCATTGTAAGAAGATAATCGTGTGGGAGGCTGTTCCCGGACGGAGCTCCTTGAAGGCCGCTCTGTCATCAAAGGTCGTACACAGGAATGAACTGTGGGGCACACAAAGCAGGCGGTACAGAGAGCGTCGCTTGGTGTGTGGGCCGGGAAACGTGCCCCAGGCAGGAGGCGTCAGCAAGGACACGAGGAGTCTGCCTTACAGGACTCTGGTTGGGTCCCCTAAATTATTCTGCCCTCTGACTAGATGGCAAGATTCCCGAAGGTCAGAATCAAGGGGAACGTCAAAGGCTTTGGCTTGAGTGGAAGGGACAGTCCTGAGCACAGCGTGGCTTCCGAAGGAGGCAGGAAGGCGGTGGGGCTGCGCCTCGGGGAGCTGGTGGCCATCGGGAGTCGGCCAGGCCTTCAGACGAAGGAGCTCGAGTCCTACTGTACACGCAAGGAGGACGTTGGCCGAGATCTGCAGGTCCTCCCTTGGCGTGCGTCTGAAATCCCGAAGGTGGACACGGTTTAAGGAGAGATGAAAGGGGAAACGTGGAAAATAATCACCTCGGCATGGTTTGTTTTTCTCACATCTATTGTATTACTGGAAGATATGACTTTGATGGCTTTCTCTTATCCGTCTTAGAGACCCAGGAACATGAGGAAAGAAGGTTGGATGGACCGAGGAGAATTTCCAGCATTCAAGGATTGCCACCCGTGGCCTGGCCCTCCTCTTGTGGGAGGGGCAGCCAGACTTCACTGCGTGGTCAGGGTTTAAAATGATGTCCGTCTGAAAAAAACAAACCACTGGCTCCTTCCCCAGACCAAAAAGAATGGTACTGATAAGACACAACCCAGAAAACAATGGATGTCATTTGTGGCTGATAAAGTTGGCTTCGGTTACTGACCACTGTGCGACCAAGGCTCTTGTGTTACTTTGTCATGGGTGTCTGTGGTCCTCCTTGAGCCTAGTTTCTGAACCAGAAGGAAGGGGGTGGGCCTTGGACAACACACCGAGTTCTTGGCCTGTGCTTTGTTCTGTAAACACTTTCTGTTTACTGAAAAACTGTGTGGTTCCATAAGTCTGTCCGCAGTATGAAGTAACTGCCCTGAAACCCAATTTCTTCACTTCTTATGCATCCCTGTTGGAGAACTTACCTCTAAATCACTGTAAGGTACTAGGAAAAGTGGATATGGTGCCATGTTGGAGGGGGGGCTCCATTAATTTTGCTCCCCTGGGCCTGGGGGTGGCGGTCCTCTGACTCACCTTCATAATGGCCTCGACCAAGGACGGAACCTAGGACACTGGAAAACCTTGTCATTCAATATTGAATGTATTCACCCATTTAAAACGAGTTTCTTTGTTTCCCTTCCATCCATAGTAATTGGAAAGTCAGTTTGAGATATTCTCTAACGTGCTTTTCAAAAATTGACCAAGACTGCAGAAGCCGCTTTGTAAACCAAATATCATTAATTTCTCTCTGCCCAACACAGCAATCACAGTAGGCTGAGAGCCCCCAGTATTCTGTGCTCTTCATGTATGTTTTTCAGCCTATCGTGTTTTCGTCTCTCACGTTTCCCCTGCAAATTGGAATCTTCTGTCTTCTAGGAGTCTCGTTACTACTCAGTGATTTTTTTCCCCCTTTAATGACGAAGGCACGGGACTGGGGCACAAGCCAGAAGACATGCCCACCTACGTATCTAACGCATTTCCTTCCCTTCACCAACCCTCCTCCACGCTTCCAACGTGGTGTCGACGGAGGGCTGAAACTTTTCAACGGTTGTCTGTCCTCCGAGCGGCACCTAGCCAAAGGGGATGCCAGAGCCCCTGACTGGCTCGGGGACGAGCATTCATTCTCCAGGAAGGCCCTGTAGATACCAATTGAAACTACCCCATCCATAAAAGTAATCCATAGACCCATTTGCTTTTCATTTTTGGCTTATGATGGCAATAATGACTGAAACATGGGACCCAGGAATTGATGGCCAGCTGGGGTTAATGGCCCTTGGCTTCACTGTGGGCCATCAGCCCCCCCCCGGCCAGTCATCAATCCCCAGGAAATGCCCCAATCTTGATGGTTATTACTTAATTAATGCCTCCTTCACGTTCAGCCTAAGTGGCCGGAGCCCCGGAACCCTAAAAGCCGCCTGCAGTGGCAACTGTGTATTTCTACTCAAATACTGGAATCCCCCATGGCTGCATACATATTTTAAATTTTTTTTCTCAGAATAG
Source organism: Dipodomys ordii (assembly GCF_000151885.1). Lineage (NCBI taxonomy): Eukaryota > Metazoa > Chordata > Mammalia > Rodentia > Heteromyidae > Dipodomys > Dipodomys ordii. The sequence continues at coordinate 20,061,682 of NW_012267227.1, forward strand.
TTGATTATGTTTGCCTGGGGCTTTTTCCCCACTCTTGCCAAAGTGGAGAGGGTTGAGTCGTGAAGATTTATTTTTCAAGTGAAAATCTGTTACTTGCATATCAGAGCTGCAAGGTCAAAAGGAAACTGGAGCGCGCTCTTCTGGCTTTTGTTTTTAGATTGTCTGGATTGGTTTGTTCTTCCACAGATCTAAATGCAGAAGGAGAAAAAAAAAATAAGAAAGGAGGCGAGCACTTCTTCTGCAGTTACTGGACTTCACAGTCCTTGAAATGGCATCATAATGGAATTTACTTGGCCGTTGTAAAATTCCAAGTGCTTTCCTAACTAGTTAAAGAACACCTGAAATAAATATTCTCATGATATTAACATTGTCATATAACATGTCTTCAGAGATTGCTATAAACTATCATCAAAGCGTAAGTCTCTAGGCTGACAGAGGAGATAGATTTTGCTCCATTTAATGGTGACTGGCAAATGTGAGCAAAGGAAAAATATAAAGGGGGGTTTTGTCTGAACACAGAATTACCACAAGGAACAAGCCAGATGCTGTTTGGGGCTGGTGCAGTTTACACACAAAGAACGGCCTATTTATGAACCAGAAACTGACCCTGAGTGATCTTAACTTCTTCTGTCTCAAATAAATGTCCACATTTATTCTCAGTAGAAGCATAAAAGAAATGCAGTCTTCTCCCCTTTGTTTTCTGAGAGAAACTGATGTTATCTGGAGAAATGCATTTCCAAGAGATTGCAGTGATTCATGACCATCAGACCAAGCATGTAGAACAATTCAGAGAGATCATTTAGGAAGATCCCAACTACAATGTCATCGCAAAGTTTACTTTGAGAATCACACGTCTTCAGATGAATGTGGTACGTAGAAATGTATTCCCATCCATGGAGTTACTGAATCTTCAGGCTGGACAAAACATTCTGCCACAGACATTTAGTCCCCTGATTGAACTTCATACAGATTAACTATGATCTAACTCCATAGGTAAACATCTATTCTGACCACTGTTGTGCGCATCCACAACGTCTCTTCAAGATGCAGAGATGGAGCGGATGGATAAGCCACGTTTGGGCTTGTTTTCTCTCCTCTTCTCAGGGCAGATGGACTTTTCTTGTCTAGCCTTGAAGCTTTTTTTTTATTATTATTAACTTGCCTTCTCTGAGGCCCCGTAAAGAAACAAAGCACCAGTTCCTTTATCCTTTCTTCTGGAGCCTGATCTCCCTACAGTTTGTCGTCTTCCTGTCCCTCGTTCCTTTTAGTTCCCTGAGGTCTGTGTTGGGCTGCGGGGGCAGACGGTGCGTAGGTCAGTGTGAGGATCTGAGCAATGCCAGGATTCGTCGGGGACTGCCCCAGAGCTCTGATGTCTGCACGGAATCACAGAACTCTCTGCTGATTCGCTGTTGAGAGGCTTCAAGGTGGATGCACTGCCTCATTCCTCCACCCCTTCCATTCCCTAAGCACAGAGCAATACTTGCTGCGACTGCACACTGCACCACCAGGGAACACCGAAATGCAAAGGAACGGTTTTCAAAAAGCAGAGTCCAGACCATGAACGAAACAAAGAAACCCCTCCCGGGGACACACATGATCAGGTGCAGACCTGTCTTGCTTCTGGAAAGTTCAGAGCTCATGGAGATGCATTGCAGGGGTGTCTAGTTGAGCTCCGAAAACTAAGAACTATTTCTCTGAAGGGCAACAGTACAATAGCAGACAAAATTTTCAAGAAGGTAAGGGGGCTGACAGCCAGGGAGAGGAAGCAGACAGACTCACGGAGTGCAGAACCCAAAAACTGTCCACAGGTCTTATGAACACTTCCACCCACTCAGTTAATTCCCAAGCTACCTCTTGCCAGATCACCTCCCGCCCCAGCATTCTCCCCGAGTGTAGAAACCATTTCCACCCCCTGCGCTGGAGGGTCTGTGCCGGCCTGTTACCCCCGCAGGCCCTGGGAGGGCTCTGCCCCTTCTCCAAACCTGACCGGCCTGACTGCTCAGTCCAACAGCCGTCCGTCCCGAACTCACAGGGAAGTCTAAGGTAGTTTGTGTTCTTCCTCTGAGATCAGATTCTTATGTCCAGTAATGCGTAGTTAGCTCTCTAACTATGCTTAAATCCATGCAGAATTTTCCAAATGCCCATCTCGTCTTATCCTTCCGTGACTTTAGCCAATTACCCAGGCTTAGACTCTAAGGGAGTTATGTCCGCCATAGGAACATGATATGAACTTTACTTTTTACCTTTACAGAACTAGCGTCTGCTTGGTTTTTATACTTGAATGTACCTCCTCCGCTGGGTAGGGTTATGATTTAGCTACTCTATGCAGGAGAAGAAGAGTATGTTGCTCAATAGTTCCTTGAAGAGATTAAACTGAAGGAGTGATTTTCTTTTCAAGAAAGAACTGGAGGTGTAGCTCAGTGATAGAAAACCTCAGAAGCAATTTATAAGCTTTGCATTTAATCCCTAGCACAAAACAAAATCAACAACACAGAACAAATCTGAATTTGGGAGCAAACTATTGTGGCCAAAGATAATAAGAATTTTAAAAAATAAGCCTAAGTGAAGAGGTCCAAATAAAATAAAAACAAGAATAGTGGAAGAGTTTTAAAAAAAGATTTTTTTTTTAAGTAGACCATGTCTGATTGACTAGAAGAAAGAAACAGACATTGAAGAGAACACAGAAATGTTAGCTTGAAGTCAGGGCCTTCTTCAGATTCTGGAGAGAGCTAAATTAAGCCCTGATTTAATACTAATTACTTAGATTCATATAGACTGTATGATAACATATAGCGATGTCGATTTTTTTAAACATAATACATAAATAGAGAAAGGGAGAAACATAAGGCCGGCCAAAGGAAGTGGGTCAGCAACGTGAACAGAACTCCAGCGTGTTGAAAATTTGCATTGAGGGGACATGTTAGACCTTTCACTTGTCCCAAAAAGGCACAGCTTCTCTTCAACTTAACCATGTGATCCCGAACATCTTTGACAAATTCTGCACACCATCAGATGCTGGATACAGTCCTCACCCCATAACACTGAATGCCAAATTTCATCTTCTGTCAGATGCGCTCTTTTGTGTTTTCTCTGCCATAAAGTAGTGCAATGATCGGGCAGCTCGTTAATTGGAGGGGGGATGACTCCATCTGCATTCTAGGCCACTGTAAGGTTTTACCGGCGCCACTCCCGGGAAGCCGCGCCCTCCCGGTGTGTTATTTTAGGCCACTGTCAGACTCCCAAATGAAACTGAAAGGTCTGTTAAGAAAAAGCCCTTACTCTGCAATTTTACCAGTTATTGAAACCAATCTCGAATTTATGTCAAGGTAAAGCCTAACAAATTAGATGGTATTTGAATAAATGCTTTGCATACCCCCAAAATCTAAAGTGGGAAATGTATAGGAAAGGGAATGGCTTATCTGATTGGAAAAGGCAATGTTATTTTGATTTCTAGTCGATATATTGACTCCCTATATACCAGCATATATGATCTTAGCCATAAGATGTAAAATAAGTATTTTGATTGCAATTGTGCTACCAAATGATAAGTCGTATGGCTCTGGTATAAAAAGAGAATGGATTAGACGTAGTGCTTCACTATTCCTAGTAGATAAGACTATGTTATTAAGAAGTGCATATTGATTTTAATTAGAACAGGCACTACACCATTAATATGAGTTGTGATGCCACTAAGGCAGTTGTCAAGGGGGGATTAATTAATTAATTGTAAATTAATTAATTGATAATGAATCAAATCAACCTAGGAAAATGAATCCAGAACTTGGGAAGGGGGTTTTAAACTCACAAAGCAGATTGAAACCCAAGGCAATCTAAATCGTTAATTAAGACTAGAGAAAATTAAAGAACTCATTAAAAGAGGGTACCTGTTATTGTTTTTTTAGAAAGCATGGTAATAATAAAAGTAGCAACTGAAATCTAAGGTTTCCTTAAGAAATAGGATATGATATTAAGGAAACATACTAAGATTTTTACCACTCAATAATTTAGACGTGAAAAAATGATTTTTAGTATGAGCAATTGCAAAGCTATACATTTTATTTTCTGTTTGTGGCTAAAGAGGAGACTCTCTCATATGCTTGAAAGGAAATGAATGCACTAAATTGAAGTAAAAGTCTATTATAAGGGAAGTATTTACCCTACTTTTGGAATGAATGTCCCTATAGTTACAGGATTCCACAGTTTATAAAACTCAGTGTTTCAGACTTGGCCAAATAGATAGCTAATTAACAAGTATGGATTATGTATGAAGAAGGGAATATTAACATTGAGCCTTTTATAAATTCAACTATGAAGATACACATACAGGTCGACAAAAGCTAATAAAAGGGACTCAAAGGAAAATACTTGTGGGGTGTTGTTTCATTAACAATGTTTAATTATTTTCTATGCCTACATGAAATAAGGGAATAATCAAGCAGTTTCCTGGTAGCCAAGGAAGGAAGGCTCATGTGTCAACCTTCACCTGATAATTAGGATTGAGACTGAACACGCCCAGTTGGAAAGACCCCTTTGACATGCCTTCCCTGAGTGCAACACAGAACCATGAAATGTTTCTGAATGGATAGTTCCTATGATGCTACTTACATTTCAGACTTTCACCAAGGTTCGTGATGTTGATGGTAAGGGGCACGAGCAGGAGAGGAGACCAGCTTGGAGACGAGTGTGACCGTGGCAATGGTTGAAGAACAGAGAATCGCTCCAACCACACAGCCTAGGCACATTTAGTGCAGACAGGTTTGCTTACACATTGAGGACTGCGCATGGAAGGTGAAATGAAGAAGACACTGTGGTGGTTGTCCTGAGCACGGACTTCACTGGCTTCCCCTGAGATGGAAAAGGCCGAGGGAGATCAAGCGTAGGCAGGTACCGGGGGAGACGGGTGATGTTCAGAATCGGATGTGTTTGCTGTGAGGCAGCTAGCTGAGGAGAACGTAGAGTTCTGAATTCATAAAGCTGCAGGTGAGGGCAGAACGCTAGGCTAGATACAGACATTTGAGAGCCTGGGCACGAACAATGATTCCTAATGCTGTGATAGGGCGCCATCTCACCATGCAGCATGCGTGCTCCCCGGGTGAAGAGGACCAAACATTGAGTGTCGGGCACAACAACAATTCTATTTTTTTTCTGAGCATTGGGCAGACCAACAATTCTATTTTTTTTCACATTGATAAGACCAACCATTTGTTTAACTTGGGGTAACACAGCATGTACAGGTGAGAGTATAAATTAAAACAACAAACGAGATGGAGTAGTTGTTGCTAGTTACATTCACTAAGATTTAAGACAGATTACTTTTAGATTTAACAAAGATGCAGAGAAAAGCACTCGTGTACACTGCTGACAACACTGAGAAAGTCATGTGACTGAGTGAACATAAACACTTTGGGAGACCTATCACATCAAGAAAACAACTGTGTGAAGTGATCTTTAACCAGCATTGTTTAGGCAAAGAAAAATGTGTTCTGAATGTCAACAGGGAAATAGTTATGTGCATTACATACAGTATATCCATAGTATGTGATGTATAAATAAACACAGAAAGGCCTACACATTGGAAGCAGTATTGCTGTGTACTGAATGGACCCACTGAAAACTCTCCAGGATGTTTAGAGAGGGTAGGGGAGCTAGATGCAGCTAATCTGTCAATATCCTTTAATCAGATGAGGTTCAGAACGGTTGGGCAAATGAACTTTTTTGTTTTGAACATCTTGTTTTATTTTCCTAACCAATCAACAAAAACAAATACATAAAATGAAAACTGGATTTTTAAAATGAAAAAGTAAAGAAAAAGATAAAGTTGATACTCAAGAAAGTGGTCAAAACACAGGCAGAGCAGCAAGTACCTGAGGAAACACCACAAGGGAACGAGGGGTGAAGATGGAGTGAGCTGTGACTGAAAAACAGAACGGGGTAAGACGTTCTCTACAATGACTCCGCTCACATGCAGTTATGGCCTACCAAACTCTCCGTCTTATGTATCTTCACCATATCAAAAGGAAAATCCAGGTACATTAAAACAGTCAAGTATATGAACCTGTAAGTGACAATTATATACATCAGTTGGAGTCCCTGGTAAACTGAAAGCAGCTTAAAAACAAAAAAGATTAAAGAAAAAAACCTCAAAAAAAACCTTTTAAATATGACTTACAGGTTACCCCAGTATAGGAAGTAATGACATTTAGATGAATTAAGCTATTAAAAGCAAAAATGGCCACAACCTTCATTTAAAACCAAGTAAATGTAGTATAGTATGTGTAAGTGGCACATGGTGCCAATTTATTGCAGCTCTTATTATAGTACTCCATCTCAAATGTACAAGTTACACCTTTGTCACACCTTGGCTACGTCTTGAACTAGTGCAGAATTCAGCTGTGGTAGAATGCTGATGTAGCATACTTGTTCTTGATAGTCATGTGCTTTGTAAGCTCCGATTCACCATGACTCCATTCTTAGCATAACAGGAAGAGGAGATTCCTCAGTATGAGACAGGCAATGCTGTAGAGGTGGTGTCCACTCACCATTATCAAGAATTTCCAGCGCTAAGCCAAAGCTCCTGCTGCAATTTGAGAAGGAGGAATGTGCACCGTTTCATAGTCCAACATAGTCAATTCCATCAGGTACTTGGCCAACGTATGCTGCTCAACATCAACCTCTCTAACTTTTGATGCTCTGTGAAGGAAGTGCAGCGGTAGAGGGCGGCCCAGACCAAAATTCAAAGCTCTTAGAATCTTTATTTCCGTCTGTCTGATTTGGTGTTTAGTGTAAGTATTGTTAGTTACAAAAGCAAAGTCACCAATTTCTGGAGGATACATTTCTTCATATTTGCTTGCAATAAACATGGCAGTGACACCAACCAGCTGCAGCATTTTCTTGGGCACACAATTATTCTGCATGAACCTATCAATAACGGAAACGGTCATGTACATGGTCTCTTGTAGCAACCGGAATTTCATTTGAGCCAGTCAGTTAGGATGGCTCTCAGGTTTGCAGAGACTTCCCGACCTAGCAGGTATTTTGGTCTGACAGACAGTTCTTCTTCAAGTTGTCTCAGATAAGCATAAATATTCTTCACATAGTCACTACAAAGATGTGGATCAGCTCCATCTTCTGCATCCGCATCATTCACTGCAAGTATTACACCAGAGAAAGCCTGACACAAATATTCTTCGGCAGGGGCACATCCAGATGTTTCCACTGGGCTTGGAGAGGGAGTAGCAACCCAAATAGGTTCCGGCGAAAGTTTTTCTTCCTTTACAGGCTCAGGTTCAGGCGTGGCTCTGGCTCTGGCTCAGGTTCAGGCTCAGGTTCAGGCTCAGGCTCAGGTTCAGGCTCTGGCTCTGGCTCTGGCTCAGGTTCAGGCTCTGGCTCTGGCTCTGGCTCAGGTTCAGGCTCTGGCTCTGGCTCTGGCTCTGGCTCTGGCTCTGGCTCAGGTTCAGGTTCAGGTTCAGGTTCAGGCTCTGGCTCAGGCTCTGGCTCTGGCTCCTCAGGTTCAGGCTCTGGCTCAGGCTCTGGCTCTGGCTCTGGCTCTGGCTCAGGCTCAGGTTCAGGCTCAGGTTCAGGCTCAGGTTCAGGCTTGGCTCTGGCTCTGGCTCAGGCTCTGGCTCTGGCTCAGGTTCAGGTTCAGGCTCAGGTTCAGGCTTGGCTCTGGCTCTGGCTCAGGCTCTGGCTCAGGCTCTGGCTCAGGCTCTGGCTCAGGTTCAGGTTCAGGCTCAGGTTCAGGCTCTGGCTCAGGTTCAGGTTCAGGTTCAGGCTCAGGTTCAGGCGTGGCTCTGGCTAAGGCTCAGGTTCAGGTTCAGGCTCAGGTTCAGGCTCTGGCTCAGGTTCAGGCTCAGGTTCAGGCTCTGGCTCTGGCTCAGGTTCAGGCTCTGGCTCTGGCTCTGGCTCTGACTCCTGCTCTATCTCACACACACTCACAGGGGCCTTTACCAGTGGTATTGGTAGCTTTTTAGCAACTTTTCCAGTAGCGGAAGCTTTTACTTCCTTTGTTCACTGTTTTTAGTACCAGTATCTCCACGAGCAGTTCCTGGTCTTAGCCCGGGTTTAGAAGCTGCCACAGTGGGCACAGGCACACGCTTTGCGCCGGCCATGGTGACCTTGACCTTATTTTCAGCATTAATTTTCGTGTTCCTGGTGACCCGGAGCGCCGTGGCTCCTCTTCACCAGGGAGCTGCTCTGGGGGCAGAGGCAGAACCCGGAGCCTCACAGACCAACAGCCGTTCCTCACCAGCACAGAAGGATGACCAAAGAGGTAGAGAGAATCTGAAAAAAAATGGCTTCTTGAAGACTAAGGGAAGAAAAAGTGATCAATTGCGTTGTGAATTCAGGGGGTACTCTTATAAAGTGCGCCCACACATTAGAAGTGATCAATTGCGTTGTGAATTCAGGGGGTACTTTTATAAAGTGCGCCCACTCATTAGAAGTGATCAATTGCGTTGTGAATTCAGGGGGTACTCTTATAAAGCGCCCACTCATTAGAAGTGATCAATTGCGCTGTGAATTCAGGGGGTACTCTTATAAAGTGCACCCACACATTAGAAGTGATCAATTGCGCTGTGAATTCAGGGGGTACTCTTATAAAGTGCGCCCACACATTAGAAGCATGATCAGGAATTTAAGAAATGGTATCAGCATAGTTGCACATGATGGTGTGCTCTGGAGTGGACAAGGATCCAAATCCCAATGTCCTCGGCTGGTTTCCTCCTACCGTCTGTGAGCCGTTTCCTAGACACAGAATTATAACTTACACAAAATGACCCTTGCAATACTTGTGAAGTGACAGGTGCTTACCCTTTCAAGTATGGGATATCTAATACCATAATTTTAGCATAATTATGGAATTATTGTGTTATTGATACCATATACTTATTGATAATATTTTTATAGATGACTCCTACTATTCATTATATTCCTGGTAAATAAGTTGCTCATCTCTTCCATTATGCATCAAATATTGTTTAGCATTCAGTCTTTACCAACTGCTAGCACCCAAGAAGACGAATATGGACAAAATAAGGGGTATACCATTCTTACAATAAATTAAATTCTTATAATTTAATATACACTACAGAGTTCATTTCTCCATGTGAGGAATTTAAGCCATGGGTTGACCACCTGTTTAGGTAGGTGACCTTAAGTAAGTTACACAAACTTTATCTCTGTTTGTTTACATGCTGGTTTGTGCTTTTAATTTTTAGGATTTGACCACTTTTGTGTTTGTGTGTGCTGCACCTGCGGCTTGAATTCAGGGCCCAGGGGCTGTCCCTGCGCTTTTGCACTCAAGGCGAGTGGATCTCGCACCCAAGCCACAGCTCCACATCTGCCTTTTGGGTGTTTAACTGGAGAGGGGAATGTCACGGACTTTTGCACCCCTCAGATCTCAGCCTCCTGAGTAGCTAGGATTACATTCACCAGCCACCAGAACCCAACTTTTCACTACTGTTTTATGCAACCTCTGCTGATACTCTCATAAATAATATTTTATTTGTATGTAATTACTTAAATCCTTTCCCTCCTTATAAAGAATTTGAGAAAATTTGAAAAGAGATTATGATCTCTTTTATGTAATAATGAAGAAAATAAAAATGTCAAGGATAGTTATATGTAGAACACATATGTTGTCACAATCTGCTATTGTTTCTACTGAACCGCTTCGAGTTTAATTCATAGCTTCCTGGTGGCCAAAACAAAATGGAAATATAGCCAATAAACATTCTCACTAATAAAGAAATAGATTCTGCTGGCCCATCAAAAGTAACTTTTGCTTAACTTTGAACTGTAAAAAATATTCCTTAGGAAAGGCTTTACAGGGTGTACAGAGTGACACAGACTATAATCTCAATATTTCTGCAGCAAATTCAATCACAAATTTCATGTAAATGTTTCCATTAAAACCCAAGACCTAATGTAAAAAAAAATTATTCTGTAGCAAACAGAACAACATCCAATCATGCAATAATCACGCTGTCTGATAATCTAAAATGATTTCCAATATATCGTATGCTTGTTTATTTGTGAACTACATACATATGCACACATATATAAGCTACCATTTTATGCCAATTAAACTTCTTAGAAGACTGGATAGGCTTTAAGTCATGTGCGCTAAGTATTGTTTATCTTCTAGGCTTTCCATAGAGGTCTATTGTCAATAGATAATAGACAAAGACCTGGGATCTGTTGCTGGATGAGAATAGCATATTCTGTAGAACCCAAACTAGACTAGTAATTGTGACATTCTATCATTAAAAAAACGTGACCTTTCTAAGGTCTCCACCTGGAAGGCCATTCAGGTAAGGCAGACACAACCCCTCGCCAACCTCTCACAACACACCAATCTTCACTTTGGGTTGTAGAAAATACCAGAAACTTTTTTCAGTGAGGATTTTTTTTTATTTTATTTGTGAACATACTGTACAGAGGGGTTACAATTACATGGGCAGGATAATGCGTACATTTCTTATCAAGCATTGCAGCCTCCTCCTTTGTTTACCCTTCACATCCCTTCACAGCCTCCCCCCTCCCATCCCAATCCTTCTCCTTACCCCCCCTTACACCCCCTGCACCGACGTTGTAAAACTCGTTTTGGACATGACAACTTGTACTTCTCATTGTTGCAACAGTTCCACCTGTATCTTTAAACAACTGGTTTTCCCCCATCTCCTCCTCAAGTTATACTGACATCAAATATAGTAAAAGCAGGGGTTATACTGTGGGGGAGGAACATACAAAGCAACAAAGAGATAATCTTATAAATGCGTTAGAAACACATGCATGAAAGAAAAAAACATTAAAATACACATCTAACGGTTCATTTTCCTGACATCACATTGTCTGACCTTTTCCGCTTGACTCATAGATATACTAGATATTGCAAATAAGGGAAACCATGGGACCTATGTTTCTTTGGGCCTGGCTTACTTCACTTAATATAATTTTTTCCAAGTTTTTCCATTTCCTAACAAATGGGGCAATGTCATTCTTTCTGATGGAGGCCTAGAATTCCATTGTGTATATATACCACATTTTCTTGATCCATTCATCTACTGAGGGGCATCTGGATTGGTTCCATATCTTAGCTATGGTAAATAATGCTGCAATAAACATAGTTGTGCTGGTAGCTTTAGTGTGGTCTTGTTTGTGATCATTTGGGTAAATGCCCAAAAGTGGGATTGCTGGGTCATAGGGGAGCTCTATGTGAAGTCTTTTGAGGAACCTCCATACTGCTTTCCAAAGTGGTTGAACAAGTTTACATTCCCACCAACAATGAAGTAAGGTTCCTTTCTGTCTCAGTGAGGATTTTTTTGATCAATGGTCACACAAATGAATGTCCCTCTGAAGGCTCAGTGGAAAATCCTCTTAGCTATGTGTCTTGTTTGCAAGAACATAACATTCGGATGGATTTCTTTACACAGACCGAGATTCCCAGGAAGGTCTCTTGGACTGGTTTTCTCGTCGGAGAGAGCGGCCCGTCCAAGCACCTCAAGACTCCATATTAATTCCAGACATTCTGTCTGGCAGTGATGGTTTGCTCCTGTCTGTTGTGTTTGTTGTTGTTGCTGCCATTTGTTCCCTCCATTGTAAAAGTTACTGATGAATTCTGATTTTCCTTTAAAGATGCTCTTGATGCTATTGAGGAAATGTCAAAAATAATGAAGAAAAATCCTAATGTGCTGTCCGACTGAAGTCCATCTTTGGAGATGAAAAACACTCATAATGAAAATGAGTTGACAGCTTACTTGATGATATTTACAGCTGGATGTGACGTCAATCGGAAGGATAGCAAAGATCAATCTTAACGGCAAGCAGCTAAGCTTGCGTATTGATCTGGTAGCTTGCTCCTCTACAAATGGCAGAGACCATTAATACGGGAAGGCCAGAGACATGGAGAGGCCTAAAACAACAACTGACTCTGAGCCTTTAGAGAAGATAATTTAAGAGTGGTGATTTGATGATGGCGAGGGAGAGTGTGAATTCATGATTTAACCTCATGCACCTCCCTCTCCTCTGAAATTGATTGCCACCCGAAGAGTCACATTTCATTTGAGAAAAATGTCATTCCTTCCGTAATTTCCTCTGTAAGACTTGCTTAAGGAGATGCCATTCGCATTCTGTCTAATTCTAGTGCGAATGCCCTTTTCTGTGACAACAGAGTCGTTTCTGCTAGACAAAGTCACTTGGTGGGTGAAGCACAACTCAGAAACATCTAAGGTATCTGCTTCCATGTTTCCTTTTATCCCGTGGGACAATAACATAGGTCCCTGCCTGGAATTTAACCATGGATATGAGCATGTCTACTAAGTGCTGCCAGAAGACATTTACTTTGGGGAAGAGTGAAAGCCAACAGCGGTAGCCACTAACGGTACTCAATATTACAAATATATATCACTTGAATGTGGCCGCTGCTATTAAAACCCAACTTCTTCCACGCTGGTGGAAATATGAACACCCCGCTACTCACTAAATAAACCCTTCCCTCAGACATCTTGCCTTGTATTTTAATATACCTACTGGAACCTCACCAAATGGATGTGAGGTGGGCTGTCTGTAATAATGAACTTCCCCACCCCTAGAGATGCAGTACATCTGCTCAGATCAAAATGTGTTGTTTATGATGCTCCCACACTCTGGAGACATATGTACAGTACCGACGTGAAAATCACAAGTTTCAAACTCTTCAAATGGCTCCTGGTTAGTGGTGGGGGCGGGGGGGGGAGCCTTATTGTAGAATAAATCCTTCTGCAAATTTATAAAAGGTTTAAATCTTTAATAACAGTAACTGATGTACAAAGACATCCGATGTACTTGGTCATTGTTAGTAGAGAAAAAAAATGATAAATTTCAGCCTCAAGAGTCTCACACGTTCTTGAATAGACCCAAATGCGCCGTTGAGGTGAGAGTAAAGACAGAGTCAGGAAGTAATGATGATTTATGAGATCTTATAATCAAGACTTTTCCTCCTTCTTTTGTTAATGCTGACTGATAGGTTGAATTCCATTATCTTGGTTGTTCTTCTAAGAAATTTAAAGAAAACAATCGCTCAATTCACTACGATGCATTCTCTCAATTCCTATTGGCTAGTACTTCATGATGTCCTAAGCTATTTGACACTACTGGGCCATTAACAGATCTTGGTATTAATTTCACACAAGAAGGCAGCTTCCACTAACACACTTATAATAATGCCAATACTCTGTTAGTTTCTACATGACAATTCTACCTTCTATGACCTTGTTCATTAGGATTATTGTTTCACTCTGGCAAAGTTTGGTTAAAATCAAGTAAACTGAAACTAATTTTCTTCTGTGTTCTGGATGAACAGGGATGAACAGACAAAAAAAACCCCAAAAACAAAAAACCCACCAACACTCATTTCACACCCACCACCATAAGGGTGCATGGTGTGTTTATGTTGCCTAACAACACTCCCCAAATTAGAAGCTTGTAACAGAGTATCGTAATCTGAGATGCATATTTCATGTATTAAGTGTTGAAAGATGTTAAAATTATCAAAGATGTTAAGATATTATCTTAATGCTAAACGAAGCATTGTGAATTTAGGATTTCTTCAAACATTAACGACGTTAAACACAGACAACCCCGACTGTGAGGCTGCCTGATCTTGATGGGCTCAGGGCGGGCGACCGTGGGAACCGACTGCATGGGATGCTCCCATGTGTGCGTGCACACACGGTACACTGCACACGGCACACGGCACACTGCACACGGCACACGGCATACCACACATGGCACACGGCACACAGCACACGGCACACAGCACACGGCACACGGCACGCAACCAGAGAGGGGAGCCTCCAGACAACGGAGGCTCACAACGGAGCTCAGCAGCTCAGCTCCTTGCTCGGTGGTTCAGAGACTGTGTCCTGGTGAATTTGTTATCCAGGATCCCCGGTGGCTCGGGCGGTCAGCCGCTTCCCTCCTCTCCCTACCCCAGTCCGCTCCCTCACTACTCTTGTCCTGAGACAGTTCCTGTTCACTCATTAAGCACCACCTCCTCGCATTCTTCGGCCACGCTCTGCTTCTGAAGAAACGGAGCAAGCCATTACTGAAGTGCTCAGTACCTATTTCCCAAGCACAAGGAAAACAACACATCCTTTGGACAGCCTTACGTTTTTGTTTTAATGAACAGTTTCAGGCAAGTGCATAAAATGAAACCATGGAGAGTGGTTGAATAGTTTCCTACATCAAACTCCACGCTTCCTTCTCAAGAGCCCTGTGAGTGGCAGCCCCGGCCCCTCTGCCGGGACAGCCCTGGGTGCCTGCGGGTGGAGCAGGGGCAGCTGGGCGCTTCCCAGCCCTCTCAGGGCCCAGCCAGAGGCAGCACCTCCTGCTCCTGCCCGGAACAGCATCCCTCCGAGTCAGCGGAAACACTCACCCGTGTCAGAAAGCAACACCAAACTCTGGCCGTTATGGGAACAGTCCTTTGGGTGTGTAAAAAAACCTATTTCTCCACCCAGAGAGGGAAAGAGTTAATTACTTTTTCTTTGTGTTCACTCCCAGCTAGTGAAGTTTTTGAGAAATTCCGAGATTGAAGAGAAGCCAGGTGAGCGTCAGCCTTCTGATTTATTTCAATCTCTTTCCACAGAGACACGTCTTTTTTTATGTCAACTCGCTGAGGACTGACTGCAGTCATCGGAAAGATGCAATCATTGATTTCAATAATTAATTCCTGCTTGCAGAAGTAATGTTGCTTCTGTGCTCCTCCTCAGGCCCCAGTGCACAGGAAATCAGAGGCAAGAGTCCATAAACAGCTACATGACTTTGGGGAGCGGAGGTCCCCTAACATGCGTAGATTGGGGAAGAGCTTTTAGGCCTGGGGCTGGCTGAAGTTAATTCCGATGCAGTCCTCTGTTGTCTCAGGCTGCCCGTGATTCTCAAACCACTACAGAAGAGCAGAGAGGCTGAGTGCAGAGCCGACATCTTCGCTGCCACTGATCTCAGCTCAGCAGGAAAATCCATCTTTTACCGAACCAAAAGTATTCTCCAAAACAAAGGAGAAAGGTTCTAGAAGGCCCGACACCCAGGAGCAGGAGAGGAGGTGGGAAATCGTCAGAGATGAAAGCCAAGGGGAAAACGGTGGAAAGATGATTCGGGAAACCAAATGACCTGGTCCCTTATTATTCAAATGATTTCTATAATCCAAACCCCCTTCAACTGCAGTCAGAAATGTCCAAGTGGAGTCCCTCGGTGGTCTTTCAGAAGGGCCATGCCCTCGCTGCGGCTACTTTGTTTGCTTAACGCAACCAGAAGCCAAACCGGCTCCATGTAACAGTATTTTCTTGTCTTCTCTACGGCATTTCCATGTAGGCCTCAAAAATAATGTTCTATATGCCAATGCTATCATAGAATGGCCAACACCAGTGGAGGCACAATGTTTTTAGAATGTAATTAGTAGGACAGCTGTTAAATAGATAGATATTTGCCCATTTAATGCTGAAAAAATAACATTCTATCTCCTTGTCACGAAATATGTCACAACCCAGACTTTCCACTAATCAGGGAATTTACAGCCCCGAACTGACTGTGATGCCAGGGCTTTGTTATAAATTAGGGCACCCAGGGTTGAAGGCAGAAATGGAAAGCAGGCCCTTATTAGGCGTTTGGCCACGGACAGCCATGCCCAGTCAGGTACAAGAACCAACTCCTTGTTATTACCTGGTCCCAGGGCGATAAGTTTCCTGATGTAAAGAACAGATTAAAAGTAAAACGAGGCCAGATGTTTTTCCTATTAGGTGGATTAAGTCAGACCAAGCCTAAAATTAGGAAAACACACGGGGCTGATTTACGGCTGTGCTGGGAGGGGCGGCCGCCCTGGGACCGGCGCTGGTGGCTAGAGAAACAAGTCTCCACTTCTTCACCAGCCTCACCCCTGACTGCTCTAAAAATGCGGAACGAGAGCTCCAGCCTGGTGATGAAAGCCCCTCTCTACCAACGTCAAAATCCCCTCCGGCCCACGGCCGTGCCCGGCCGGCCAGGGGAAAAGGCAGCGCTCACTACCTTTCCTAACAAAAATATCTCAGGAATACAATGACCAAATCTGCCTGGTTCAAATGGTGGGCGGGGGGGGTTCCCTTAAAATAAACTCTTCTGATGGCAAGAAATCAAACTCCTTGAGCTTCACGAGGGTCCCGTGCAGACAATTCAAGCCCAGAGTGCGCTTGAATTCAGCGCGGAGCTCTGCGTGTCCGAGAGACGGCTGCCGCCCAGACACTCGGCCGGTTCCACCTCGCGGCTCAGTGAGCACACCGGCATGGTGCCACCGCCACTCCTTGCGCTGCAGTCAGACAGCCCCCTGCCAGGAACTTGACAGAGGAGAAAGCATTATTTGGGGAACAGCCTGTTATCTACTGCAGGCTTTCTCTGACGGCGGATTAGTGTAATGCCAGATGACCTCGATGACAGGTGCATCCTCAAAGAGCAAGGGCCTCCCCGACGCGGCCGCTTGCTCGCCTCCTACTTGCTAGTCAGCATCTTTAAGTTGGCTTGGACATGTGCTGTGCTTACGCTTCCTCGGGTAGCAACAGGATCTGAACCTGGGGCCTCGCACTGGCCAGGCAGGCGCTCTACAATGTGAGCCGCGCCAGTCCACGTGGAGCCTTCTGGTTTTTCATCCTCAGAACCAGCCCTGCCGTGAGCGAGCAGGGATGTGCACACACACACCCAGACCTCTAGGGAGGTCACGTCAACTCTACGGCAAAAATGAAGTCAAATGTGCCGCTCGGGACACGGTTTGGGCTGTGCCTGGACGAGCAGCGGGGACGGGGCGGCGTGGTCAGACAGTGAGTGCGCAACGCCTCTCCAACTCCCTGAGGTTTGTTACCACGATGGTCACAGAAAAGGGTTGCAGAAGATCACCAAGGAAGCCTGGAAAATGGCAAGAAGGCAACGTTAGGCCTCCAGTCGGACTGCTCCCACAGCCACAGGGACCTCTGACTGCTGGAAGACCAACTGTTACAAAGAGATGCAAAGGAAATTTTTATTAAAAAAATTTTCCTGCAAAAACGTTTATAGGATTAAGGGGTTGTGGTTTTTCACGGACTGGTACTGAGCCAGGGTTTCAGCATGCTGAGACAAGCCTGGAGGACCGCGTTACGTGCTGGTTGAGGAGATGGAGATGGAGTGAGCCTTAAACATGAAACAAATAGCGGGGCGCCAGTGGCACATACCTGTCATCCTAGCTACTCAGGAGGCTGAGATCTGAGGATCGCAGTTCAGAGCCAGCCCACGCAGAAAAGTCCATGAGACTCTTTTCTCCAATAAAACCACTAAAAATCTGGAAGTGGTGCTGTGGCTCAAGTGGTAGAGCATTTGCCTTGAGCTGAAGAGCTGAGGGACAGCGTCCAGGCCCAGAGTTCAAGCCCCAGGACCAACAAAAAAGAAAGAAAGAAAGAAAGAGCCGAGGAGGTGCACACATGCTGCTCTGCTCGATGCCCCCCTCCCAGACGCAGGGGGTGAGCAAGGGATACAGGCGTGGCTGCCTGTTTTGCGCAGCAGCAGCAGCAGGTAGCAAGAGCGACAGGTGACGTGAGATGCGGCTCAGATCTTGCACTGGGCGTTGGCGGGCGCGGCTGGAGCTCTGTTGTGTGCATTCATAAGCTCTTTTCCAGAAGAAGCAAATGTCCTCTACCTCGCTTACAGCATGTGTAATTCCTAACACATTCTTCTCCTCTTCTCGTGGCCAAAGGGACATGTCAAGAAGCAGAGGGCAGAGCCCGAGTGTGTGCGTGCCCGAATCCGTTAGCTCAGGCAGGGTCTGCGAGGGTGTGCGTCCACCCATCCGCAAAGACTTTTCTTTTCTTGTCAAGGCGATGTTCAGAGGGGCTAGTCTCATAAGGAAGGTACGAGGGACATTTCCTGTCGAGCTTGTTACTCCTTCCCTCATTCTTCTCCCGCTTTCCCTCCCCGCAACCTCCCCCTGAAGTCGTACAGAGCATCTCCAACGTGTTGGCGTCTGAGTGTCGCTGTGGCACTGGCTCCCCCCAGTCCTTTGTCTCGCCATTCTGTTCTCCCCTTCCCTAATTCCGATAAACGTATACACAATACCATCAATACGGTGACGACAGGAGCGGCACCATAGCGGGAAGAACACACAAAAGAAACAAGAACTCACACAGTGCATGAACAGCAGCAACAACAGAGGAAGACCTTTTGTGTCCGTGTCTTGGAGTTCATTTCCCTGAGCAGCATCTTACGTGGTCAGATGGACGTAGCTATGGAGCGATTCTGCCCCTCTGCTAAGATTATCCTAGGTGGATACTAACTGTTGCACATAAGGGAAACCATGGGACCTAGGTTTCTTTGGGTCTGGCTTACTTCATAATAGGATTTTTCCACATCTCTCCATTTCCTAACAAATGGAGCAGTGTCATTCTTTCCCACAGAGACAACCCTGACAGACTCACAAATGCATGCTTCTAAGGTGGGCTCCCGAAGGACCACCTATCCACAAGAACCCTTTGTGGACCAGTTTTCTCTCACAAACCACCTACAACAATGAAAGCTACCTAGTTCAGGGGGTGTAATGCAGGCCTAAAAACAGCACAGACAGCATTCTGACTTACTGGCATAGCATTGTACATTCTTGGTTTTGAGGAACTATTACGGAACTATTAGATCTGAGAGTGCTCACCTGGAATCCCAGAAATTTGGGTGGCAGAGGCAGGAAGATGATGAGCTTGAGGCAAGCCTGGCCAAAGTGAGTGAGACTCTATCTTCAAGACAAAGTAAAACAAAAGAGCAAGGGACAGCTCAATGGTAGAGCGCTTGCCCAGCATGTGCGAGACCCTGGACTCAATCACCAATATGTAAGCAATCAATCAATGGATCCAATTATTATCTGAATAAACAGCATATTCTTTTCACTAAGATTGTGCTCCTATATTTATCTCCAAAGGGAAATCACTAAAATAGGGGAAGATTTGTTGCCCATCTTTATAAAAATTTCAAATTATGTATCAGATTTTACAGAGGATCTAGCTCTTGTGTTCTTTTAGAACTGTTACAGCAATCAAAAGGCAGAAGAAAATCTTGAGAACTCATCCCTGGTCTAGAGACAAGATAATACTTAACCTAGAAAGAGAGTGCTCGGGCAATTTCCTTAAAACCTCAAAGAAAGCATATAGTAGTTCGATTACCATGGTAACTATGCA
This sequence comes from Dipodomys ordii, assembly GCF_000151885.1. Taxonomy (NCBI): domain Eukaryota; kingdom Metazoa; phylum Chordata; class Mammalia; order Rodentia; family Heteromyidae; genus Dipodomys; species Dipodomys ordii. Next base: position 20,080,869 of record NW_012267227.1, read on the forward strand.
ATATCTGTGAGTAATATATACAACTGCATTTTATGGCTACTGCATTAAGAGAATTTCCTTCCATTCCATTTGAAATTCTATTCAAATGCAAGTGTGAATTCACTGTTAAACAGATACATAACCTATGTCGCTCTAAGCTGAACAAAACGTCAAAAAATGAAAATTGTTCTACATGAAAATCGTGTTACATTACATTGGCACTATTAAGCCACTAAATTAATAAAAATGTGCAGGTGTAATTCTATTGAAGCAGTAAAATACTCTTGAAAATGACTGCAAAGTGAATCATATTGAAAGCTATCCAAAGGATGATATAGTAAACATTTTAGTAAACTACAGAAAATTCATTTTTCATGAATCCAAGGTTATATTTGCCTACAATGGCAATCTCCTGTATTCCTTTCTTCCTTTGATAGCCAAGTTAACTGCCATACAAAATTGTATTGCATTATTTACTACTGAATCGATAGGCACTCACATTTTCAACTTGACGCTGCCGATTATGCACTCTTTCTGAAGTTGCTTGTGTTTCTCAACGTATAACATCACAGGAAACAAAATTCCAAAAGGATAAACGGAAAGAGGGTGAAAAGAAGGCAGCCTTTGTTATTCACCGATTGGCACCGCCTACAAATTCCTCTGCTGAAATTCCACCCCAGTACCTCCAGATGTGACACTGTGACACTGTATGGAGACAGATATTTTAAAGGGCTGGCCTACGTGAAGATGAGGCTTGTAGTGTGGATCACAATCATTCTGACTGTGTCTTTATCTTTAAGAAAAGACAAAGGGGTGTGTGTGTGTATGTGTGTGTGTGTGTGTGTGTGAGAGAGAGAGAGAGAGAGAGTGAAAGTGAAAGAGAGAGAGTACCTTTGTGCACATCCATAATCCTAGACCCTGATTTCAAATCCTGGCACCTCCTAAAAAGAATCGTGTGGAGGGGATGCCACTGAGGACTTGGGGGAGACGGCCATCTACGGCCTGCCAGTGGAGACCTCAGAGGAGCCAGCACTGCTGAGCTCATCTTTAATCTCTGCCCCAAGATGGGGACCACGTCTGTCTCTCCACCACACCCATTCTTCTCTGTCTCTTGACCGTCCAGCTCCACTCCTGGGCACGGCGACCTTTAACAGGTTCTGAAATGTTACCCCCAGGAGATTTTTTTTTTTCTGGTTGTGGGGCCTGAACTCTGGGCCTGGGCGCTGTCCCTCAGCTCTTCAGCTCAAGGCTAGCGCTCTATCACTTGAGCCACAGCGCCACTTCTGGCTTTTTCTGTTTATGTGGTGCTGAGGAATCGAACCCAGGGCCTCATGCATGCAAGGCAAGGGCTCTACCACTGAGCCACCTTCCCAGCCTCCCGCCCCCCCCCAAGGGGATTTTATACAGTATGCAGGCAAACAATACTGTGGACTCCATTCCACAACTTTTTTCATTCAGCATTATAACCAACCACATGGTCATATTCTATCAAAATGTGTGATTGTATCACTGCACGATTTCTCATTATGTGAATATACCATAATTTATTTAACTATGACATATCTATTAATAAGGATCCAAATGTTTTATGATAATAAATAATACAGTGAGTACTCTGTACATGTTACCATTTGTGTGGTTACAGAAGACATCTTTAGATGTAGGATAGCAGGGCCCTAGATATGTGTATTTTAAATTTATATAACATGATTTATATAACATGATCAAGTGCCTGAGGTCAATATTATACCAGTGTAGATTCATGCAAAAATGTACATTAAAATATTTCTCCATATTTCCAGCAATAGTCAAAAGAATAAGACTTTTATGTAATATTCTATTGTTGTTTTAATGGTATTTATTATTATGAATGAAATTCAGCTTTTAAGAAAATTATTTTAATGCAGCATTTGGATTGCTGTTTAACTACACTGTCTACTCATAGTCTTCTTATATTGTTCTCCCAGATTGCTGGTGATTTGATCATCAATTTCATGAATTCCTCTCATATTAAGTATATTACCCCCTCTTCTACAATGTAATTTGCTTTTACAAATTACTTTTTGATGGTTTGTTATTTGTCTTTTGAATGTGTTCATGATGCTTTCCCATATATATTTTAATGCAAATGTATCAACTTAGTTAAACTTCTAAATTATGTGTCATATTTTAAAAAGCCTTCCTGTTCAAATCCTTTTTTAAATCTAATAACTTAATAGATTCAACTGGTATCTTGTTTCTAAAATATGTATGTTTGTGGATACGACAGCCAAGAAGGGATGTAATCACAAATTAAGTAGAAAAATCACAGAAGCATTTCCAAGTGAATTTCTGGAGAACAAATAGAGTAGGTGTCACAGATTACTTAAACTCATAAAAATAAGGAAAAGGAAAAATAAGATTGAAGGGTGTTTAAATACTTATTGTAAAGGAAACTTAGAGGTATTCAAATTAATCAGCAGTTCTGACACTCCGTAGACTGGGTCAGTCTCTAAAAGATAAAAACTGCTGAGCAAAACAAAGTTCAGTTGTACCTTGTTTATAAACAAGATGCCTAAATCTGAAAAGAAAAAATGAAAAAGAGATATGTAACAAGCATAAGCCCTAGTAATGGTGGTTTTGTTTTGAGAAACGCTGGGCTTTAAGCGCTGTAAGAGTGGGAACACGGGTAAGTGTCCTTCGCGAGGAACGAAGGACGCTACGCCGGTGTCAGCTACAGGATGTCTCCCTCGACACCCACACCTGAGCAGGAACCGGATCTGGCGACAGGGCCAAGTCAGCTGTGGGGTGCAGCTGCACGCTACCTTCTAAGTACAAAATGCAGCGGAGTGGCAGGCCACACTGTTTCTCTTCAAAAATGTGGCGCTTCGTCATGGAAGTAGCATGGGACCACTTCTGAATTATATTTTTGCTGCCTTTAAAGCATCCTGAAATAGGTTTAAATTGGGGCGATGCTGGTGGGGACCAAGGGATGGATGAGGGCAAAAACCATCGGTTTACACTTGAGTCAAAGCAGAGGCAGATCATTACAGCAACATTGGCAGAAAGTCCGCACCTGCTGGCTATACGCTACCCAACAGAGCTTGACCTAGGGCTGGCTACATCTCAATGGTAGCGCATTCACGTCACATCATGAAAGCCGGGGTTTTCCTCGCAGCATCACAAAATAACAAAGCTGATCGTTTGGCTGGACAAGATGGTGTCAGTCCTGCTCCCCAGCCCAGCCCCGCCGTGGTGACTGGAAGGCAGAGTTCTCTTGTCCGAGCCAAAGGAGCACTGAAGCAGAATCAACCACGCAGCTTGGCCCAGAGCAAGACAGAGGCGGAAGGCAAGGACACCCCTTCTGGTTTTCTGGTACTTAATTGGAGATAACAGTCTCTTGGACTTTTCTGCCCAGGCTGGCTTCAAACACGATCCTCAGATCTCAGCCTCCTGAGTAGTTAGGATTACAGGCATGAGCCACTGGTGCCCAGCTGTAAATTCTTAGTATAGTCTATCACTTTTATTTTACTTACATAAATTTCTTAGTTTTGACAAGTATCACACTTACACGTAAGATGTTCAAATTAAAGGAAGCTGAAAGAGGGTGTGCAGGGATTCTCTAAGTTTTCTGTATAGTTCTAATTATTCCAAAATGTAAAAATTTGAATCTGCCAAATATGTCTCTATAAAGTGTAAGATTTCATGATGATTGTGTATTAAAACACATACACACATGCATGTTTGCACATACATAAGGGAAGCAGCCCTCTTCCCCAACAAACACACTATTTAGAATGGGGCACCTACATTTTAAAGTTACTTCTACATTTATGTACGTGTTCTATGTAGTGCGTTGTATAAAGATAAAGGATTTTCTCTTTTTAAAGCAGAGCTTATCTGTATTGATAAGCTCCTTCAAGCCTGCACAATGAGTACATTGTGTGTGTGTATGTGTGGGTGTGCACACGTGTTTTAATACACTATCATCATGACACGTTCCGGGGACTCACGCAAGGGTCTGCCTTTAAGGTTTCACAGATGCTTGAAATCATGCCTTTCTCATAAACATATGGGGTCTACTCTTCTGTTACTGTGCGTGATTCTTATTGACACTAATGGGAGCTGTGCATGTGTAGCACTATAATTTGGCCTCAGACAAACTGAAAATCATCACTGCTGGGATGAGAAGCAAAGCAACCAAACATCGAGAAAAAAATGACTCCCCAAGACTCAAACCCTGGTATCTCTTTTCCCAGTCTGCAGTGATTGGCTACAATAGACTCTAAGACAAAAACACGGTACTGTTATATATGGTATTTGCAGGCTGCAGTATGTTCCTGAAGATAATACATCTGTCAATGATAACATAACGGCCTGAGCATTATTTAATAAAACAAGAATCATAATGCTACAAAAATAGGTAAAAGGAGCCAGATGCCTGTGGCTCACGCCTGGAATCCTAGCTTCTCAGGAGGCTGAGATCTGAAGCTCATGGTTCAAAGCCAGCCCAGGCAGGAAAGTCAGCAAGAATCCAAGAAATCCCCAAAAAGCCAGAAGGGGAGCTGTGGCCCAAGTAGCACAAAAGCTCAGGGACAGCACCCAGGCTGAGTTCAAGCCCCAGGATTGGTGGGTACCCCTCCACCCCCTTACCCACCCACCCACCCCATCCACCCCCCACCCACCCCCACAAAGCTAAAAGCTACTCATTGGCAATGCTGTGTGTCCTTCCTTTTAGAACTTCAAGATAGACCTGTACATTAAGTGCTTATTTTGTCAAACGCCTTTATAGTAGGTTATCTATTTTTAAGCCCCAAACTAAATTGTGGCTTGTTTTTTTACTTAAAATTTAAGATTATATACCATGTACCTATGAAGGAGAGCTTCAGAGTAGAAAGACTCCTCCGCTGTTCCACTGTCCCTTTTCTCCTCTGCAACTGAACAGGCGCATCTCAGCGGGGGCATTCTGGCCACGTTCCAAGATTAGGGGGTTGCTTCATATCTCAGCGGGAGGTGGAGATTATGTGTTTGGGGAAGCCACTGGAGGCTGGCAGGTGAGCCCGAGCGGCTGCGAGGAGAGAGGACTGCCAGTGAAGTCACTTTGTGACAAGTGTCCCCCTGCTGTGGGTTAACTTCCAGAAAGAAGGCTGGAAGAACACAGAACAGCTCACAACGAGGAAATCAAACAAAATAAATTGGACCTAATTTGACATTGTTAAAATAAGAAGTGTCAGGAGAGCTGGTAGGAAGTGGGAGTTATGAAGAGATTCTGCGGAGATTAAACATTTAGTTAGACAATAAAATAGCTTGCTGGTCAAGTTTAAGACATTATTCTTACTGTTTAAGCTGATGGGAACTTGTGAATAAGTCTTTTTGGCAAGCAGGGCTGCCAAAGAGTAGGAACTTAAGAGTCATTCATCTTTGCCCCAAGCAGAGAGAAATAGCCGTATTATAAAAGATAACCAATAGAACATAATGTTCTCAGTTTTACCAATAGATTACAAAGAATTGACCAGGAGAAAAAAAAAATAATAATGTACAATGACATAGTTTTCTTTTCCAAATCCAGTTGGCTCTTGGTAGAATGACACACAGAAATATTTCTACATTATAGTTTTTCTCATGCCAAAATATTGTCAATTTTTCAAACAAATTCTTCTTTGGCACATTCCTAAATGGTATAAACTATCTATAAGGGGTGCCCGGTGCAAAGAAGAGCAGAATCGTAGTGAACAAAGCCCAACGGTTTGATCTGTATCTTCCTGCAGGACCTGATCCAGGCACCAAGCAGGCTAATGTGCGGATGGCTCTCCAAAGGACGACACAGTCAACGGCTCTTCATACCCTCCAGATCCCACAGAATCCTAGCCACCCTCTGCCCTTAGGTGAGGAGAGATTTCCTCTTTTCTCCACCAAGTGTATCCTCCTTTGTTCTGTTCCTTTTCCGGAAGGATTCTATAATTGTGCATTTTACAGTGCATAACAAATCCCCAACTGAAGGAAGTGCTCTCATTGGTTCCAAAGCCCACACATTTACCTCTCTAAATATTTCAGTCCTCACGCAGCACCTCCTGTGCCTCTGAATTCATCTTGGAACAACAGAAGCTCCTCAGAAAGTGTGTAAATTATTTCTCTATGACCTGGGGATCCCAGAGAAGCCAGCCCCTTCACCTGCCATGGTAAGCTGGCTTCTCCTCTATCTGTGTTGTCTTGCACAAGGGCAGATGTGGCATTGCGGTAGATTTCATAATGTGCACGGCTGCCCTGCACACGGTAGGTCCCAAGGTGACGGTCTGTGTTCATATTTTACATGTAAGTTATTCTTCAGGCATTCTATTGTGATAGGTTTCATTCAGAGTGCATACCAAACACATCGGTATTTAGTTTTTTTTTTTAATTGGTCAGCATTCCAAATATCAAAAGAAAGCAGGAGAAAGCTAACCGGTAGCAGACTGCAAACATCTGAGATCTCAGAGTAAACCTTCTACTGAAATTGGCTATCTCTTTGCCTCTTTACTCCCTACCCTGTACTGAAACATGACACATAGAGGTTCCTGAGCACTTCTAACACAAAGTTTACTGTAAGAAAGCCAAGGGCATTGTCGATATTTGCCAGCCCTTTAAGCATAATCATTCCAAAAACCCCTGAGTAGAAAACTGTCTGGATAGGAGCATCACAGTCCTGATCCCGGGACTCAAGCGCCTCTTGAAAAGGATCTTTACGTAGGCCTTAACGGGAACTGTGCAGCCAACGCATAGGTAGTTGCCCAATCACCCAAACAACTGGGTTGCTGTGGCTGTGGCTGGGTTTTCTTTAGGCTCTCCGTTGGCACTGGGCTCCAGTGCGCTGGCCCGCGCAAAACAAGGCCTGTTTTGCTTGATGTTTGAGGTTAGGGAGTGGCTGGCAGCGTTCTGTGGCAAAGTGACACTTTCAACACTCTAAGTGATTTGCTGACTTTATTTAACAATATCTAAACCATTTTAACCAACAGTATCATATAGCTTGGCACGTTATACCACTACAGATCTTCCGGAAAGGATAAAATGGCCAAATATTTACATGCATTCCGTTTTCTTTACATATTTGTATTTCTACCATTTTGAAAATTAGAATATAAACATTCTGTTTAAAAAATCTGTTCTCCCCCTCATACTACATATTCAAAGAGCAAACACACTTTTTCCCTTTAGTGTGTGTGTGTGTGTGTGTATATCTATATCTATAAATATCTATAAATATAAATATAAATAACTGTAGGAATAGCTGGATTTCTATACTTTAAATATCTATGTCTAACCAATAGCCCCAACCTTTTGTTTTACGATGTGGAGAAAAATATAAAATCTACTGTCCCTGTAATTACATTGCCCTTTGCCATCTCTTTAAAAAAAAAAAAAAAAAGGAGAAGATGGGGGGGAAGGTGGTGGTGTTCAAGTTTTCCCCCTGTTTTATTTGCACCCTATTAACAACTGTTACTGGAGCTTTAATTATGCCCCGGTGATTGCGGAGTTGTGGCTGACTTGTGTCACTTTTCTCCCGGGGGACGCTTTATAATTACCAGCATCCATCCTGGCTGCCTGTAAGCTGATGCTTTTTTATTACCAGTTCAATAATCACCGCATCCTTGTGAACATCTGCTCTGCAAGCCATGCATCGGGGTCCCCGCGCCTGTCACTCGCTGCCCCTCCCCACGCTGACCCTGCTGCCCTTGCCTTCGGTTTGTATCTAATTTGTTTACCAGAGGCTTGTCTGGAGTGCCTCCCAGGGACACAATTAATACACTACATTTGCAAACAAAAGAAAATTTGCCCTCTCTCTCCTTTCTTGTTCCCCCCCGGATTATTGTCCTATCCTTGGGCCCCAGAATTTCTACTCCTAGGAGGAGAGGCGTGTGGAAAGTAAGAATGAGAGATGCGTTTCTCAGGGAGCTCTCCTCTGGGCTCCACTGGAGGTAGGAGGATGTTTTGGTGGTACGCTTGCTCTTGAGAACGCAAGACCGCGAACAGTGACTCATAGAACGCTTTCAGGCGGAGTATTCGGCTCCTGGGAAGCAGAGGAGGCTGTGCTGATTTTCTTTCTTCCTGGCCTTCTGTCCCGTGCTCTTCCTCCCGCCTCCTCTCTGCAGTCCTTCTCCTGTGTGTCCCCGGGTCTGCCTCCGCGGTGGCTGGGTTCTGGCATCAAAACGATGCCCGTCAAAGACAACAATGAGCACCAACAAGAGACCAAGGCTGGCGCTGCCCGGCCTCCCCAGGACGCCTCTCCTTCTGACTCGCCGTCTGTTATCAACACTGTGACACTGGCCACCACCGGAGAATCCTGGTTCCGTGTGAAGTAAGGAAATAAATGAACCCCAAAGTTCATCGTTTCAGTTATTTTCAAGTAAGTATTCGACAGCCGCCTGACATTTGGGGGCACACGGGAGCAAGCTGGGCAAGCCATGGCGTCACCGGACATACACGAAGCCGCCACCTTCCGCCCCCAGGAGGAGACATCTCAGGCGCCACAGCGCTGCGGCCACGCTCGGATCCGCAGCGCCGCCCAGTCCCGAGGCTGCATCTGCTGCATCGTCAAGGAAGGGCGTCATCTACCCACCCTCTGCTTTGCTTCCGTACCCAGCCTTCTCCTTAGTTCCTTGAGTGACTGGAATGTCCTACCTGTGGATGAAATTCTAGTGTGGGTAATTAACAGCCACTCAGCCCCAAGCCGGGATATAAAGTTCATACACACACACACACACACATGCACACACATGTACACTGAGACTATCACACAAACCTCGAGTCTGCTCGTGAAGACCAGCATTCATACCTGTGCTTTGAGTTACTCCACAAAGCTTAATTGAACATCTAGAGAAATAGGAATGAAAACACAAATGCTCACTAGGCCCCCATCTCCCCTTCCCTCCCCATATCATCAACACAAACAAGACAAGGACCTGTGTGGTATGACTATGGACTGGGGCCGACAAATGCATTTTATAGGAAGTCAGAGAAAGCAGGCCAAGTCTTCCAGCCTGGTTCACCAGCTGGACTGGGGGCCGAATCTCAGAAGTACCTAGTGGAAATGTGGGTTATCAGCCCGGGTTGCTGAGGACAACTAAGAGATAAAGGGACTGGAAGGCTAGAAAATCAAGTGGGAAAAGGGAGGGACAGAAGGAACAAGTCTGAGAAGGAAGGAAGGAAGGAAGGAAGGAAGGAAGGAAGGAAGAAGGGAAGGAAGGAGGGAAGGAAGGAAGGAGGGTAGGAAGGAAGGAAGGAAGGAAGAAGGGAAGGAAGGAGGGAAGGAAGGAAGGAGGGAAGGAAGGAAGGAGGGAAGGAAGGAAGAAGGGAAGGAAGAAGGGAAGAAGGGAGGGAGGGAGACAATGAGGCCACATCCAACAAAATTCATGATCAGAATATCCATTTAATGCAGATAAAATAATAGCACATTCTCAAAGTTACTTTTAAAAAGGTTTAGTTTTTTAAAATAGATTATGGTTAAGCTTCAAAGAGGGTTTTGCAACTTATTAGAAAGAAATTGTTTAAGAAAAACAAAATTCAAGTTATATTTGTATATGTGTGTGGGCATGTATAAAGGTATATGTATGTAAATTACGTATCCAGAAAACTAAAAAAAGCAATTCTATAAAATAATGAATACTTAACGTCTCAAAAATGAAACTTTAAGGTACACAGTTTAAATGTGTCCAGAGGACCAAGAGCTGAGAGGATGCCCCAGAACACAGCGCCTAAAGACAAGAGGGAGGAAAACAGTAGGAGCAACAGTGAAGAAACAAGCGCGTTTACGTACAGGGGCCCAACGCACACCTTGTGAAAATGCCAACAGAATAAATCAACAGAATGGCTGAGAGGTGAACTTTTAAAAGGCGAAGCTAGAGACGAGTCCAGGACTGGAGCAACTCAAGTACAGCACAGCTAAAAACGTCCAGGGTTAGAAAAATGATCAACCTCAACTAAGGATTTATCGAAACTCACATTACTTTGAAGAGTTTCAGTAGAACCAGGGCAGTAAATGTGAAATTGCCTATATAACCCTTCAGGCCCATTACTAAATATATTTTATGTCTGTTCAATTTTATTTTTTCCTTAAGAATTTTTTTCGACATCTAATTTTTTTGTCAATTGCCTTTACTACCGCCACTTTTTGAAGAGAAAATGAAAATCCAGAGGCCCACTTCACATATTTATGCCGCTGTTAAGTGCATTCGTGCTAAAGTAAATCTCACCGATTGTGAAACACACATTTACATTAAATACAAATACAAGCCAAAGTGATGTTGCCAGAACCCTGGTCAAGGATAGACAGAAGAGAAAAAACTGGAACCGGTCCCTCCTTGCTGCTAAATCACCAAGGTGCGTGATTACCAAAGCTCTTGAGCAGTTCCTCTGCGTGGGAAACATTTTCTGGCCACGTTTTTATAGAGATTGGAATCTATTTTGAAAAACGGGGGCTACGGGGCTCAGCTACCACAGCACACACAAGTCTCGGTGGCATAGATTATAGAAGGTGATTAGTTGTTTGGTAATTAGAGTTTGAGTTCAGTTCCTTGGAGGGCCTGGGGATTTTATCTGCTGATTTTATCTGCTGCTGCTGCTCATCTGCAAAGGTAGGATTCGGGGTGAGGTTGCCCTCCTCCAGTGGTATGAAGGAAAAGCAGAGGAGCAGAGAGGAGACGGTTATTCTGATCTTAGCATGAGAGAGGTTTGCTGTATGCTCTTAGAGTTGGGATCTCAGAACCTCGTCAGAGACGAACGTGGCCGGAGTGCGTGGGTCCCGGGCCCTGGCTGCCCTGCCGCCGGTCTGGTCTGGGGGCGCCTGCTGAGGCTTCCCAGCGGCTCTGCCTCTGTTTCCCTCCTGGCTCCAGCACTTGACTGGCTTGTCCCTCCCCCGCAGGGCTGCCTGCTACCTGTGGCCGTCCTCAGGAGCCCTTACCTCAGTTACCCCGTCCACCAAGCCCCGGCCAAAACAGGGATCAGTAACCTCCCGTGGAACCAAGGCCAAGGCTGACCAGACTCAGTCACTTCCAGTGTGGGATGCGGTCAGAATCTATTCTTGGTGAGTAAAGGCCCCTCTGGCAGGATGGGAAGGTTGTTGGGTTGGGTCTGCTGCTGATACCCAGCCCTCTGGGGAAGGCGTCCTGGGCGGGAGGCAGCCTGGCTAAGAACCTGCAGGCCGCGAGGAGCCCTCGCCGGGTTTCTTGACCAGCACAAATGCAGCCCGGGGCGCAATCGTCTATCTTTTAATTGGGTGAATAGGCACCCTTTGGCTACGAAGCTCTGTTGATCTAATTTCTTGCCCTTTGGTGTATTTCTAACTCTTAACAGCTGCCTTTTGCCCCTTTCCCAAAAAGAAAAATGTGAGTCATTCATTCTGTGGTTGTTATTCGACTCAAAACATTTCACTAACGCAGAAGATTAAGATGCATTTGACAGACAAACCCATTAGGTCTTTTCCTGCCCTGGGCAGGTTCTTGGCTTGGGCTGTGTCACCTGACTGGCATCTGACTGGAGCTGACTGACGGACGTGGCGGTGAACCCGGTGTGCCCAACGCAGGGCACGTGGTTCTACAAAAGCGACGGTTGGAGGAGAGAAGGGACCCGCCCGGGCCTGCGGGGCCAGCTCGGAGGGCACTGTCCCGCGCACAGCTACTTAAAGGCCATAAAAACACTTACTTTTTAAAAAGAAAAGAGAGGAGTAAAAGCATGGGCACGGTTGTTTCACCCATTGTCTTCAGCCACACCGAGATGTCCAACCTGTGGCTGGAGACAGACTTACTTCACTCTGGTGGTTGGAGCCATGAAAGACAAGCACAGGACTTGTCTAAACTTATACTGCCGCCCAGGATAAGAAGATATAAAGTTTGGGTGAAAAGGAAATACCGTTTGCACGACAGAGGCTGGACAAACAGCCAGAGAGAGCCCTGCTCACACCACGACTGTTTTCCGGGGGCCTCCACAACCAGCTCCCCTCCGGCCTTCCGTGGGTCGGATCGCCCACTTCTCCTGGATTTCTGTTGATGTTCCAGTGCTAGCCTGGAGCTCAGCCAGAGAGGCTGGCATGGTCATTCCCACATCCTTTGTTCCTCACGGTAGCATTTTAAAAGCACCTTCTGCTTTCTCAGAAATTGGTGCCGCACAGCCCAGAAACTAACACCTACTGCTTCTTAAGATGCCGAAGCCTTGAACCCCGCCCTGCCTCCCTCTCCCGTTCGGACGGTCTGTCTCTTCCCTACATTGTGACTTGCTTGGGGCTGTCAACGATCACTTCCTCTATTGGAATAGGTAGCAGAGGCTGCCACCTACACCCTTGCACTCTCAGCGCGCCATCTTCTACGTGGCGTTTTCCCAGTTGTTCCTCTGACCCTTTATCATCTGCCCTTTGCAGGACTAACAGCAGCACGCCTCTCACTCACCTATAGCCCGCGTCGTGCTCTGGAACTGCGCCTGGCGCAAGGCAGTACTCCATAATTATATGCTGGCTGAATAAATGCACAGCATGCCCTTTCACCCCACTGCCGGCCATTCACCAGGTTTCGAATGAAAAGCACCATCACTCTGCACAAACAGCACACACGTGTGGGCGTAGTTATACTGCTAAAGTGCCTTTGGTTTAAAAAAAAAAAGTCTTAAGAACACAGTACTCAGGGGATGTTTTTGGCATTTCGGAAAGTAGAAGCATGCAGGAATGGTTATAGACTAAACAACTATACGTACAGTGTAGACCTAAGTTGGCTGGACATTAGGCATGAGACATTATTCTACTAACCCACTCTGGACTGCTCAGTGGGGATGGATTAAAACATGTGTAACATGAAAATAAAGGAGATATTAGGTCCTTCCTGCATACTGGCACAGGTGTTTACATGGATTAACTTATTTAAAACTTAGGGAATGACGCGGTAGGTGGGTAGGTAGGTAGGTAGGTAGGTAGGTAGGTAGGTAGGTAGGTAGGTGGGTAGGTAGGTAGGTAGGTAGGTAGGTGGGTGGGTAGGTAGGTAGGTAGGTAGGTAGGTAGGTGGGTGGGTGGGTGGGTAGGTAGGTGGGTAGGTAGGTAGGTAGGTGGGTGGGTGGGTAGGCAGGTAGGCAGGTAGGTAGGTGGGTGGGTGGGTAGGTAGGCAGGTAGGTAGGTAGGTGGGTGGATGGGTAGGTGGGTAGGGAGGTAGGTAGGTGGGTGGGTAGGTGGGTAGGTAGGTAGGTAGGTAGGTGGGTGGGTAGGTGGGTAGGTAGGTAGGTGG
>NW_012267227.1:20095191-20125335 GCF_000151885.1 Dipodomys ordii
GGTAGGTATGTAGGTGGGTGGGTGGGTAGGCAGGCAGGTAGGTAGGTAGGTAGGTGGGTGGGTAGGTAGGCAGGCAGGTAGGTAGGTAGGTAGGTGGGTGGGTAGGTAGCCTCCATCGCTAGACCCTGTGTTTGCAGACGCATGTTTGCAGGATGTGTCGACAGTGTGGGTGTGTGGGTGGGGAGTCGAGGACACCCACAGGCCGCCGGCTCCATGGTCCGGCTCCACACACCGCCACACGCCATCCATACCCACCACCACCACGGCAGAGAGGAGGAGGGCATGTTGAGCAATGCCGCGTGGGCTGTCACCGGATTATCATTGTTTTCAAGGATAAGTTGGCACCTCTAATATGAAGCATAAGCCACTAGGATAAGGATAATTTTCTTTCTGGAAGGTCGGAGTCGCAATGGTGGCCACTGCCTGTCCGGGCGAGGGGTGCGGTGGGGTAGGGGCTTCTCTGTTCTTGGTATCCTCAGTTCGCTCCAGTGCATGAATATTAAGCTGGGGTCTGAAGTCTTCTTTGCGAATCAATGAAATGATTTTCAAGTTAGAGGGGTAATTTAAATTTACTGTCCATATATCCATGTCATGTCTACCCCTCCTCTGAACCTGATATAGATGATTATTTAAGAATGCTTCAGGTTTAAAGCCGGTGTCTGCATGATGGATATGCAGGTCTCCATCTCAAACACCCCGGCTAATGATAATGTGATCATTTGTCAATGTTAAGTTATCAACGTTCACAGAAGGCCGGTGGGATGCTCCCCGCCTACAACTCCCGTCCACGCCGGCCGGGTCTCCACCCCCGAGGAAAACATCGCCTGTGCACGCAGCGTGGCACGTCACCCCCTGACAGATTCAAAAATAAGAAAAATTGTGCACGTGTGTGTGTGTGTGTGTGTGTGTGTGTGTCACATGCCCGCTCGTGGTCAAATGCCACCTTATTAAAATGCTTTCCTTTGTTCTGACGTTAATAAAGGACTGTCTTTGTAAATTCCATTGTTATTCATTTATCCCCTGAAAAGGGGAACATCATTTTTGTTCAATGATGTACTTTTGAGTTAAAATAACTAAAATTACAGGCAGAGGCCTTCCCTGCCCACCGACTCCCAGAACCCTGCCCATGGGAAGCAGACAAGGCGGATTGCGGCGCGTAGACACGGACCCGGAGCTGCTACGACACCGAAGCGGGTCACATACGGCTCTCTGGTGGAGGAGCGTCACTAATTATTTCTAAGTCACTTTCTGGGAACATGTTAATTCATTTTACTTTATCTCAGTACAAGTGCTGTGGAATCACCACGGGTGATTTCATGACCAGCCTCTGAGCCAGCCGAGGGTCGGGGCTTCCACAGGGCTGCTCAGGCATAAAGAGGAGACGCGTGCAGCTCTGCTGTGATGTACCTGCCAGCAGAAGCCGGTTTCGCTCCCTCTGCCTCAGTCTCCTCCGGGGCATGCCTAACACGTGCAGTCATTGTAAGTCGTACATGAACGTTTACGGGAGTCGCTTGCTTGCGAGAGCGGCTGAGGCTGGCAGACTCTCCGCCCTCCCCCAAAGTAGAAACTGCTATTGCTATACTTAATTATAATTTATACCATCATTATAGTTATTCACAGCCCTGTGAGACGCGGAAGGCCTGCATCTCTGACAATAAAGATTATTTGAAGTTGAACTTCAGAGTTCTCTTTGCTAATGAGGCATATTTCAGCAGCACGCTCATCTATTCTTATCCTTAAACATATTAGATACTCAAATTACATCATCTGTTGTGAATGTGTACTTACTACCCAAATGCACACATAAATGTAAGCAGATTAACCCTCAGTTTATGCATTATGGAAGAGAAGAAGACGACTGCGTAAATACCACTTAAGCAAACATGTAATTTAGTTTTCCATTGCTCTTTCTGAATTGTCCACAGGAAGTGAGGGTCTCACAACTAATTACATTGAAAAGCTGAGTTGAAGGACAGCATCTTCATTCTAAGCTGGGACACCCACGCTTTATGGTCTGTGTGCGTTTACCTGTCATCTTGATCTCTGCTGGACCATCAGAATGCCGGAGTTTAAGTGATCCTTCGCCTCTCTCATCTTCTAGTTCTCATCCAATCTGGGTTTGCCCAAATCAGAGAACTGAGTCCTGCTCATGCTTTATCCTGTTATCCCTGTCTTTAACAATCTTGGTGATGTGACTAAGGATTTGAGCTGCAAAGCCATAGTAGTCTGGGTTTAAGTTGTTGCTCAGCCACTTACTACTACATGGACAAGGCCCTTCCGACTCGGCCGAGAATACCTCATCTCTAAGTGGAGCGACAGCATCAGTCCCCATCCTGAAGGGTCATTGTGAGGCCAGAGTTCATCTGTTTAATGGTCCCCGGTAAGAATTTGTCTACGAAGGTTTGCTATTAGTAACAGCTTCTTCATTTTTAGTTTAGGATATTTTTCAGGCATGGAGCAATGGTTTCATGACCCTAATTAGTGCTTCCTTTTCCAAACTTAATGGCTCTAAAGTTCTGGAAAACATATGTATTGAAATGTAGTCCTAAAAGTTCATGATATTTGCTATCACAAGAATTTTTTTCATATGGTGAAAATCCAATAACATCAATTTATCAGCAGGCTAATTCTACCTTGACCCCGTTTTGTTACTGTTTTGTTTAATCATACTGTTTCTTAGGATTAACTAGCAACTCAAATAAAAACGAGATTCCTAATATGGTAAAGAAAGAACAATATGCTCATAAGTTATATTTTTGTCCTGCATAATTAACTGTTACAGTGGAAACGACTTCAGTTGTCCTGGTTGGGGATAAATAAGCCACAAATGGAAGAGGACTATTTACAATCTAATACCCTTGTCATTCCTTCCATGGCATCATGGAAATGGACACCATGACTTCTGCCAGGGTTCTCCCAACAAGGTCTGTTAGTTCATTGAGTTGTTTTTTTAAAGTGTTCGTAGGAATTAAAAACATGTATTTGAAACATCTTTAGGAGGTCAGAGACACAATATTTAGAGCTAACAAAGTAGACGGCTGGGTGAAGTCCAACCATCCAAAGCCTGTGTGAGGCTTAATGAAATCTGCACAATGGAGGAGCCTTCTGCATTCGGTCCTGAGAGTGACCCGGGGCGCCGTCCCTCCCGGGGACCGCAGTTCACCGTCCTCAGACGGTCTGTGAAGCATCATCACGCGGAGAGTCTTTGTCATCAGAAGACACTTCCTGTTAGCACCAACGTGGGCTCTGAGGCGTGCTGGTTGGGGTGAGCCAGTGACGGACCCCGGTGAGGCTGTTGTCCACAGCGGACGCCCTTCCAGGGGAAGCCAGGCCCCTCCCCGCTGTAGTGATGCACGGACCGACTTTCTGCGCGGGAAGACATCCAGCTTACATGAACGATTCGACTGATTCACTTCTGTTTGCTCCTCTTATGTCTGCGTCTGGGTTGTTCTTTCTTCGTTGTCACTGTTGTTGTTTTCATGGGCACCAGGTGAAGTGACCTGCTCCTCCCCGCAGGCCTGCTGCGCTTCCTGAAAGGGAAGAAGGCTCTCTTCTGGCCTAACGCTTGCTTCTCTCATGCCAGCTTCTGACTGAAGTGCCAGACCCTCAGAACACAAATCACAGAGCTCCCCAAAACAAAAATACCGCAGCAGTTAGGAAAATGTCACATCAGCAGAAATGAAGAGCAAAGGCTTAAAAGAGACCAAGAGTCGGCATCCCAAAAAATGATGCTCTTCTTCCTCAAGGCAGTAAGCAAGGCGAGGAGTGGATGGCAGGGCTCAGTGGGAGGGTATGTGCAGCGCACACACAAGGCCCTAGCTCAGCCCCCAGGACAGACAGACACACAGACACACAGACACACAGAGTGGGAGGGTATGTGCAGCGCACGCACAAGGCCCTAGCTCAGCCCCCAGGACAGACAGACACACAGACACAACTGAAATTGCAACTTGTTTATTACAGTGCCCACAGTGATGAACGTGTGAGACTGACATCAGACTTTCCGTTTCCTTTCACCTGCAGAGCAGAGGTAAATCCTTCTCTAATTAACATTTCAGTATCGGGAAGGAAGCATGGCCGCCCTGAAATTGTACTCATAGCATTAATTTAATCAGTTACCATTTTGTGAGTCAGGAACATATTCTGCTTTGTGGCAGGAATATCACATATCTACACAAGCAGGGGGAGACATGCCGATGGAGAGGAGGGCATGCCTTTTTTCTTCTATCATAGGTATAATTCTCAAATGTTTCTGTCTTCGGACCCCTTCTTAAAGTTTTGTCTTTAAGTAGTTAGACAAAGGAGCTGCTCCTCGACGAAGGAGCATATAACACAGCGAAGTGAGCAATGTCACCCAGACCCCTTTTCACGACTAAAAAGTTGTGGTTGGCACCAAAGATCATTACACATGTCATCCTATGACAAACGCTTATTGACCGTAATAAATATAAGCACTTAATAATTAATTTAAATCACAAGGATAAAGCCATGATCTACTAAACACAGTACTACGTATTTAAAAACTACCACTTACAAGTTTTATTAGCGTATTGTAATTGTACAAAGGGTTTTTCTGTGGCATTTTTATGGGACGTACTGTGGCCAGCCGCGGTGGCACGTGGCGGGGGGGGGATGGTCAGCGTGGCCAGCGGACCACACCTTGGGTTGGAGGTGTGGCTCAGGGGGCAGAGTGTCTACCAATACATCAGACGCTGAGTTTGAGTCCCAGCCTCAGACAAAAGAGAGAGTGGGGGGGAGGGAGAGAGAGAGGGAGACAGAGAGGGAGACAGAGACAGAGACAGACAGAGAGAGACAGAGAGAGAGAAGCAGGCGTTTTTATATACTTTTGTATCCGGCTTATTAAAGATGCCGCTGCTGTAATACGTTGTGTTGGTGCAGCTGGCAAGAAGGAACTAACCTCACGTGGCCATATAGAAAGGAAGGGACGGAGTGATAGAATAGCTTGTCTGATAATTTTGTATATCCTTCTTTGAAAACACAGAGTCAACAGTCCCTTAGCGGGCGGTGGCAAGGTAGAGTCTGAAACTTGCCGATCAATGTGCCCTGATCTGTTACATTCAAATCTCCTGGTCTGTCTTGCGTTTACACGGATCTTTTTACCCGGCGACGATTCTATAGCGCCAGCAGGGAGACGGCCGGACGGGTCAGGAAACCACTCAGCTCACAGAGGGGCTGCGGCCCAGGCAGAGAGCGCACATCCCTCCCACTCTACTCGGACCTGAAGCAGCATGGCTTTATGCCCACGTCCCAGCGACCACCTCAGCGTTTGCTCCAGGGTGGAGATCTCCCCAGCGTCACCACGCTTCTCTGCCCCACGGAGGACATCCCTCCATGACGTAAATGTGCTGCAGCACGCATGCACAGCGCTGGTGAGCGCGGCAGCTGCAGGGCACCGCACCGCGCGCTGCGGGGCGGCTGCGGTGTTACCCGGCAGGGCTGCTCTGCTCCACCTGCGCGCAGGCCCGCCCGGCACAAGCCAAGATTTCCAAGCCACCGTGGGATTTGGAAGAATTCAGTAGCTTAGTACTCTGCCGATCTCAACGGTGCTTTTGTCGATTCACCACCGAAGATCCACTCTGAGTGGCTAGCTGGCCCTGCGCCCTCTGGTCTCAGGCCACGGCCCGAAGGAAGCGGTTTCGGGCCCCAGGCCGCTCACTCAGCCTCTGGGTCACAGCCTGCTCTCACTCAGCCAGGGGCTGGCGCTGTCACCATTTCCTTTTGTGCTCAGTTTTCATCCACTCACAAGTGTTCAGCAATGCCGACCACATATGCTATTCGATGAGCTTTTCCAGCCATCTTTCATTTCTAGTTGGAAGATCTGTAATAAACAGGTTTTGCTTCTCATGAGCTCATCATGTCTACTTTTAATATCTACAAATGGGGCTTCGGTGGAACCTAATACTGTCCACACACATTCTAGAGCATAAAACATAATGCTATAAATTTCCAGCAGCCAGAAAGCCAAGCACAACGTAGCTTTCATTGTATTTTCATTATCTTTTTCTACATTTTCCCCAATTTACTGAAGAATTCAGCAAATTTTTATCTTTTTCTTCAACTTACACAAAGCATGGAACTTCTCAACATAAAGATACAGAGGTAAATCTCGTCATCTCTTATGAACTAATAATAACCTAGCTTTCACAAAAGCAATATTAGTTTTTAAATGTTAGGTTTATTGAAGTGTTATTGACAGAGATCATATGTTTAAATTGTTCTTGTTTTGACATGCGTTGTGAAATCATTACCACTATAGAGGTAATTAACACATAAGTCACCTCGGGTGGCGCCTTTTATTTGGTGAGAACATGAAGATGTACGCTCATCAGATTTCAAGTATACAGACAGTTATTAACCATAGTCACCATGTTGTGTTAGGTCTACAACTCATCCTGCATACTGTATCCTCAACTTGCTAGTCTCAAGTTCATCAATTTTTGCATAACTCTTACTAAGTACTAAATGAAGTATAAGTACATTTTAAAATTAACAAGAAATTAAAAATCATTTCCTTAGTATTACTATAGAAATAAGTCATAAGCGTTACTTAATTTTGCATAGCTTAAAATTGTTTCAGCATTTAAATATAAGTTACAGGAACTGTAGAAGGCATAACAAAAAAGAACACGCTCACCTTAGAAGTAAACAGGAATAAAGAATCAGCTTCTAAACCTTCCATATATTCATACCCTCATAGCACCACTTTAGCCTAGTCTACTGAATGCAAGAATCTACCAACAAAGCACCCATTAGTTTTCAGGTCAGTAGCATCAGCGTTAACGCCTGTAGCATCTGGAAAATTTCCTTGCACACTCGGGAGAAAGTGACCACAGAAAGGCAAGTGACACTGTACTGCTCTGGCAACAGTCTCCTTATAGCTGACCTAGCAGGGGCTGTGGGGCCCTGGCGCGGTCAGGGGTGGCGGGATCAGGGGTACTCCGGAGACAAGCTTTGAGAAAAACCGCATGCACAGTCACAAGAATTACCATTTATATGTGAAGTTGCAATTTTCAACAACAAAGCAGCTTGAATTTATTAGCTCTAACCACTACTGAAATCCAAGTTAAGAGATTAAAACCTTAACTGAAGGAATCTAGGAGATGGGATCTTACAAACGCATCGCACTGCCAGTAATCTAGCATTTCCTAGGCTTGTGTTGTGAGCATGAATAAGATTATGACTTTCCAGAGTTTTCAAGTCTAAGGACATATTTTGAGATAAAAAATTGAAAATATCCTACATGGATGAAAATCTATTCTTTTTTTTAAAAAAATACACTGAAGCTGGGTGCTGGTGGCTCACGCCTGTAATCCTAGCTACTCAAGAGGCTGAGATCTGAGGATCATGGTTCAAAACCAGCCCAGGCAGGAAAGTCTATGAGAATCTTATCTCCAATGAACCACCAGAAAACCAGAAGTGGCGCTGTGGCTCAAGCGGTAGGGTGCTAGCCTTGAGCTGAAGAGCTGAGGGACAGCATCCAGGCCCGGAGTTCAAGCCCTACAACCAACCAAAGAAAAAGAAAGAAAAAAATACACTGAAAAATTAAAATCACTAATGAGCCTAGTTTTTTGGATTTTGCTCATCTTCATTGTTATTCTTGTAGTTAATTTCATTCTCTCCTACAAGTATAAATTGGTTCTGTAAATTACTTAATTTGTTCTGAACACCCTCAATTAGCTGTAGATACTTCTCACCTTTGCTGGTATTTTTCGCAGATATTTAAACTTTCAACCAAGCAGAAAATAGAAAGCGGAAATAGAAGCAGAAAGTAGAACTAGAAACAAACTCGATAGTGCTTTTGTCTCCGTATCTCTAGTCAATTTTCCTCATCTCCTTCGATTTACTGAGGTAGTAGACTGGCTCAGGCACCGCCACCCCAGAACAGAGCGTTCTCAACAGCCCCGGCAAAGAAGAGCTGGAGCCTGGCCTCCTGCGCCTCGCTTCCCAGGGGAGGTGTGTCCGCTCCCGCTCTGCCATTTCTGGACAGGCAATCTTCCTTTCTTCGAAGTCTGTGCTTCTGAATGCGAGCCTGCACAATCGACTGTGCGGCTACCGAGTTCCGTCTCCCAGATCTTAGCCTGGCCCCACCAGAAGAGGAAGGAGTAGGGAAATGGGGCAGAAGGCAGGCAAGTGGCAAAGGCAAAGGCAGGCCTGGCTGCCAAGGCGGGAGGAGGAGAGCGGGAGGGGAGCCGCTGCTCAGTTCCTCAGTCACAGTGCACCCATACCCGGACGTGCACAGATATAAAAAGTCCCTCCCGAGACAAACAAAGTGCTTTGGAGATCATCTCCCGCCTGGCAACGCAGACATGGAGGAGCTGGAGGAATCCTGCCAGTGGGGGCTGTCTGCGCTGCCGTCTCGGTCCTCTCAGAGAGCGCCAGGCTCTGTTGTTCTGTGCAGCACTAAAGATGTCTTTCAGCAAATAAAAGTGATCCTCTCAACCACGCTTTCATGGCTAGGATTCTGAATCCAAACAAAGCCATGTCACACTTAAATAAGACGCGGGCTTCTAATCTATGCTTTCTACTCGTTGCACATAAAAAGCACTGCAGCCTTTTCCTATCTAAACACCAGATCTTGAAGTTAAGTCATAAAAATGAAGGATGTCCACTTTCAGAAAGGAGTCAGACATTGCATTCTGAGAGAAAACACTCCAACTGTCGTTTTCCTTCTGGTTTTTAAACCATCTATTCAGTGGACTAGTGTCTACATTTAATCAGGCTCGGGACCTTCTCCCAATTAATTGGAAAAGGAAAATGTTACATCTGGACTGGACTGCACGGTGCAGAGTGTAGGCATTTTGTGCTGCTGCTGTGTTTGCGTTTGTGTGTGTCTGTTCAGTCAGTCAGCGCCTGCAGAGAGACATGGCAAGTGCGTCAATTTTTAATCTCCTGCATGTTTCTAAGAACTTTGACCACCTTGCTTGTCCATGGGCAGGAGCGAAGGAGAAGGAGGAGCCAAGGCGACATAGCCTGGCCTGCCATTTTGACACGGGAGGTACTGAGCAGATGGCTTGTGGCTTCACAAAATTCTAGTTCCAAAGTTGATCACTCTTAAAGGAGCTTGAAAAACACTTCAAACTCTGGTTACTTTAAACCAAACTTTTGTTCTCTAGGGTACTGATGAAATCCAGCTCTCAGTATGCTTTTGTCATTAAACAAAAACTCTGAGGGTGGTTTCACAGGGATTTTTATGCATTGTTCTACGTTCCATGTTTGATTTATAAACTGCTGAGGGGAAATGGGGTTGTAAACCTAATCCAGGTTTATGATAGAAAAGGGCAGCACATTTTAGAAACACCTTGTGGTCTTACAAATAGAGTTAACTTTAAGCAATTTATTTAGTTAAATAACTGACTCAACTATGTATTAAATTGCTGCCAGTTGGAAATAATGGAGCTTGGCAGTTTTACTGTCAAATATAGTGGGTATAGGAAAATATGGGGAGACAGGAGACCTGCAAAAGACCTCGCTGCAGCAGCTTTTAGTGATGGAAAAATCAAGTAATGCACCTTGACGACACTCAAAGGGAAAATGTGAAGGGTACCCTTCCACCATTAAACAGTTAATTATGGTGTGTTTATGTGTATAGGGCTTGATTGTTAATTGCTTGCACTGAATTGTTCTATAAAGACATGGCTTCTTGCCTGGCCTCCTATGTACTCAGAGATTGACCTAGTGGTACGCCCATCTGTTTTCCAGGATACACACTGACTGACATAAGTTTGAAGTTTAGATTTTCTAAAAGAGGTTTTATACAATGTCTTGTGCAGAGATAAGCCACGAGGAAACCCCACAAATGCAATGGTAAAAGTGGAAGTACCACAGGCTTTGTTTCACCATGGTATTCAGAGGCACATTTATGAGTCTCTACTTCTATGTGCAAGAAAAGAAAAAAAAAGAAAAAAGAAAGTATTCTAATTATGAGATCCCGATGAGTTTTGCAAGAAAGTATTCTAATTATGAGATCCCGATGAGTTTTGCGTCCTCTTTCTGCCCAGTTATAGAAAATAAGAACCCTGGGAAGAAGTCAAGAAATGTAAAATTTGGGGGTAGAACAAGATTGATATGGTATGATTCCAGGAAACAGACAATTGGCTATACTGCTTGTACCTGATTCTGGAACTTAACTCTCTGCTCCTAAAGATATTTTAAAATAAGATTGTAAGAGTTTGTAAGTGACGGAATGATATTTCATGCAGACTTAAAATTTTCCAATAAAACTTAGGTAAACTTGAGTTATCAAAGTCTTCAACTCTGATCTGAAGTATAAACTTCAGGAAAAATATTACTATGATTTGTAATTATTTTAATTGTGTTCATTAACTTACAGTATTAATTAAGCTACAGTTAAAAAATAAAAGCAAACCAAGTGTCAAGTGAGATCATTCTGCCCTCTACACAGAGTTAGAACTGGCTCAAGGGCCCCATGCTGTCTTCAAGGAATGCCTACACCTAACAAAATTTCCAAGGATTAAAGTATAAGGAGCTTCATGCTTCAAGTTCATTTGAACTTGGAACCGTATGACTCACAATTCAATTAAAAAAGAATGGTGACAGTAGCTGAACACGACTTACAGGGCACTGTGCACAACAAACTCTATTTCTTCCTTACTTAGATGTTAGGTGTTATCAAAGTTCTCTTGAGCCAGGGAACTCTATATTAAGCACAGCACAGAAAAGTGAAGCCAGTCTCGGTAATAAATCCTGGAAAAATACACCAACTCAATCCATAAAGAAGTCACCCACATGCAGGTTCGCCGCACTACTTTCCCAATGGCGGGCTGCATTTTGCAGAAAGCAGGACATCTGAAAGAATTCAAAGGGAGAGCAATCAACTGAAGGACAGCGTGCAGTTGAAGTCAGTTGGGTCTGGTTTGAATCAGGAGTAGAAAACACAGCTTTTTGTTCTTCTGTGAACCTCAAGCTCAGTGGTGTAAAAACTGTTCAAAAGAGTATAGATAGTTCAGCTTGACGGATTACGCGAGAAGATAAGCATGATCTTAAAATGATATACTGCCTCAAGAAAGCCGTGTTTTCTTTCCAATTAGTAGTGAAGTAAGCCAAGAGGGTTCCGACGGTGCTTCTTGGTAATAACCCCTGTTTATTTTCTTTTATCAAACTTAGGGCTTCCCCCTTTTATTCTTCCTGGCTTTCTCTGAGTTAAAGTCTGGTCCATAAAAAGGAATGAAATCATCTGCTCATTAGCTTTCAACTTAGTAAACTTGCCTGTTTCCTTCATCGTCTTCCCTGGTTGCCATTCTTCTCATCTATTTTCACATTCCTTATGTGGTGTGTCTGCCCCAAATGCCTCAACCCATCAGCTAAATTAGTTCTGTTTTTACAACAGCTCACGAGCATTTATGGCTGGAGCTCTCCCTCTAATCTAGCTCTCTTGCTGCATGTACTATTTCTTTATTGACCTTAGTTTGGAGAGCTTTAAAAATAATATATATCAGCAAGGCTTGCCTGCTTTCTAATCATATGTTTTCTCCTGCTAATCATTCAGTTACCTGATTAGAAACAGATGCAATCTATTTGAAATAAGAACTTAAGGGTGAACTGCTGGTAATGGTTGCATATTGTTTTAGATAAGTCCATGTATATTTCATAAAACGCCCTAGAAATGTTTCAATAGTAAGCATTAGATTATATGTTATATTGTTTTTCCTGCCAACTGACCCATTCCAGTTCAAGACAAGTGACAAACAAAACAAGTAAGTAAGCAACAACAACAAAGATGTAGCCAACGGTGAAAGCTCTAGGAAGGTTCTAGAAATGAGGTGATGTGGACACAGAGGGGCCGTGCTACCTTGGGCGGACTACACACGCCAACAACCACTTAGAATGTGAAGCAGAATGCAGTAATTAACTGAAGTATCCATGACACTTTAGATAAAAGGAGAGGAGAAAATGCAGAGCTCTTCCCAGGGAGGGTCAGGGAGAACTTAGGAAAGGTGTCGTGAGAGAGAACACAACAGCAAAGTCCCCGTGGGCAGATGGAGAACGCGTATGGGGTCTACGCTCAGCACGCGCGGTACTGTGGAAAGTCCTTGCAGGCTGGTGATGATACGGTCACCTCTGAGTGGTGAGAGAGCATGGGGGGGGGAAGGAAACAGCTTGACGCTTAACTAAGGTGGTTCTTTGTCACTGGTACAATGTCAAACACGGTAGGCAGAGGGGAGCCATGGGATCAGATACCTGTGATAACTCTACATCAACACATACAAGTACTTGTTTTTATCATATTGTCAACAAACCGAAGGTTCTTAAAAGAAAAAGGGTCTCCTGGCGAGGTGCCTGAATTCTGTGTATTCAGGAAGGCTGAGATATGAGGATCATGGCTCAAAGCCAGCATGGGCAGGAAAGTCTGTGACACTCTTACCGCCAAAACACAGAAGTGGAGCTATGGCTCAAGTGGTAGAGTACCTCCTTGAGTGAAAAAGGAACTTGCCCAGAGTCTGAGTTCAAGCCTCAGGACTGGCACAAACAAACGAAAGAAAGAAAAAGACAAAGGCAGGGAAGTTCTAGCCTAGTGCACATCTGTAATGATCTCAGACACATGGGAGGCCTAAGTGCAAGGATCCTGGTCTGAGGCTGGCCAGAGCAAAGGTATGACACACTACTTTAAAGATAATTAAAGAACAGAGGGCTGGGGCGTGACTCACGGTAGAATGTCTGACTAGCAAGTAAAAGGTTTGGAGTTCAAACCCAGCATCGTTTAAAAAAAAAAAAGGCCCAATGAACCTCTCCAAGTAGAACTGGATCTACACAGGATGCTCTCTCTAGTTGCTCTGATTTTCATACATGATGAATCAAGCAGGAACGAACCTGTGTTTCTGGCACCTTCCTGAGCTGTGCGGAAGCAGCGTGTCACGTGACACGCCTGGGCGGCTCCCTCGCTCAGCACCGTGCTACTGACAGAGGGTCAGTTCAGTAAAGAATCGGGCATTTAGTTCCTTACCAACAAATCACCAATTGTGTTGCCGACATTTGGACACTAAATTCTTAGTCTTAGTAAACTGAGGCTTTACCATTATTTGACAGTGTGGGGAGTGGAGAATTCTCATCAAAAATAAAACAAGTATGAAGGGTCTCTAGGCTTAAATTCCCGGCTCAGCATTGAAATAATGTTCTTTCTTTGTGGTCAAATGGCTCACGGAGACACTTCCAGATGGACGTGGAATTAGATGGCGGCGCGTGTTCTGGTTGGGGGAGGGTTTTACGGAGGGCTGCTTATTAATGATAATAATAACAATCAGACACCTCAAACCGTGATGCTCCTTGTGTGGACACGTCGGCGACTGGCCAGCAGGTACTCTTTCTATACCAAGCACAGAAGCAGGGCCTTGGCCCACGCTCGGGCAGACCACGGATTCGACTGCGTCATCTGGGCTCTGAAAGGCAGGTCCTCTGCAGCTCTGAGGGTGGCAAGGGCTTGTGGCATTAACACTGTAGAGCTGAAACGCCAGGCTGCAGAAGCAGACAAAGACAAAGAGCCTCTGGCCTCACAGACTACCTGTCAGAGCCTTGTTTGTGGCACCCACGCAAACCAAACACACGGACGGCGGAAGTAGCTAGGAAGATCCTCAGAGCCCGGGCCCCTGTCATTAAGTTTCACTGTCTGCTCTGGTGTTTGAATACTCAGACACACTATGGTGCCAGCCAAATCCAACCAGTCAGCTTGTATTTCCTGTGGTCTTCTAGAAAACGCACATGTGCCCAAGTCCTAAAACACAGCTGAGTTGCACAATTTTTTTTTTGAAAAAGGAATAAAAGTTAAAAAAAAAGAAAGAAAGAAAGAGATGAGGGCGGAGGAGGAGAGGAAGTGTTCCAAACAAACGAAATGTTGATCTACCTTTTATTAATTTCATTTTTTATCTTCGTGTGTACAGACGTTTGACAGCTGTGACACTCCTGGGCAATGCATTTGAAAAAGAAGACATAAATATTCAGAGACATATTAGAATGCTGTTCAATGTAAGCACCTGTCTACTTAGTGTTGACAGAAAATCATTTACTTTGCTTTATGCCTGCTCCCTCCGGAGACCACAGAGGTCCTATTTTATTTAAAGAGCGGGTCCCACCATCAGTGCTCTTGAAACTGCAAAATATACAAATACACGTAGCTAATTATATTTATTGGGGAAACAGTTTGGTTTTCTATTTTCCATAACACTTAAACAATTTCGTCCATCTTGACCTCGGGAACGACTTGCCCCGGGGATTTGGTGAACGGGAGACTTTGTGCAAGGCCTGAGCCAGCGCCCGGCCGGGCTCCGTCTGTGGTCACCTGCTGAGCTTCTCGAGGATGGCTTCCTGGCAAGTTCTCCGTGGGCTATGACGGAGCTCACAGTGGATGAAAGCACGCGCCACATGCAGA
The DNA here is from genome assembly GCF_000151885.1 of Dipodomys ordii. NCBI lineage: Eukaryota > Metazoa > Chordata > Mammalia > Rodentia > Heteromyidae > Dipodomys > Dipodomys ordii. The sequence continues at coordinate 20,109,593 of NW_012267227.1, forward strand.
CATGGACCCCTGTGGATGGGAGGCCCCTTCGTTCTCCATTTTGTTTTCCTAGGTTTCTGTGGCCAGAAAATGTTGACTAGAAAATTTCAGAAGGAAAACGTTCACAAGTTCTAAGCAACTCTTTTTTTTTTTACCATGAATCACTATAATTATACATTTTGTTATTACTACTATCAATCTTATGATATGCCAGACTTATAAATCAACCCTTATCATAGGTACAGTACATTTAGAGTTCAAAGTTTCCGGCTTCCAGGGGAAGTTTTAACTGCTACAAAGAAAGTTGGTATTGCGTAAGGCAATGCACCATTAAAAGCAATTAAGTCCTGACTTAAATCAGATATATCATAGTTCATAATATTTTATTTCTTATCCTCTCTGGCCAATCACGTAACTAGAATGAACAAGTGAATAAAGAAAAGGAAAGAAGAGAAAGAAGGGAGAGAGGGAGAAAGAAGAGGGGAGAGAAAAGAAGGGAGAAGAGGAAGGAGGAGGGGGGAAGGAAGGAGGGAGGGGAAGAGAAGAAGAAAGGAAACTTTGGTTAGGACAGTGAGTCACTACCCCATGAAGTCATTTGGGTACAGACTCTCAAAGCCGTACAAGTTAGTGCAATGAAATGAATGAGTGACCCCCCGAGACAGTCTCCCTCCCTGTGCGTGTCTTGAAGCAGTATAGTATGCAAGGGTTAATCATGCCTATCCTCAGAAAAGCCTCCTTTGGCTGAATCTCAGGTCTGACTCACAAGACCAAAGGGAGCTGAGCAGTCTAACTGGCTGGGCCTGGGGAGGCCGCGGGAACCGCCGGCTTCAAAACCTTACAATGCTGCCACCTACAGGCACTACTTTCAAGGCGGATTCCACGGGCGTGTTTTCCTGCCCTTCACAATGAAACACACCAGAGCGAGGGAGAGGTCCAGAGCCCCAGGCCCGGATTCCTGCAAAGAGTTAAGTCACCAGGTGATGGAAAAGAACAGGCCCTTTAGCTCAGCGCGTTCAGTGCCGTTTCATAATTTAATTAGGAGCATCACACGGCAACCAAAGCTGTCTGGAGGAATTATGAGCCACAAGCTCAGATCACATGTGAATCCTTTTGCTCAATTAAAGCTAAGCAATTTTTAAGGTCCCCCCCCCCTCTTTGCAGTATATGCAAAGAGCAGTGGAGCGTGGCCTGCATATTTTTCACATTAAAATTATTGCATAAAGCCTGTAGCACTTGAAATAGTTATGGAAATCAAAATGTTACACTCTGACCCTGGACATTTAAACTTCGTCATTTAAAAAGCTATTGTTACCATGTTCTCCTTTGTTCTAAGAAAATTACTGTGGTTAGTTATAATAGCTGAATGAATAATTGCAGGGGGAAGAAAAGAAATATGTAATGGCGCGGAAATGACTCTGGAGCCTACACACTGCTAAACGGAGTTTTAATTCTGTTTGAAGTCCTGGCATGGTGGCTAGAGGCATGGCTAGCTCTGCCTTCCTTACTGTACCTGTCAATAAAAGTGACCGCTTCCTTCCCAGCCAGCTGTGTAGTTACTCCCCTCCTTGCCAAGAAAAATCCCACAAAGAACAGGATATATATATACATATATATGTATATATAAAACCCGATGCTAGGTTGATCTATTTTATTTATGATGTAAGCACATTAGCTATAATGCTCTTTATTAAGCTTTTTCTTAAGTTTAAAGGCTGTCAGGATTTCACTAGCATTCTCCTTAATTACATCAGAAGACAGGAAAAATGGCATACTTTCTACTTTATCTGCGCTTTAAGCCCATATAATCAGAAATAGGGTTATAATTTTGGTAATTTAAAATTACACATTGGGATTATATTTGTACTTTGGAATAAATCAAAATATTATTTTAAGATCAAGAAACCTGAAAGCATTTCAAACTAACATAAAGTTAATTTTTTTTTTTGGCGGGGGGGTCCAGTCGTGGGGCCTGAACTCTGGGCCTGAGCTCTTCAGCTCAAGGCTAGCTCTCTACCACTTGAGCCACAGCGCCACTTCCGGCTTTTTTCTTTTTGCTTATGTGGTGCTGAGGAATCGAACCCAGGGCCTCAGGCATGCAAGGCAAGCGCTCTACCACTGAGCCACCTTCCCAGCCCCCTAAAGTTAATTTTAAATGTTTATTTGGGAGAATAAGCATTTCTATTCTTAAAAGAGAGTACACACTAATAAAAATATGAAATAGGATACAAAGAAATAAGCCAGAGCCACAAACAATACCACATTACTGGAATAGATTGATAGATTGATTTTCATTTATAACATCTCTAGTATTTCCAAAAGGTTTGTTTGCAAAGACAAGCGAAACTAGGATGAACAACAGAACTTCCAACCAGTCGTGTTTTTTTCATAACTCTTAGATCAAAGAGAATAGGCAATGCTCATTTTACAGCATTATGGCCTACTTACTTTTTACAATAGAAGTAATTCTGGATGGTAGGGGCATTCACGGCATTGTATCTGAGCCACATATGGTTTGTTAGCTTCCCAACAGCATGCACACATGATGCATTCTTTGTTTTTTTTAAAAAATCTGCAAAGGTTAAATCTCCGGTGTTTGCAACCAGATATTTGTAGGATTAACAGCTCCTTTAAACAGTAGTTGGATTTAACCATAATAAGAATATAAATACAAGACGACATTCCTAAGGGGAATACAATTTTTAAAAAATTTCCATATTTGCCACGATAAATGTTATGCCTAGAAATTTTATAGCTAACAGAAACACAGAAAATACTATACCCAGAGCTAGAAAACTGTTCCAGTACAAAGCAAGCCTGATATATTGCCTTCCAAATACACAGCATATCCCTGGTAAAGTTGTAAATTATGGTTGCAAATGAGGCCACAAACAAAATTTTGCTCAAGGCATGAATCATAAATTCAAACAATAATCATCTCCTGCGTGCGGCGCAGCGACTTCGTCTGCTTCTCAGGCATGGGGATGGAAGTGGGTCAAGGGAATTTAGCATCTTCTCCTATGAAGCATGCCGCGGTGCTGGGTGGGACTGCCTCTTTTAAAATATGGAGGCTCTGCTCTACAGTTCTGCATCCTGAAGGATATTGATGTCTTACCTCATGCTGACACCGAATCAACAAAACTACATTTTTTTTTTTTGGTGAGGAAAAACAAATGATTCATAACAGTAACCTGCTACGTGGAATTATGATGTGTTTTCCCAACTGAACATAAAAAGACATTTACCTGATGTTAATGCCACTTTTAAACTCTCTAGTAAATATTATGTCTTACACTATTGCTTACATATATCTAAAGAAGTCAAGTGGTTTTCTCTTCTATATTTTTATAATTTCTAAAACCTTTCTAAGTAAAAAAAAAAGCTGAAGGGACTGGCCTTTAACAAATCTGTCCAAATCATAGGCAAAAAAAAAAAATACATGAGCTTAATTACTTTAGTGCCAGTCTCAAGAATTACCTTGGAAAAGCACACAATAGTACCATATTGTTTAGAAAGCAGTTTTGGGATATTGACATGAATATTTTTACGGACAGCAAGAATGAATAACATGTTTGCTTAGCTGTAAATTCTTTTCAGGGCACAAACGTCCTGTTACTTGAGCATTTAGCACACTAAGTGCTTATAACATACTAGAACCGTGCTGTGTGTCTTCTATAGAAGATCTCAGTTAAGTTCCACAAAGGTTCGTTACAGCAAAGGTTGTATTTATATCCATTGCGCAGATGAGGAGAGTGAGAGAGACGTTGGAAAGTAAAGCCCTCTGTCCATGGTCTCTGTACGCTAGGCACTGGGCTTTCAAAAGTGGACTGAAGGGTAATTATTTCACAAGCAAATAATAAAATGTTCTTTATAAAAAGCAGTAGGGACATAAAACATGTTGTGTTGTAAGCCTATTCCATTAAAATCAAATCGTTTATGGGTATTCATGGGTCACTAATAAGCTACCACAATGATTTACTTAATGCAATCATTCAAAAAGTATTTGACCACAAACTATGTACCACTCTATCCTCGATGGGGCGACCTCACTGGTGAACGAAATAGAGGTATCGCCCTTAGGGATCTTTTAAAGCTGAAGCAGAACAGAGAATAATGGGATTTTGGCAGGTGATCCAAAAGATGTTTCTGAATACACCATATTGCAACCAGGATCTGAAGAAGAAGAATGATCGTGCCAGAACTTACTAAGTATGTTTGGTCAGAGGAGAGGGCCCGCACCAGGGGCCTGGAGCCACAGCAGCCTGGCGCTGGCACGGCAGAGGCTGGTGGACGCACCCTGTGTCCACGCCCACCCTTGTCACCCCCGAGCCCAGCGGAGAGGAGGAGCTGCCTCCGGCTCTTCCTGCTCCTCACATCCCGCCCCTCACTAAGGGGTGGGAGCTGTTAGCTCAGACACATTCTCCGGAATGGGTCTGTCTCCTCCTTTCTATCGGTGTCCCCCTCGACCCCGCCCCGGGTATGCTGCGTTTCCCTGACTGACCTGCTGCTCTGCTCTGTCTCCTCATGCCCTTCCCCTCTCTGATTCAGAGTCGCCTTCTGGAAATGTAAAATGGACCTGTGACGCACCCTCCACCTTGTCTCTCAGATGATCACTTCTATGCTACCTTTGGAGCAAGGCCTTTCTTCATGGCTCAGTCCAAGTGGGACTCCCCCTAGCCCAGCACAGTCACGCCTCCTGACGGGCAGTCTAGTCCAGCTGAATCACTGCGTGTCCACCACTCAAGGACATCCAGAGGGTCAGCGTAGTACGCAGGAATCAAGACACTCCAGGGCCTTTGGGCCACAGTACTCGAGGATTTTATACCAGACTGAATGGGAACATTTGGGGGAATTCTGGACGGGACAAAAATACCATGCTGGCTGTTGCTATGTGGTGAATAGATCTAAGAAGAGCAAGAGCAGAAGTAAGAAGAGGGAGGAGGAGGCCAATTCAGAAGTGCAAGTGGGAGAGGGTTTTGGCTTGAGGCAGGATGGCAGTACTGCTCACAGGGAGACATGGGTGGATTTGTAATTTAATTTCAACTTGCTGAAGGACTGAATTTGGAGAGGAAGAAAAGCAAGACGTTAAGAATCATTTCTGCTTTTTTTTTCTTTGACTGTGATGTGGGGGTGGGAGAAATTAAAGGAAGATAGATAGACCTAGAGGTGGGAGAGATAATTCAGACTGGATGCATTGAATCACTCTGAGTCATACCTAGTTTTGTGGAAACCATTTGGTTCTGTTTCAGGTTCTGGTATTTCTCCTTAGAGGAGCAATTCAAGGAAAGGTCAATCTATTAACAGAAACAAGTATCATTTTGAGCAGATATCCTATCCTTCCTTGATTAGATGGCAGCACTATAAGAAGCAAATAACAGCCCGTGAAGAATGATGAACATTTAGCTCTTCATTTTTTATGCCAGTTTCTAAAATACGCCAAAAAAATTTTGTCAAGGAATTTCCAACCCTAAATATAACATAAGGAAGAGCGTGTGGATTGATGAAGCGCTTGCACTGCTGCCCCTGGGTTCTGCTCTTGCGTTCTGGCACCGCCGGTGCGTGTGGGGCGGGAGGAGGCTGCCTGGGGCTCTGGCCTCCGAGGGCCTCCCTCGGAGCCCGCCTGTACTTGGACTCGGAGCAGGGCGCCCGTGTCAAAGTGGGAGAGCACCAGAGAGGGAAGAGGAGTGGGGGTCGGAGCAGAACAGCAACTTCTGTCACCTCACAGAGCACCTACGGTGTTCCTTCATCCAAAGAGAAGGTGAAATGGTATTTTCAGAAGGCTCTCTAGTCCACCTAAAGACTTTATCTTCTTGTAAATATGAAACCGTTAGGAAACTGAAAATTCACTTTTCCATGATGTTTACAACAGTACTAGCCATTGCATTTATCCTTTCCTTCTGCTAATAATGTTTTAAAAACAGCAATTTATTGGGCTCTGGGGTAATTCTAAATTTGTCTTATAGCATTGATGAAGATTAAGAATACTTAATACAAATGACAGTGAAGGTACCACTCTCTTTAGGAATTGCTCTGAAATCCTTACATGTAGAAGACAGTTCGAATCTTTGCAGAGAAAGAAAAGCAAGTACTAATTCAAACCTTCACAGCCATGCTAGAATTCTGCAGCCAATATTGTACTTGACATTAATGATTGTAAGAACTGAATTGTTAACATGTCTAATAGTAATGTAATATAAAAGTAAAGTCATAAAAATATGACTTTTGTGAACACAACTGAATTTCAACAGAACTTAATACATGAAAACCGATGAATCCTGAACAAAGGGGAAGCACGCATTCAGGTAAAACCTTGAAATGAACTAGAAACTTCATGTGCAGCATTTCTTGTGGTGTCTTGGCCTGTGTCTCGCCATTACAGCAACGGTAATAGCTCCGTGCCTCACTCTCCTGGGCCAGCTGGACCTACAAGGAAGGGCTGGCTCTGTGTCGGGTGCAGCACCAATGTTACCCCAGGCTCCAGAGACATGCCACGCCTAGAATCAGCCCCGACGGCAGTGAGGCTCTCCCTGTGCTGTCTGGAGGGTGTGTCAACAGGGCAGATCCTAACTGGCTTCTCTTTGGGGGAAGGCCCTCAGCTCTAATACACATGGACACTGAGACCGTGGCTGCTTGCACTCCAGGCTGCCAGCCCGCCGCACCCTCTGACCACAAGCTGCCTAACCCATAGCATTCCGGAGGCGAAAACATGCGTGCACGAACTTCCACCCGACTCTCCCTGTTCCTTCTCAAGATCACTGTTGGTTTTTGTTTTTTTAAATCCACCTCTCTATCCCTTGTCCCGCATCCAGAAGAGCCTGACCACACTTGTGTTGTCTCCTCGAGACTTAACACTCCATTAGAATGAGAACGTTAGCAAAGACTCTGAGCATTCAGAAGTGGGTCGTTGGCTTTCCCGCTCTAAAGCAGAAAGAGCCAGATCCTGGGTCTGCAACATCACTGTCCTTCCCTGGTGAGCGAGGAAGCCATTGCCTTCTCCCTCAAGTCTCCCACTTCCTGAACAGACAAGATGGTTTCCAAGCGAGGACCATTAAAGGAGTCAGCACACACAGAGGAACATACGTTTCAGTGTCTCACTGTCAACATTAGCCTTTAAGTAACTCCTTTGGGCCCTGTGCGTTCCTGAGTGTGCTGATGCTCTTTTCTCTCCTGGGGAATGGTAGAGTAAGATTCGCTTCTGTAATGGCAAAGACTCAAAGCATCAGCAGCATCTCCTAGCCTAGAACAGTGTGACTTTGACCCTAACAGTCAATATTATCCTGACTCATTTTCCAAATGGTAAATAGCATACTCTAGAATATTGAGCTCACGTCCATACATTCTTCCAAGAAAGAAGATACCATTCCTAAAAACGTATTCTCTCAGATGATAGATAGGTAGATAGATAGATAGATAGATAGATAGATAGATAGATAGATAGATAGATAGATAGATAGATAGACAGATTGATTAGGAAGACAGATAGATAGATAGGTAGATAAAGAAGATGCAGTGCTTCTTGTTCTTCACCTCGGGTCAATGTGTCTGAACTTAGAGAGAGCCACGTAGGCATATGATATGTGTGGAGCTCCGAATGCAGGTGCATGATTGAATAGGAGCCAGTGTGGTTGGGCAGCCACCAGATCCACCACCACATGTGCTGCCATCCGCCAGTCAGAAGACATGTGAAGGGATGCCGGCATGAAAGGAAGTTACCGGAAGCGGTCTACCGAGCGGGGAGAGAGCACAGAGGAGCGTCCACCCACTGGCCGCGCCTCCCTTGGCAGTGGAATGCCCGTGATGGAGGCCGTCCGAACCACACACGTCATCTATCTGGACTGCGTTAGTTATTACCGTCCCCACCGAGGTCAGATGCAAACACCCACGGAAGCCTTGCGGCTGAGATGCCAACTGTACTTGCTCTCAAAGACCTTTCCTCCCCCACATTCCACCGCCACGGAGCCCGGAGACTCAAAGCCTGGGGCGGGGTAGAGGCACTTGCAAACAAAAGCGAACTGAAAAACAATTATAAAGTCAATGAAATTAAAACAAAAGGCAACCAGTCACTCACCTAGCTGTCTGAAATACTTGTAAATGTATAGAAATATTTTAGCCGAGAATTCACGCTAACTCTTGACACCCCACAGTAAACAGCAGGGCCTTGCTGTACAGAAGTAGTTCTACAGCAAGACTTGACAGCCTGTCTCGTCACTGTGACAATCAACCGTGTTTACTAAGCATCTATATGCCTTTCCAATGCCATGGTATTACCAAGTGCTCTCAAGATTTTGCACTGAAGACATTATCACATGTTCTGTTCAGCTTTTTCCTTGCTCCCCTCCAATTTAACAACTGATCTCCAGGCCGGGGAACAGCCTGGGGTCTGGAGCCCTGGCTCATCTAAAGGACGCACAACTGCTGGTCCTGTAGAGTCTCCAGGGTTTACATTTTCATGACAAAAACTCCCCAACCAGAGAATGCCGCTCCGCACAATGTCATGCTGCCCCCCCCCACCCCGCGTCTTCCAGCGCTTGGCTCCTGATCCTCGTGGGCCTGTTCTCATTAAACCGTTTCCCCTCGCGAGCACGGCGCAGCTCGCTAGACCACCAGCTGGCCTTGTCCTGCCTTGTGACCCGTTTCTTCCAGATTTTCCTTGCCAGCAAGATTTCTGGGATGTCTAAGTACGGAAGTCCCTAGGTGACTCCAGTTGTACCTGTTTAATTCTTTTCAACGGCGTTAGAATTTGGCTAAGAAGAATGGTAGTGTGTGAGCACTAAATTCTTTTAAGAAGCAGCTTAGCACACCACTTTTTCCTAACATGCGATGGAGAGACTCGGCCACAGCCAGATGCTTTTTAGCTTCATAATTTGGGGTTCTCGGCACAGTTAATCTTAGTGTTTCAGGGAAATTCTGTTTACTGAATGGGAGGAACTGGACTGGGAGGTGGGGGGGGGGAGAGAAGGTGTCCAGAGCCCCAAACCAGGAAACATGGATGAAGAGGCCTCGTGCAGTCTTCTGGGCGCAGATGGACTTGAGGCAGGAACTCTGCTGTGAAGTTGCCAGGAACACAACGACCACACATGGCCTCCTGGGAGGAGGGAGAATGGGGACGTGGTCATCTGGTACACTTTCTTTACTGCCGGAAATGGAGCCGTTAGCTCAGCGATTGTCCTGGACCTGGAGTTAACGAGCACCTACGCCAGAAGGGACTGAGCTAGCGTTTAGGGTCCTGCTTCTTCTACCTCCTCTTCTTTTTCTTGCCCATCCCCACGACTCTGGGTCAGGTCTTCATTCAGTAGAAATTAGAGTCTTAAAATTCTTTTCTCATGGTGCTCTCTCCTTCCAAACTGGCTTTCATGCTACCGTGGGAACAACTTTTCTAAGATAATAACTTGGGGCACTTTATTCGTCGGATGAGAAGCCTGCAATGGCTCTCCCCTCGATTCACCCGAAGAACTGAGGGGAGACCGAGCGTTGTGGAGACAGGCTTTTCTATCTGTCTGTCCCTTCTTGACACCTCTGGTCTAACCTCCAGCCAATGCTCATGAGCTCATAAATTATCTAGAACCCCCAAGATAAGCAAAGTGAAACAGCCAAGCCAAGCCAGGCACGCTGGACTCCCCCCCGGCCCCCCGGGCTCAGACACTGAGGGGATGCGGGAATCTCCCTGCTGCTGGCCAGTGGGGTCACACGGGTGCCTCTGTGCATGGGGCGCGGGCTGCACGGGAGACACTGTAAGGGCTCGCCATTCCACGTGCCCCCGGACCACGCCGTCCCCTCCACAGGGCAGAGCACGCACACCGCGGTGGTCTCTCCCACCTACTCAACAGAATCCCGTACTGGGTGTCCGATAAGTAGGCGTCCAGTAAAGATCACAGACGGAGCGTTCGTCTCGCTGGGAATATGGGCAACACGACGCGCCACCACACGCTGCAGCGTCCCTTGGGGCTCGTGTTACCAGGGCACCCCTTGGTCCCCCTGGCCGGCACCTCGCCGCCTCACGGAGCCCCACCCCTCACCGCAACACACGGGGAGCCAAGGTTCAACCGCGCATCTAGAGGTGAGGCGGACATTTACTCCACTGCACACGGCTACAGCTGAAAGACCCAGAATATACCACCGAAGGAAGACTAGGAGGAGAACCTGTCGGCAGACATGAAAGAAGGTCCCAGAGGAAGTGCTGCCAGCCCACAGCTCCACACGAAAGAGACCCTCAGAGACACCCGTGACACTGCAAGCCTAAAAGGAGAAAACCGAGGGAAGGGGAGCGAGTCTGACAAGAAAGGTACTCACTGCCGCACTTACGTGACTGAAACCCCTCGGCGCATCCCCCTGACAATTAAAAAAGACAGTCAAAAGCCGCTCCAAACTGTAAAAGGCCCTGACAATCCAACAACTCATGGAAAAACACTCAGCCAGACGCTGGCGGCTCACACCTGTAATCCTAGCAACTCAGGAGGCTGACCTCTAAGAACTGCGGTTCAAAGCCAGCTCAAGCTGACAAATCCATGACATTCTTCTCCCCAAACTAACAGAAAGCCACAAGTAGAGGTGTTGCTCGAGTGGTAGAGAACCAGCCTTGAGCTCAGGACCCAGTCCCAGCCCCCCTCCAAAAGAGAAAAAGAAAAAAAACTCACTGTCCCTTAACTTACACACACACAAGGCAGAACTATTCATTTTTGCCAAAAAAAACACACCAAAAACTAACACACTTTAACGCTTAGTTTTTCATCTGTGTTAATAAGTTTCATCTTATGTTTAAAACTGACAGTGAGACAGTTTTACTCTTATGTCAAAAATTTCTGAAAGTCATTGAACAGTTACAGTTTTCTTCAATACTAGTAAGGTCACTTTACATGACTTCAGCCGGCGCGCCCCCCCCCCTCCGGGTTTCCCACATCCCTGGGCAAAGAAAGCCACGCCGTCTGTACTTAGTTCCAGTCCATGCCCCCAGCTGAAGCCATGTGTGCGCCTCCTGCTACACGTTACCGCTTCCACGGCCTAGACCGGGCCTTCCCGGCTCAGTGACCACGCTCGCTCGCAGTTTCACCCTGCCTTACCAGTTCTTCCGCCTTACAATCTCTCAGGCACCTTTCTTCCTGAAGAGACTTGCTGGTTTCCTTGCAGTGATTCCTCCCTCCCTTCTTTGAAACATCTACCTTCCATAATAAATACTGAGTACCCCCTTTTCGGTTAGCAACCACCACCTCTTACCGTATCTTTGTTAGAAGATCATATGTCTTCGGCTTTGTTTTGATTTCTGTGTTTGCAAATAGAGAGTCACATGCTCAGAAGGAGACACACACACACCTACATAGATGTAGGTAGGTAGGTGTGTGTATATTTGTGTATGTGTGTGTATAAAACAGTACAGACAAAATATACAAAGGGAGGAAAAATGAAAGCTCATTTACAGTAAGTATAAATCCTAAAGCTGAACGTGCTTGGAAAGGTTAGCTCACATCATGACTTCTTTTCTTGGATGTTTATAGAACGGCGAATCCTTTAAAATGTGTATATTAAGAACAAAGCCTGCGTGAACTTGATCTCTCAGCAAGGCGGGGAGGAGACCATCCTGCATTTTAGCAGACACTCCAGCAACCTCCCACTGGCAGCATTCAATTGCACTTTCACACAGTGCCCTTGAAGGAATGGTTACTGGGGTCTAAAATTTCCTGAACCTACAGCCATTTCTTGAAGACCTCAAAAGGCTTTTTTTTTTTAAAAAAATAAAGATAACTAAGGGCTGGGAAGGTGGCTCAGTGGTAGAGCGCTTGCCTAGCACGCATGAAGCCCTGCATTCAATTCCTCAGCACCACATAAACAGAAAGGGCCAGAAGTGGTGCTGGGGCTCAAGTGGTGGAGTGCTAGCCTTGAGCACAGAGAGGCTCAGGGACAGCACCCAGGCCCTGAGTTCAAGCCCAGGACTAGAAAAATAAATAAGTAAATACTTAAATAAATAAATAAATAATAATTGCTCTATACACACCCCTGGTTGCCGTGTGCTGGAGTATGCATTCGGGTATGGGTAAAGAGTATTTACTATCCTCTCCCTTACACTTCAAAGAAAAAAAAATACGCCTAAGTTGATGCTTGCTTTTCTTTGTGTAATAAAACTTCTCTGTGGCAGTGGCGTGATGCAGCGTTCACGGTCCATCCTCTCTGGGAGGAACTCTCCCCACTGAGATTCGCCGCCCTGAGCAGCGGTCTGCGTGGTTTCCCCCGCCCTGAGCAGCGGTCTGCGTGGTTTCCCCCGCCCTGAGCAGCGGTCTGCGTGGTTTCCCCGATGCACGAGGTCTTCATCGGAGAAAACTTGTCACCAACCCGCACATCCCAGCGCTGTGTGTGGGCGTTGGTGTTTAGGAGTGAGGACGGTAGTTTTTATGTTGTGTGATGTGTGTGAAATTGGTTCTGGCTAACCTACGCTTGGGTTGATTTCTGTCCACCGTCTCGCAACATACACCATCACACTGTCTGTTACAGCTCGCCTCCAACGGTGACTGCAGCAGCCACTTTACTTATGACCTCCACCTCCTTGGCCACGGTTGATTAGACCAGATGTGTGCCCCTGCTTCAATCTAAGGCTAACAGAGCTTCATTCCTTGGGAACTGGGTTTTGACCTTACAGGCGCTCCTTTGGACCTGTCAGCTGTAGGCTTAGAAATGTAGGAAGGAAATTTCCAGTGACCGTCCCATGATCAGTAGAGAAGTTTTCCGAGGGAACAAAGTAATGCTCTAGCTCCTTGCTTCAATGCCTGTCTGAATGCATGCTCTCTCCCTCTGGGGGTTCTCAGCAGGACCCCCTTGTGTCTTTAGGACAGTTTCCCCTTGCTTACATAAGCTTGCTACTGTTATTTTCTGTGGCTTGCTGCTGTGACTCATAACAAAATCAAAGAGTTCTCTAATTAGTAGCCCAGAGATTTCATCTCTGACATAAAAACAGCACTGATACTGTTATTCTAAATCTCAGTTGAACACAAGCAGTATAATAAGTGCCCTTTTAAAAACGGAAATTAGTTTTTTTACATATGAAAATTTGCAAGCCTTCCCTAGAAGGCTTGCTTATCTGCTCTACATTTTCTGTGTGGGTCTACATTATTAACTTGTGCTAACAGGTTGGTTCATTATTCCACAAAAGCACATCAGCCTTTCACACCACACTCAGGTCTTTTAGACCTGAAGGTAAGTTTCCACCTTACTTTACACAGGGCCTGGACACCCTACTGCATTTTACCTGAGACCCTCTCCGACATGGGCAGCAATTTCAAGCATCTTAACAGAACCCAGGGTGGTTTCTCTGGTTTAACGTGTCCCTCATGGGAGGTGTCTCCAATCTGACCACTGACCAAACCGGCACAAACTGGCCTCCTGTCTAATTACCTCTAGAAATGGTTCCCTGTCGAAGTTTCTGAAAGACAATCCTTTCTAAAAGTGTGCTTGGCAGATTTTCCCAGAGGACTGACCTCTTCACTGGTCTTTTGGGGATCTTAATCCCATTCCTACCACTGAAGAGGAGCTAGGAAGAGAGCATCTGAACTGACTGTACATTTGGGGAGCAAGGGAAGTGGCACCTAACACAGAGCTAGAAGAAAACCAATTCCCCAGTGTGGCCGCCAGTCTAGCCGTTCTCCCGACCCTCCGCTCATTCTTCAGTCATTAAAAATAAATAAGATTACGAGCAAAAGAGCCAGAATAAAGAACCATTTCTCCTTTCCTGGGAACATAAACAGAAGGATTTATTTCTAGTATTGGTAATTATCTCTGAAAGAGTTCTTGAATGTTATCAGATGCTTTGAAAGGTATTTAACCTCCAAATTTCCACTAGTCCCAACAATATAATACAATCTAACACTTTAAACAATCAATCAATTAACTAATCATTTGTTGAATGCCTGGAGAACAATTAGCAGAGTGATTTACTATTCTACAGCTAAGGTTAGTAATTGCTTGCTTTTAATTACAATACCTTCTGTTTTATTTTAAAGTCTTCTGTCCCCACTGTAAATTAAAATGTATTTGATTTTTATTAAGATGTTTAGGTAAAATATAATTTTCCACAGGAAGGATATGGATTCACATCTTTGCCAAATTAGCATTTCATTTCAAGAAAGAGAATATTTCTACAATAACATAAGAAAAGAGTAAAACAAATGAGCATTAAGACATTGTCAAGATATTATTCCTACTAGTTGCTGCAAATATATTTACAATCAATTATAGAATATTAACTAGATCTTATCTATTCTGTGCCAATCATCAGTGTGGTGTTTTCAATATTAACTGCAACAACATGGGGAAAATGTTGGATTGGGAAAATTATACTGAATACAGAAATGGGCACTAAACTTGAACTAAATTAACATAATCATCACATATATAAATTAGAGCTTTTTTCAAAGAATATTTAGAGTAGAAGAGTTGACATTACAAGAAAGCAGAACTAGCCTGATAGAAACGGAAAGTTGTTCAATGTGAATTATAAATTATCAAGTTATGAAAGTTTATTTTTAGCTTTGGAAAGCAGTCTGAAATTCCATCTGAAAGTTTAATACAGAGTTAGCATATGTTTACACTTCTAGGTAAGAGAATTGAAAATCATCTTCAAACAAAAACTTGCATGTTAGAGTTCATAGCAACATGATTCACAGCATCCCAAAGGAGAAAGCATCCAAACGCCCATTGTGTCAGTTAGCTTTCTTGTCACTGTGACCAAAACTTCCAGGAAGACAACTAGTGGAGGAAAGGTCCACTCCTGCTCATGGGTTCTCAGGGTGCAGACCAAGGTAGCGAGGGCCCATGGTGGTAGAGAGAGCAAGGAGGGGCTGAGCACCCTAACCTCTACCTTCTGCTAGACCCACCTCCCGAAGTTTACAGAACCTCAGAAATAGAGCTGCCAGCTGAGCACCAACTCTTCACAACATGTGAGCCCGTGGGGAACACTTCTTATTCTAACATCCATTATCTAATGAGTGAATGGATGGATGGATGAAGAAAGGAAAAGGAAGGAATGGAGGGAAGAGAGGGAAGGGAAGGGAAGGGAAGGGAAAAAATAAAGCATGAGTGGTATATCCGGACTATGGAATATTCTTGTCAGTCATAAAAAGGAATGAAATACAAATGCATGCTACAACATGAATGGACACTAGATGTACTGTGCTAAATGCAAGAGGCAGACACAAAAGACCACAACTAGCATGATTTACTTTACATGAACTTCCCAAGATGAGAAAATTCATGGGAACAGATGTGGATGGGCATGAGGGCTTTGGGGAGTGGGGGCTGCCTGCTGACGGGGCTGATGCAGAGGCGGGCCTGGAGGGGAGAAACCCACTCTGAAATACAGTCTCGTCGGTCGCAAATGTTGTGAATGCCCTAAAAACCCCAGAATGGCATATTTCAGGGGTCAGTGTTAGGCAAGTGAATCACACCAACTTAAAAATTGTGAGAAAAAGCTCCCTAGATACTGAAATTAGGTGGAACCCCCGAATGCAGATGATAAGTCAACCCTGGGCACCCTTTGTTATGACCCTTAGACTGGTCTGAATTCAGTTATGCTTGTGAGCACACAAGAATCCACCAGGACCACCCCCCCCCCCCCCCCGGCCCAGGGCCACTGAAAAAAAAATGAAGGGGGCAAGAGTGGGCAAGAAGGCGGCTAAAGACAGGATTGTACAGCCTATGCGTCTTGGGGACTTAGGAGTCTAAATCACTAAGAGGCTGCTGAAGTAGAAACGTCAATTAGGGAAGGATGCAGAGAATGAAATAAAGTA
>NW_012267227.1:20125385-20148589 GCF_000151885.1 Dipodomys ordii
TATGCTTGTGAGCACACAAGAATCCACCAGGACCACCCCCCCCCCCGCCCCGGCCCAGGGCCACTGAGGGTAAGATCCATGGGACAAAAGTGGGCAAGAACGCAGGCAAACACAGGATTGTACTTCCTATGCGTCTTGGGGACTTAGGAGTCTAAATCACTAAGAGGCTGCTGAAGTAGAAACGTCAATTAGGGAAGGATGCAGAGAATGAAATAAAGTATTCATCTGCAGTTTGACGTCAGTGCTGAACAGCAGAAGTAAAGCCCATCTCTCCCAAGTGTGTTGCTTTAACACAGAACACTGGCGTAGGAAGACGGCGCTTTTGTACCTGGGATGCAGGCGAACACAGTGTGGGTTTTCACAGCAGCTCTTAGAACATGTCACTTTTTCAGCACAGCGTTCGTTTTGTGTCTCCACCCAGAGCAGAGCCTTTTGTTTCTACCCGCGCCTCGGAGAATGGATTTCCAGCTCCTTGGGGTACCACGGTGACTTGCTGAAACGTATCTATCATCCCAGGCAGCGTCAGCACACGAGAAGGGATGGGTTCGGTCTTACGCACCTTCCTAGCAGCCTCCTTTTAGGGGACTGGAATGTGGTAAAACATGAGGGCTTTACTCTCCAAATGGAATTTAATACTGCGTGGGTTGCAAGAAAATAGATTGGAGAGAAGTTCCTGCAACCGTTTGTTCTAGTAACTGACCAACAGAGAACACCAAGGCAGCACCCTACTACCAGCTGCCTACCGGAAGCACGGCGCCCTTCCTCTTACACGTTCCGTACCTTGGAAGGCTGGTAAGACATTACGTGGATAATTTGACCCCTTGAACATCAGCAAGCTCCGCGTAGCACCTCCCCACAACAAAGTAGTCCAGAGCTTGTCAGCTTCCCTCAGGGAGAAAGTCATCTTTCTGGTTCCCAGCTAGAGACCAGGACAGACCGGCCCTGAGGCGGCCACCTCACCCACGCCGCACTGACTGCATAAAATTAAAAGGGCGATGGAAGACCTGAGCGGCTTCTGGAGGTCACGGAGGGCTGCGCCGGGGACTTCCCGCTGTGTGTGACACGTGCACCATGCACGTTTACCAGAGCTAAGTACGCCCGGTCAACTAAAAAGCATCGTATGAGGGCACATCGTTGTAGGTGAAAGACCATCTAACATCCCACTAACTTTGGACCTAAGTCTATAGCTCAGTTGGAAGAATATGGAAGAAAAAGTTGTGTGTGTGCGTGTGTGTGTGTCCCCTTAGCTTGTGCTCTAGTAGGCTTTCCCCTCCTCCATTTCTCTTCCTTTCTGCTATCTCTGGCCCCAGCATGCATTTTTTTTTTTAAAGCATAGCAAAATGTCAATACACAAACAAAGGAAGCCAGGAGCAGCCCCTGCGGCTGCTATCAGAGCCTTGTATAAACTGAGAAACACTGGCGGGGAAGGGGTAAGGAAACCTTACTCCCTTCTTTCCTCCTCTTGGTAAGGATTTGCTTTCCCCTCCCTCTTCATGTATAAATAAACAGAAAAGTGTCCGTGTGTTTGGTGTTTTCTCTCCCTCCGTCTGGGTAATCAAGGGCTATTGCAGCAATAGATCTTATCTGTGGACCGCAGTCCCTCTGCACCTTCAGTTCGGGGTTTGTTTATGCTTGGCTGCCATGGTGGCTGTTCCTGATAGTTTTAGGTCAGCCATGACAGACTGTGGGTGACACTAAATAAACAAGCTGGGAGTCTGGGACCAGCCAGGAAGGAGTAGTGCTCAGGCTCACAGTTTGATTTTCCTTGATTAATCGCCCCTTTTATTTAGAAGAACTTATTGTGTACAGTACCTGCTTGTCTGGCTAAGCAAATTACACCGTCAACCAGCGAGGACTTGGAAATCCTCATAAACAAAGAGAAGCCAGGGAGACAAGCACCGCCGGCCCGGGTGCGGGGGGAGGCTGCCGGCTGTTTATTTATTTTCTGAACCGGTGCATAGCTCTTTCTTCTGTGGCTTGTTAGCCTGCTCTGACCTAAGTAACCTTGTCAAGCCACCTCCCAGGTCGCCCAGAACTCCACAACCAGCAGACTAATCATTATGAATGATAAGAAGGGGCAGGATTTCCTAGTGATCGGTTGTCCTCCCGTTCATCTCGGCTCCCCCAGAAGCTGTGTGTGTGTGTGTGTGTGTGTGTGTGTGTGTGTGTGTGTGTGTGACATAGAGAAACAGAGAAACAAGAGACACAGGGAAAGGAGGGAGAAAGAAAGCATGTTTTATCGTATCTTCTGCTCTGTAGCTGAGTTTAGAATCACCCAGAGCGCCTACTGGGTGTCCAGCACTCTAGCATTCACTGTCCATTAATCTCCTCCAAGTGTGCTCATAAATTAAGCAATAACTATTGGGAAAGCAACTAATCAATCCTTCAAATCCTGCATAGGGTAAAAGCACAACTATCAAGAATCCTTCAGTTTGGATTCAGTAAAATAAACAAATAAATCGATATAAAAATAATGTTTACATTGAAATAACACAGTAAAAAAATGAAAAATTCAAAGGCATTCAAATGCTTAAAGGAACTACCAATGTTGTGAAGAGCAAAGATTGTGGGCGGGGCTCCATGATCTTCCCACCTTAAGACATTGTGGGGGAAAAACAGTAAATTCAATGTAGATACCAGCAGGTCGGTCTTCCTGGCATGAGGCTTCCTCTAGCTAAAACCTTGGTTCACAGCTGACTCCCCTCCATCGCTGTTCGGGCTCGACATGCTCTTTTGGAAACTCCGTCTCCGAGGCAGATCCTGCCCTCCCCCACTTCTCTTCACAGGATCACGCCTGGGTGCCCAGGGGCAGACCACGGTTGCCAAGATCTCGTGCTCCGGGGTTTGGCCTAGTCTAGTCTAGTCTCAAGTCTTTTGTCGCTCCTCCCCTTCAATGCTCTAGTCCGGAGCTGCGGGGCTCGGGGTGGCTTTCTCTCGCGTGACTGTGGCATGGTGGCTGGTGATCCTTGCTTCGGCTTTCACTCCTGAGCCGGTCCAGGTGTTTAGCCCTAAACATCTGCTTTGCTGTTTGCTCCTCAGCAGAGCAGGAGGCGTGGTAAGCCCTCTGAATTTCAGCTCTGCGCCAACTAAGCAAAACTGAAGATTCTATTCACTGCTACAGCCAGGGTTTAGGACGATCTCTAATGCACAGTAGTTGATAAATATCCGTGGAGAGATGGTCGTTTGCCATCAAAAGAAGAAATCCTTTCACTCTCTTCTCGGTTCCTTTCAAGTTTATTTTCAAGGCTGAAAAATCTTTGTCTGAATGCCAGAAACTGTGTTTGTTTGTCTGTTTGACCTCATTCTACTTCTTTAATGCAGCTACGCGTTTCCTTCTTTTTGGCCCACGGTGTCCAGCAACAGATGGCTCCTTCACCCCTTAGCTCATTTCCATCAAGCCTGCAAGAGAGGGAGGCCTGAGGGGCAAATGGAGGTGCCTGGCAGGCTGGGAAAGGAGATGGTCCCGTCCCCTAACGCTGAGCGAGCTCAGTCACTCTTGCCCGGGCCTAGGAAGCAAGCGCATTCATTCACGTCCAGGAGTTAACACAGCTAACCCGTTCTAATGCACTCTGAAATACATTGCTTGATTTTTACCAGTAATGATGGGGATATTACAGTACGTCCCCAGCTCCTATTTCATCTATTTCTTGCTTGATTCACAATCGTTAAAAAAGAGAAAACCTATGTATTGCTTTGCCTGTGGTTGAATTACCTCTCAGCCTCAGTCGGTCAGTGGATACTGAGTCATCAGAGAGTGTGAGAGTGTGCAGACTATGGGTAAAGTAAATGAACGAATTCTAGGGTGCACCGCGGAGCTGGGCGTGCTGGAAGGTGGGGCCGTGGCAGAATCCCAGAATCCCACTGCCGTCCCACCCCACCCTAGGCCTCCTCCTCGGCTACTGACAGCTCGTCCACATTTCATAAAGAAAAAAATGTGTCAAGAGAGCTGTGGTCCAAGTCCCATCTTTAAGATTTATATTGTAGAGTTCTTTTCTGGGCCTAATTAATACTGCTGCGATGGAAGGCTGCCATTGGGAAGCAGAGGCTAACGACGCTCACGTCCCAGGACGCTCTGGTGATCGGGCCTCACCTGCAACGGCGGCAGGTGTGCAAGAGGAACGCTAACACGACCGTCTGTGCTTCTACGCACCAGCTCCGGAGGAGACCCGTCTCAACCCAAGGCCAAAGAGGTGTGACCACAAGTCTTCACTTAATAAGCTTCCATTTCTAGATGAAAGGTGGCCTTGAAATCCTACTTTTCTGGTTTGAACAAATTGCTTTACCATCTTTTCACAGACGCTATTTGCCAAGCAATATGAATGGTAACTTTCTACTTCCAAAACAAATTTTAAACAGTTGATTTTTTTTTTTCTAAAGGGGATGTTGGCCAGAGTAGCTAACACCAGGACAGTGTAATTAGTTACGCATTTGCCTCCTATCCAGGTCCAATAAATGTGCATTCATCAACACAGCTGCATCTCAGCATGCACATTTAAATTAAAGAGGCCTCCTCAGGGGCGGGGCAATCCTGGCTCTCTGCACTTTGCCAGAAGCAACATCAAATCTTGACGCAGTTGTCTTCATAGGATTTCTTCCTTGGTGTCTTCTGGCGAAAGTCACAAACATGCTGCTGGATTCCATTTTCATACTGTTGCCTAATAACCTAGGAATTACTTTTTAAAAGCAGTGATAATAGCATTTCATTCTTTCACAAAATTAATTCATTTCTTCCCTCTTAAATGATTGTACTCTAATGACATGTGATGTGAGTCTCAAGAATCTTTGCTAGTGCTTTCCCTTTAGACTGCTGGTTTTTCTACGATAAAGTTATCATCATTTGACAACAAACATTAAACCCAAAAGATGCTCTTTTTTTTTTTTTGTACATTGAGAACCTGCATGTAATTGATTCCATAGACATGTCTCTTAGACATCAGTTCAAAATGTTTAATATGAGATGCTACTTCCTGGCTGTTAACACGTTCAAATGATGTAGGAATTACTTCTTCCCCCAATCAGAAATTGCAGCTAAGTGGCGAGGGAGCACTGTTCACTGGTTTGTGGTGGTCTCTGAGCGTGCGCCTGACACACACAAGGACAGACGAGCCAACCTGCTGTGGGCTCCCCTGTGGATGCTGGCGTCCTCCCTCTCCAGAGGGCCAGCCAAGGAAGGCCGGTGAGGAGAGGGTGGCCCTGTGTGTGCAACAGGCAATGGTGGCCCCGGCCCGGGAGGTGTCAGGAGCACCCGAGGCCTCATTTAACCGTCCCCCCCGGACCCTCCAGTGGCTGCCGGTACTGAGACGTTACAGAGCGGCACCCAATGACACCTGCGGCTACGTGGTGTTTCAGCCCGGGACGAAGGGACTGGCGCAGGGGAGGGGTGGGAAGGGGGGAAAGAAGGGAGGGTTGGAGGGAGCGTATCAGTTTTTCCTGCTCCCGCTCAGTCCTGTAACTGATGAGGTTAATGGTTTCTGTAGTCCTAAAATTCACCGATGCCTGCCCGGTTCCTGAAGGTCGGGTGCTGCGGCTGGGGAGCTGCCCTGGCTGGCCCTGCCTGTAATGGCCTTCCTGTAGGCAAAGCTGGAGAGGCCTGCCCGCAGGCGCGCGGCCCACAGGCGCGCGGCCCTTCCTTGGGAGAGTTTATTAGTGCCTGGCGGTGACTGATACTCAGGGGTAAATGCTGTAGATGGTTTTATATGTTCACCCGTCCTGCAGGCTTTTTAAGTAATTCCAGTGTTCTCCGGACGTCTCCTCGAAGTCTCTGCGCCACTGGCACCGTGTCCTACGACACGGCTCACGCGTGTGACAGGGTGACGGACGGGAGGAGGGGCAGGCAGGAGGCTCCAGCCGCGCGGCTGCCCACCCCCTCAGTGACCGCGACTCCACGCACACTCAAACTCAGAGACATAGACGCCGATGCCCGGCCACGCGGGACGCTCCAGAACGTGAAATCACGTCATGAACTAGTTCCTGGAAACCAGCACTGCAGTGGGCTGCTGTAGGCAAATCTCACCTAGGTGTTAAAAATGTGTTCCTTAGGAGCACCAGGGACAGCCAGGACAGACCCTATCTGGAAGAAAAGAAGCTGCACGTCTTGCTACGCTTTGTCACCACGCGTAGGGACTGGTCTGCCATTTGTTTTTCTTGCTGTGCTCTGGGCCCGCTGGCAGTGGGACACACGCACCTCTGTGCTGACAGGACAGGAGCCAGGGCCTCCTCCTCACGTCAGACCCGCTAGGGAGACTGCCTGATGAACCAGCCGCACAGTTGCCCGTGTTTGGCCCTGGAAAAGATCCTGTCTTTTAGGAAACTCACTTTATAAAAATAATAAAATGGGTTAGAGCCACGTGCCTTTTCTATGTGCATGCAAATGAAGTTCACAGACACGTGCGTGCTCGCAGAGGTGTGTGGCGTTCAGTGTGGGAAGATGTACTGTTTAGTCCCAGCTGTACCACGATGAGTCTGAATCTGATCCTTTGCTTCCTTCTGCTCCCGTTGAGTCCTGTCTAGGAACGGGGATGGATCCCTCCGTCACACCTCATCCTTACATGATTGTAGCTGTGCAGGGACGCAGTGCAGACTACAGGGGATGCCTCGGATCATGGCTGTTATCAATGAATGTCGTGATGGAGATGCAGCAGTAGCTCAATGACGTGAAACATGATACCTAGAAAAAGTGCCTGGAATGAAGTAGAAGGTTCTAAATTGAAGAATTCTGGGCTGGTGAGGGAAGTGGAATACACGCCGGCAGGATAGGGTCTGCAGTAATTATTAATACTATTTATCAACTCTATGGGCCTTTGCCAGGCACCTGGAATAATTTCATTTCCCTGCCTGACTTACCGACAGTGTGGCCATGCTATTTGCTTTACAATGAAACACAAGCAGAAATCCTTTTCATCAACACAATGTCTCTACCAGCATGAGTCTTTGAGAGGTTATGATGCACAGAAAATTATGGCTAATAAATATTAAACATGCAGCGTGAACAAGAAACAAACTTTGTTGTGGTAAGTAAGTGAAATTTTAGGATCATCTGTCATCGGTATTCTGGTGTGGCTCAAAGAACTACGTCCCTACTACATGTTCCCTTCCCTTCTTTGGTAGGAGGAAACCCTGGTGTTTGCGTGGGTAATTTACATTGTTAGCAGTGATTCAGGATTGGTCTAACCATCTTTGGCTTATTTTCTTGAAAATTATAGGATTGGACGCACCCTGGCTAGATTTCTTTTCTTTGCTCAACATCTGCCTGTCCCTCACCCTGCAAACTCCGGCGATCTCTGTGCAGAGCGTGTGCGTGGGCTCCGGTAAGCTGCGCTCTGGCCCTGACAGGCCAGGGAAGGATGTCGAGATGGAAAGTGGAAAGCGGGAAGCGCTCATAAGAAAGTCTGATGTTGGGCTGGGAAGGTGGCTCAGTGGTAGAGCGCTTGCCTTGCATCCATGAGGCCCTGGGTTCGATTCCTCAGCACCACATAAGAAAAAAGCTGGAAGTGGCGCTGTGGCTCAAGTGGTAGAGCGCTAGCCTTGAGCTGAGGAGCTGAGGGACAGCGCCCAGGCCCAGAGTTCAGACCCCACTACCGGACCCAAAAAAAAAAAAAAAGAAAGTCTGACGTTGGAAGGAGCATTTTAAAGGATCAAGAACATAATGTTTCGCAGCAAGGAAAAGGAACAAACTTTAGGAAGAGCAAGGAGCACACATAATGCCCCCAGAAGACCCCGATCTTTTCTTGACCAGAGGTAGGAAAACCAGCGGAACTGAAGGTTCTGTGCGGGCACCTTCCTGCGGTGACAGGAGGCGTGTCTGACATGAGCAGCAGACCCTCCATTGAAGGAGAGAAGCGTACTGGAGGACACTGAGCAGGCCCCGGCGCTGTGCGAGGAAGCCCAGGGACTCACCTCCACAAAGGTGTGTCTCAGCAGCTCGGAGCCAGCAGGCAGGCGTGGACAGATCGTGCCGGGGGACCAACGAACCCTGGTAGCTTCAGGTTTTTGTCCTGGTCACTCAGCTGTGTCAAACTCTAGGAGAAAGGTCTGGATGGTAGACTTTTGTCTTGGCCAAAGGGAAAAAAGGCACACCTTGACGAACGACTCCAGCTGGTCCTCTGTAATGGAGCAAGCAGCTCCCTCCCGGCCACAAGGAGCTGAGAAACAAGTCGAAAACAAAATTGGAAACGTACCCCAAACTCACCGCTCACGCAGAAACACACAACAGAAATGCAGTCTTAACGGCAAGTTGAGATTTTGCTTAAAAAATAACTAAAAGACAGATTACGCATGGCATGGGATTCCCTAGGTGACTTATACCCTTAGTTTTGTGCATAGAAAAGATACATAACATAATACAGTACAGTAAAAAAGAAGTAGCAGACATACGCAGGCAAATGGAGTAGTGTGCATGCACCTATGTAAAGTCATAACTGCCTCCAAAGTGCTGAAAAATAGCATCTAAAAAAGACGACTCTGAGCCCTCCCACACCCATAGACTTGGTTAGTGTTCGAAAGACAAAGGAACTGACGAAGCCATAAAGTCATGTAGCAAAGTTTAATACTGAGCAGATAGTGAAAACTACAAGTGATGCTCATTTAGCAGCTTTGAAGCCAGCACACTGATTTCAAGGTTTCTGTAGGTGATTAATCTTTTCTTCACATGATGAATTGCATTGAATTTCTATGTTTGGACTCGGTGAATGCTGACGGGCCCAAAATCTCCTTTTAAATCCATTTTTTAAGAAACCCTTTTGCCTATTTTCCCTCTATTCATCACTGTAAGAATGTTCTTCAGATTGTGGTGAGTTCTAAATGGATTGATTGCTTGTTTTAAATAGATCTCCCATCTCCTCTGGGGAAAGAATTGTACTGTTACAAAGGCCTGCTCTGAGGCATAATGCAAGACCACGATTCAGGGCTCCTCATATTTTCAAGCAGGAATATGAAATGAGACACCTGCGGTACCTGAGGAGAGTTAGAATTGTTCACAGAAGGCAGATTTTTGTTCTTTTATCTGTATTACATGGTGAATGTGGGTGTAGCAAGCATTTAAGACAGATATGGAAGACATAACAATGTTGAAAAACAAAGCACCATGGAAGAGAGTGGAAGAGGGAAATAGGCTTTAACAAAGAGGAGAGAAACTTAAGCCAGCAATTAAATGCAAGGATGCACATTTTCAAAAGTTAGTAACTAAAATTTAAAATGTCCAAAAATAGGAAAGTGTGTGTGTGTGTGTGTGTGTGTGTGTGTGTGTGTGTGTGAATGTTCTTATTTAGGAACTCTATTCTATGTTGTGAATGTTATTGTACCTTAGAAACACAACTCCAACAAAGAAAAGAGTTTGTAATCTATTAGGTTAGAAATACCTTCCCTTAGGGACAAGAAGTTTAAAATCTTGCTAGCTCTGACTATCCCTCAAATCCCTACAGAGGGAATAGCTGAAGAATGAACTGTGAGGAGAGATCTTTATTGGGCTTTAAGAAGATCTTGTAGTCTGAATGGCCTGAAATGAGTCCCTGAAGCTCCAGACTCTTGGGAGAGGATCAGAAGCTTTTTTTATTTATGATGTTCACAATTAAAAATGGCAACCAGCTGTTCTCCTGGTTTTGTTCTTGCCACGACCAGGCTAAGAAGAAAGGATCTAAATCACAAAAAGAGGATTACTTACACATAAGGAAAGACTTCCTGCTTTTATTTGTGTGTGTGTGTGTGTGTGTCTATGTGTGTGTGTATGTGTGTCTGTGTCTGTGTGTGTGTGTATGTGTGTCTGTGTCTGTGTGTGTGTGTATGTGTGTCTGTGTGTGTGTCTGTGTGCCTGTGTGTGTGTGTGTCTGTGTGTGTGTGTCTGTGTGTGTGTCTGTGTGCCTGTGTGTCTCTGTGTGTGTGTGTGTGTGTGTGTGTGTGTTTCCTTTTCCAGCATTACCATGGTCTGAGAAGCACAGGTTCTGGGAAGACCTCAGACACCATCACATTGAAGTTACAAGCAGTGCATTTTTATAAAATCCGCTATGGAACTAGGTTCTCGTTCATCTCACTGACATCATTCATGTCAGAGTTGTATCCAGAATCTGTGCTTCTGGGTGCATGTACCCTCCTGGGCCTCCATCCATCTCCAACCTGTGGAATGAAAGGGTT
This sequence comes from Dipodomys ordii, assembly GCF_000151885.1. Lineage (NCBI taxonomy): Eukaryota > Metazoa > Chordata > Mammalia > Rodentia > Heteromyidae > Dipodomys > Dipodomys ordii. The sequence goes on from NW_012267227.1 coordinate 20,135,511, forward strand.
GATGAGGGAGGAGAGAAGTAGGATTTGTTTGGGAAGTGTTGGTTAGAGCTATTCACATAAAAGGACAGGGGGCAGCTTCACTACCAGGCCTTGGGGAAATAAGAAAATCTTGCCAACACTGAGGGAATACCATTGAAGGCTATTGTGGGAGAGAATGAAATAGGATTAGAGGAACTTCGAAGAGTGTCTAGCAGGCAGCAGGGGCCTGTCTACATTTACTGCTGTGGTGGCCATTTCCACAGTCTGCACGTCCTCATCTCCGGCCCATCCCACGCAATGTCCTGGCAACCTTGAGGAGACACCTCTGGACCCCTTTACGTCCACCCCCAACGAGGCTCGCTCCTTCCTTGACTTCCCCGTGACACAGACAGCATGGCCTCTTCTCTCCCCCGCTCTCTCCAGCGTTGGCTGCAATGACTCATGGCATCAAAAACTCCGGGGTTCTCTTTCTGCCCCTCACGGATTCCTAGCAGTGTCTTCATGCCTCCTCCTTGGCTCTGTCTGCAAGTCTCTGGCCTCATGAGACCTGTGGCACACGGATTGGGGAGTCAGGTGGCTAGATTCAACTCTTGAGTAGTAATATGCTAGTTCTTGTACAATCTTAGACCTTCCTGAACATCATTATTTCCCGGGTTAAACACACAGAATCGCACAGCTCATAGGATTTTTGTAACTTTATATGAGATCCTGGACATACTTTGTCTGGCAAGAATATGTTCGTGTAAGCCTCTTAATGAACATTTCCTCCCCTGCCTCCCTTCACTCATAGTCCCCAGCCCCTTGAGCTGGTTCGCTTGCCAACGCTACACAAGCTATCCCCAGTCTTTATGTCCTGCCTCGTTTTCATTTCACAGATGAGAAATTGCAGCCTCCCATCGTCCCAAGTGCCAGGAATACTCACGCATCGTGTGGAGCTACCATTGCTGTCTCCACTGGAACCAATCTGCCCATTCCTTGCCAGCCTCCCGGCCTCTCCTCAGTTCTCACAGTGGTCATTGATGCTCTCTGTCCAGTCCTCGTATTTCCACTCAGTAGCCAAGTCCCACATTCACAGTGATTATTATGTAGTTTTAAAACATTGCTGGGGGGCAGGTGGTTCACGTCTGTCATCTACCTACTCAGGAGGCTGAGCTCTGAGGATCACAGTGCACAGCCAGGCTTGGTAGGAAGGTCTGTGAGACTCTTGTCTCCAATTAACCAGAAGTGGTGCTGTGGCTCAAAGTGACAGAATGCTTAGCCTTGTGCAAAAAAGCAGGCCCCGAGTTCAAGCCTTACAACTGGAAAAGGAAAAGGAACCAATCATCATCAAAGCTGGAGCAAATGTTGGGGAGGACAAAGGAAACCATCCCCATTCTACCAAGGAAGAGCTGTGAGGCCCAGGTAAAGAGAGGTCTGACTGGAGGAGAGACGCCAGGGTACTCGAGTCCTCTAAGACACAGGGTGGCATTCTCCCCTCATGCTCCACTGAGAAAAGAGTTCTCCCTCAGCATCCAAGCTGCCTGCGTCAGGGAGTCGGTCCGCAGCACCATCTCACGGAGCTCGGGTCAGCACAGTGTCACCGCCCACAGCCAGAGCACAGTCTTCAGAGGGTACAGCGTCACCATGTTGACCCGCTAACGTTACAGAAGGGTTTTTTCAACTCAGCCTTATACAAACTCCCCTTTTTCCCAATTAACATCCTCCTTCATTAAAATCAGTAAAATTGTGATTTTGGTTCACTCGCACATTTTAAAATATATATCGAAGCATATATTACCATTAAAGTTACTTTAATTGCATTAAAGATGCTTTCTGGTATATCACCTAAAACCATATAAAATCCATGTACAGTCCATACTTGGGAGACATTAAACCATCAAATGAGGCACAAACTTAGGCACAATGGACAGTACTGGCGTGGAGAGAAGTTTTCTAACAACTACAGTGATCTCAAAATCACACAGCAAGATCAAACCATCAATTAAAAAAACTCCCTTATTCCTCCCAGGCTGACCTTAAACTCACTATTTTCTTACCGGCTTAGCACCCAGTGCTGTGTTATAGGTGTGTTACACACACAGCTCTGATAAAGTGTGTTTAAGGAATGGTATCAAGGGAATATATACACTAGAAGCTTAGGCTATGTTGAAGGTGTTTATTATTATTATTATTGTTGTTGTTGTAGTACCTGGCACCATTTTTTAAATTATTAGATTCTCAATCGTTGTCTGGAAAGAAAGCACTCTCAAGTAACATCATTAAAACACAGTCTGATAAAACAAAAACACAGTCACTACTACATTATCTTGAAGTTTTTGACCAGCCCTATCATAATCCCATGATTTTAGGGTCTAACCGAATGTTTTAATTAGTTACTACCAAATTAAGATCCTATAGGACAAATTTAACTCACTTTTCGTTCATGCAAAAGTCATCACTGCGTCCTTCTAATGTAGTGAAATTTCTAATGAATAAAATCTGCTCAATTATTCAATCAGTCTCTTTCTATGTTCACTCCTTATTTTAGCTTCCTTCCAAAGAGAAGATACTTCCAACCCCTAATCTAAGGCTATTCCTTAAGATGACATCTATTGAAATCAACAGAAGTCATCAACATTTAAATTCTATTAGAGATAGGAACACTTTATTTCATACTGGGTCATAGAATGAAACTTAGGATAGTCTTACATTTGAATTTCTGTTTTGCCTTTACTTTCTATTTCTTACAAAAAAAACCAAAATGCAATATTTCTCAAATAAAGCAAGAAAGGTCTAGACTAATATTCTCCCTCTTTCTTCTTCTTCCTTCTCCTCCTCCTCCTCCTCCTCCTCTCTCTTTCTCCCCAGCCCCCCATCTCTGAAGAAGGAAAATTTATAGCTTTTACTGGTTGTGAAACCAGGAAATAATAGAGAAATCATGCATTCTGCAGGAATTCTCCTGAGTGTATTAAATTAAACTGACAGCACTGATATCGCTATTCATGTTGAAATAATTAGCAATTCTAAGGCTATTAATGGTGTATTGTATCACTGTTTTAGAATTGGTAGGATGAATGCAAAAACCTTTTGGTGACTTTTGCTCCTACTAAAATTTAATTAGCCTTGTTACTGACCTCATGTTTTATGTAAAAGTACACTCCAAAATGATCTCATAAAGAATTGAAGTTTTAGAAGAAAGTCATTCTTGCTTTAAAAACCAGCATCACATAAAAGTTCTCTGAGTGTTTTTTAACTACTTTTGCAAAGTATTCTTATAATTGCGAACATTACCTAAGGGACTGACTGACTTTGAATTTAATTGAAGTAAAAATGCGCCTCTTTGACAAGGTCACTGTTTAAAGTGGAGCTGCACTCCTCTGCATTACAGCTCTGATTTTTTTCTTTCTAAATTAACTATGATCTATAAAATTATCGATAAAGAATTATACCTAAGTCATCAAATATTAATAATGATCACAGGAGAGGAAAACCGTCTCTAATGGATATAAAGTCTATGGGTGACAGTGATCTGCGGATCAGGAAGGCGGCGGGTGGGTAGTGGGGAGGGCGGGGGGGTCAGTGCCACGCAGCCCTGCTTCTGCAGATGTCTGGGATGGTGAGGTCTAGCCTTGCTGACATCCCAGCCGCACGGGTCAGGAGGAGCTGCCCACAGGCGCTGGGAGCCGATGACAAAGGGTTCGTCTACTAAGTACTCCACACGGCTTAGCTGGAGCTCATTTTTAATAGTTGAGATCAATTCTGTCCTGAAGGCACCCTGTAGAAATAACCACGTATTCTGCTTTGCCTAGTGTTCCTTGACCATTTCATAGTCTCTGCTCGGCAGGTTCTTCCGGATTAGTTGCTACTAGATGTATCACATCAGATCTGAGGAAAACGAAAATGACATTCTAGGCTTCCCTCTGCTGGGGTTGAGGGTCCAGAGTTCCACAGCCAGCCGGTTCCTGAGCTAAGTGAGACTCGCTGGTTGGAGGGAAAGTCGGAGCTCAGTGCGCTCAGGCTCAGCGTGGGACTTCCTGGAGACCTCCTCTGTCAGCACACAGTGTTGTCACCTAACCAACACCGGAGGGAGTGCACTGGCCTTCTCTTGGTTCGTGGTAATTGCAAATATCTCGTGTACCCAGGCCGCTGCTCCAAAACGTGTCACAGATGGTGAGCACTCGCTCTGTGAACTGACGGGACCGCCGTGAGACGGAAAGAACGTGAGATTGTGGAGGGAGAAGAGAACAGCAAGCAGAAGACCTCATCCTGGCTTCAAGCTTCTACCGCCTGGAATCACCATGTTCCTGTGAGCTTCAGTTTCTTCAGACTTGAGATGGCGTTCATACTTACTCACCAAACGAGGTAAGAGATATTAAAAGTATTTGACGTCTAAAGAACTCGACGTACACAAAGTGCTATTATCAATAGAGGAAATTCAACTTTCCCATCAGGCCATTCTCCTCATTTGGGGCCCCTTGAAGGGGAACGCCTAGACTGCCTAGACCATTTTCTCACAGAAGAGAGGTCTGTGCTGCTCTTGTTCGTAGTTAGGCAATAGACTGCAACATATGACAATCTGTATAGTATACATGTGTAGAAAAGTACAAAAGAGGCCTTGCAGAATTTTTTTTAAGTAATGCGTCTATAAAAGCCAGGCCTGGTGGCACAGGCCTTCCCTCCCAGCTTTTCCAGAGGCAGAGGTCAGGAAGATCACTGTTCAAGGCTAGCCCAGTCTCAATGAGCCAGATGTGATGTGGCGATGAGCTTTCCTAACCCCAGCTATGCCCACGATGCAGTTAGGAGCTTCCCGCTCAGAGGCTGGCCCGGGGAAAGGTGAGACCCTGTCTGCAGAATGCACTAAGGCAGAAGTTGAGCAGGCCATGGTTCAAGCGGAAGACCACGTGCCTAGCCAAGGCCCAGCTGCTCTGACCTCCAACTACACTCTGTCACTTTAAAATCAAGTATTTAACTCAACTAAAAGCACTGAGCACGCTACACAAAAGCGCCAAAAAAAAAAAAAAAAAAAGCTTAAGAAAATCTATCAAGTCAAAGGAACCTCTCTGGCTGATCACTGGTGTGAACTCAATGTTAGCCAAGGAGGAGCTGTGAAGGACCGAACTTACCAAAACATGCCCTGAACTGGAAGAGGCCCTGGAATCCCAGCCACTCAGGATGCTGAGATCTGCAGATCAAGGTTCAAAGCCAGCCCAGGCAGGAAAAGTCCATGACTCTTATCTCCAATTAAAGAGCGAAGAGCCAGAAGTGGAGTTGTTGCTCAACTGGTAGAGTGCTAGCCCTGCTTGAGTGAAAACGTTCAGGAACGGTGCCCAGTTCCTGAGTTCAAACCCCAGGACCAAATGAACAAGCAAAAACATTCTGAAGCTAGAGTGGCGGAACACAGGAGGGGAGAAGAATGAGGTGGTGGGGCGAGGGGCTATTTGGAGGCCTCGCTGGCCGCCTTCCAGGGCGGCTTGCTGACTCTCAGGATCGCACACACCCCTGCCTCTCCCCCAGACGCCTGCCCACAGGTCGGGCGGCCTGGCCCCTGCAGCGCCTGCAGGTATACACACCGCCCAGAACACCACTGAGTCCACACCTTAGCATGGTAGAGCGCACCCTCTGAAAAGCACCCACTGCTGGTGCGTTGCTCTTCTCCCCGTTTCTGAGGCTCAACAGAGACACCTTTTCTGCTTCTTTGTACGGCAGACAAACCGCAGCTGGGGACCTGAGTGTTATGTGTGATGACACGTGGTGCGTGACTTGAACACCGGCCCTCCCTACTCTCAGTTGTCTTTACTTCGAACCCTGCGTGCTCCCCATGGACTCGCTGCGCTGAATCATCCATCGGGAAAATAGTATAAATGTTCACTGTTTGCTCCGCTACTTTTAAGAGAACGCCTCAACCTTCGGAGAGCGTCACACTTCCTGAAGTGAGCGGGAGCCAGGTCATGAGGAAGCGTGCACAGATGGGAAAGGCTGTGCGTGAGACGGAGCCCTGGCCGAGCGCAGCCGGACCCCCGGACTCGAAGGGAGCTGCTTCCGTCTCCCCGTGCCTGGCTGCGCTCCGGCTCTAGCTCTGAGTCCTACACACAGTACTCCTGGACGCTGCCTACAGGAGTTACCTACACCCAAGGAGCGCTCAAAACTGCCTTCCAATCATATCGCTGGGTGTTACAGCCTCAAACTGCTCAAGAAGAACAAAGCATTGCTTCAGAGAGAAGTCAACCTTCTGAGGTCTTTTTGAACAGAATGACCTGTTCAGTGGAAGTTTAATAGGATGCAGGATAACTCCAGAAAACGGGATGGGTGTTATCTTACATGGAAGCCTACTTAAAAAGAAAAAGTGAGTAAGCTTTTCTGAGTTTTTGAACATCCTACCAGCATATTTTCATCTGCTGGGACATTCCTCTTATTCTGGGCTCAGGTATTTCTGAAGGATCAAATCACTGGAACTAATAAAACTCAGATAATAATGAACAAAAAAAAAAAAGAAAAAGAAAAAGTGACATGTGAATACAATGCAGGAAAGACTCCATACCTACAAAAAAATTCTGAGTTTTCAAAAATTAGAATTTACCTGTCCTCAATACCAGAAGTGGCAGAAATGCTCCCTTTTAATTTTCTCAGCTGAATTTTAGATGACAACGTGAAAATGGGTTATTGTGGGCAGTGGCGCTAGTCGGGTCCCGTCTGGGGACTCTGGCCCGGAACAAGGTCGGCAGGCTCTTGAAAAAGGTTAGGCCACAACAACCCAGGAGGAGGAAAACCACAGTCCTAACAACACAAGATTCCCACGGGGAGCTGCACACCCCGACGCCCGGCCTTCCCAGGGGCCCTCAGCAAGGGGCAGAGGTCAGCCAGGACTAGCCTGGGGTGGAGTGAGAACGGGATCCTGTTTCCCTTTTGGTGACCTCACGTTTATGTTCTGCCTGGCCAGGGAAAGGCCCGGACAATGCCATGCCCAGGGAGGCTGCAGAAGAATTCTCTGCATGCAGTAGCTTGACAAAACAAGACAAACAACACACACACACACACACACACACAAACACCCAGAGGTGTTTCATGAGGTGAAAGGTAGTGTCAGTTCAAAAACCACAGCCCGGCCAGAAAGTGCTGTTGGCTGAAAACCCTCAGCCATTCCCGGCCTAAAATGACAATCCATTATGGAAATAAAGGCCATTGTTCTGCCTCCGCCCTCTCCCATCCTCCCGCACACCTGGGAGAGCTTGACTGTCACTCAGCACATGGTGGTCAGCAGACAGTCCTGGGCTCGCTCCACAGCTCAGGGTCTGCTACCTTGGAGAAACTCCACCCTGCCACAGCTGCTTGTTTAATTTATCTTCACTAACTTAAAGTACCGGCAGCCCCAGCCCTCTGGGTAGAAGCTACGCCCCCCAGCACAGCCACCCTCTGATGACCTTTGATGACCCAGAGGATCCCAACCGCCACTTCTGAGGGTTCCCAGGCCTGTCACTCCCAGACTCTTAGATAAGTCTGACTTCCGGTTTCCAGGCTGGGCCTCTGGAAATCCTGAAACAATTTTGAGTATGTTCATCCTAGAAGGAAGTGTGTGGAGATGCAAATGCCGGTCTCTCTGGCCCTGACCTTGCCAGACGTCCAGTTGGCCCTGTCTTGGACTGAGGAGGACTAAGCTGTCCAGACAGTCCTGTGGTTGAATAGATGATTTAAAAAAAAAAAGAAAAGAAAAGAAAAAGACACTACAGTTTTACCCAAAAGAAAGAAAGAGAACTCGTGGGAGAATGTGCGGTTGCTGTTGTTCTAGGTTTAGCACTAAAAATGCAATAAGCCAAAAGCCAAATGGCTCACAAGCCCTCAAAGGTTCCCTGGCCCACCCCGCGGGCCCGGGACCCCACCTGGCACCGAACACCTGGCGCCTCTGCGGTAGTCCTGGGCAATTACTGCTGCGAACTCAGAAGAAAAAGACAGGCCAGCCGGAGGCTCCACTTCCCTCTGAGACGCTGTCTGCTGAGGGTATGAAGGGGAGAGGGGACCTGACGTGGAGCAGGCTCCCTCCTCTCTCACAGGCCAACAGGGCATCTCCACAGCGGCCCTGACTTCCAGAGCCCTAGCTCACCTCTGCACACCCAGCGGCCCGTCCCCGCACAGCCCGAGTGACTGCATCAGAGCACCAGAACGGGGCCTGAGGACTTTCCCACTTCACTTCACTTTCTATGGCTTTCTGAACAGCTTTCCTCTCGGAGCACCATTTGCCAACTGAGGGCACGGAGCGCACAGTGACAGGCAACTCGGCCGTGTGGACCCCAGTGGCATTCAGGCCGGGACCCACTGAGTATTCCGTTTGGGACCAAGTGGGGAAAGAGTGACATTTGCACAGCGCTCCACTTTACAGATGGCAACACACCAGGAATGTTATTCCCTAGGTCCCCTAGATCCGAAAGGTCTAAATTCTAACAAGATAAAAAGAGTGGAAAACCTACCCACTATTTCACATTGTTTTACAGTTGAATGTCTCCTTTTGTTGCTCCTTCTAGGAGGGGGTCAGAATACACGGCTTCTAGAGGAAGCAGCCTCTGAAATCAGGCTTTCAATACACTCCTCCATGGCCGGCCAGCCAGACATCTTCGTTCTTGTATAACTCTCTACATGCGGGTATCTAAGAATTATTTCATAACCCACTACACCCAGATACCTTGAGTTGTTTTTACAACCCGTGGGTGAGCGCTTCACTCTAAGTTTGTAAAGAATAACCTTTTGAGTATGAGACAAACTCTTGTAAAACAAGGCGCACGGGGAGTGGATGTATATCTTGAGTAAGTTAAGCAGGCTCTGGTTTGAGAAGCTGGGCAGAGCCTGTGTCCTGAGCCACGTGAGGTAGTACCCTGCTACCAGCGGTGGTATTTCCTTCACTGTGAACGTGGCCCAAAGTCAACTCCTACTGAAACTGCCCAATTTTAAATTCAGTTTAAAAAATAAGCTTGCATTTCTTTTACTCTTGTAAAGACACGTTAGTCTTTTTTTAAGAGACACATTTTCTATTAAAAAGTTGTCAGGTCTTTAAAACACATTCAATATCCCAGAAGGGCTGACCAGAAATAAGCAGGGAAGAGAGGATTTGACTCCTTTGGGGCAGTTTTCATACCAACTGCTCCTATTTGTGCTTGATTAATTGCTCTCAGTGGTGGTCTAAACTCTACAATATGGAGGCTTTTTACACTCTACCCCCAAAAAGCAAAGTTACTTCACTCGTAAGTATGCACAAAGATTCGTATTATATAAAATTAGGCCAAATGATAGCACTTGAGAAAGTGTGCTTTTCAAAGCGTAAGGAAAGGGGGCTCCTGAAAGTCTCTTGGATAGATAGCGCAGTGGGAGGGAAACAGGACGCTTCTGTTTTCCATTAAAGCTATGTTCCGCACCAAGTTTGATTGCTGAACATCTGGCAGCCTTTCCTCTGATAACACACTTCAGTAGGGTGGCCAGCATTCTGCCTTTGAAGCTCCCTGTAGCTCTTAAGTGGGGTGAAAGAGAAGCAGATAAGAACTCTATAGATTTTTCTCTACTATCAAGGGTGGCAAAAGAAGCTTACATTCTTCCCTTATTTTTTCATATATCTAAGGTTCCACTGTTCTTGCTGCCTTGAAGAGGATACAGGAGAAACTATGAGGAAAGCCAGGATTTTGCCCAAAACAAAGCCTTTTCCTTCACTGCTGGAAAAGAACCAAGACCTGAAGGACATATTCATGACCGTGACTTTGAAGGCTTGGTTGAGGGTTTCTGGGACAACTTGTAACAAGAGAAAAAGCAGAAATGTATGGTGATAGTGTGAAAACATGGAAATAAATATTTATGAAAACAATGGAGAGAAACACAAAAGCTGGTGATGTTCCTTCCAAACGCAGAATTCTATATAAATAACCAAAGATATGTTGGCAACGAATTCGACTCTGAGACTCCTGGCAACAAATGCAAATAAAGAAAATTTATCTGTTACATATTTACTGTCCATTGATTAAAATAATAATCAAGCAGTTTTCATCTGGATTTTCATTAAGAATTCCCTATTGCTGGGCGCTGGTGGCTCAGGCCTATAACCCTAGTTATTCAGGAGGCTGAGATCTCAGAATTGTTGTTCAAAGCCAGACCAAGCAGGAAAGTCTGAGAGACCCTTATCTCCAATTAATCCAATTAAGCACCAAAAAAGCCAGAAGTGGAGCTCTGGCTCAAGTGATAAAGCTCTAGCTAGCCTTGAGCAAAAAAGCTCAGGAACAGTGTCTCAGTCCTGAGTTCAAGCTCCAGAACTGGCGTGTGCGCGCGCGCTTGCACACAGACACACACACACACACACACACACACACACACACACACACACACAAAAGAAGCCCCTACATTACAGTACAATGTGTGTAGATGCATGCCTAGGAGAGAAATTTGGATGGTAGTCAGTCCTCCCAAAGAAGTCGATGACCTAATGCTAAGGTACGCTACGCTTACTAGAGGCCGAGGCAATTCTGTTTAGGTGTACTGCTTCGAGCCTGGCCTTGTGTGGAGGAACAAAAGGACTAGCGGTCTTCTGACATCCATTTCCTGAATGCCTGCTCTGTGTCAAGCTGTACGTGAGGTGTTTTATGAGCATGAACCAACTTTGTCCTTCTAGCCCTGCTATGTTACCAGTGGGGAAAGTGAGTGTGGGGCTTGTCCCAGTGCATGCGGCTGGTGAGAGACGCCGCTCCCTCACCGGCCCGAGTCTGCGTCTAACCTCCCCTGACCCACCCTCACCACGTTCCCCGTGGGGTGTCAGTCTCTCTTCTGTGCATGCTACGTTTTCCCAATAGTTCTCCACCTTCACATCTGTTAATGCGTCATGACTGACACTATCTCTGAGCCTGTACAACAAAAACAGCTAAAAGTTAACATTTTTAAGACCTAGACCCTTGCTGAAACCAGTTTTCCAAACTGATTCCTACCAAGAGCAATCAATCCTTTGGAATGCTGAAAAGGACAATTTTCTCCTATCTCTGTAGGAAAATAGAACAGGAACGCAAGGCAAGTTCCAGAGTTCCTAGTGAAATAATTCACCATAGAAAAAGACCTGACGCCACAGGGAAAAGGCACTTCTGCTAACACTTCTAAATGTCCCTTAACTACGCTCTCCTACTTACTTTGTAATGATTGCATGTTTTCCCTTTGGGCCTACTAAAGTATTTAATTGCAATTACACTCATTTACATAGCAGATGAGGCTAATTGCTGGTATTAGTTACCAAATGTATGCTTGTATTGTGAGGGTAAAAAAAAATGCCCTACAGAAAAGAAAACGACTATGCCTCTAATTAAGGAGTTATGAAGTCAAAATGAGCTGGTTCCAAGATGTAAATATGAAATTGAGGGCTTTCAGAACTCTATAATGATTTTTTATTACTCCATCTCACTTCCTTGATTACACACAACGTTTAGAGACTAAAGATAAATACAGTGCAATGTTCATAGTGCTGACCTGATTGCTAGGCACATTCTCTCACTCGTAGATCAAAATAAATGCAGTTTCTTTTGCAAGTCCACAATCAACCGTGGATTATGAGTGCCTAGTCTTCATTTACTTGGCTACTCAACTGCTAATCTCCACCCAACTTATTGTAAGAACGATGCACACATTGCTATAATATGCACAATCTGGTATTCAAGGCTTGTTTTATACCTGAAATGTGGAAACCCAGAGGTGCAAATTCTATGGGAAAAAACAAACTAAGAAGCTTCTAAGTTGCTCTGATCTTCCTGGTTACCTTCTCTTCTGGCATCATAAGGCCTAAATAATGGAATTTTGTAGCAAGTTATCTGAGGAGACAGAATTTATACCCCTAAAACCATACCTGTGTACCTGTGTGTGTCTGTGTGGTGCGCATGTGTGTGCACACTTGTGCACACAACTCCTTTCATGCCAGACTGAACTGAAGGTACAATGGTATAGAATGGTAGCCAACAATAAAAGATAATCGTGTTTAGTATTAGCCAAGCCACTTCAGGGAGTGAAGTGAGAGCCAAGCTCCGGCTGTGAGTATGGAAGTATCTCACCCAGAACTCTTTTTGCTAGTTCCTCATTTCTTTCCCTTACTACTTCTGACTCCCTACTACCACCTCCTACACCTCCTCTTAATGATAAACTATTCTTTAAAAAAAGAAAAAAAAAAGAAATGAGCCTCTCTGACCTTAAAATGTCCTTGCTCTGTTGGTTTTCCCCTTGCCGAGCGCTTAGCTACAATAACGTTACACTGTGCAGTGTTCAGTTGCCTACACAGGTCATTTCATGGAATGAGTTTGGCTATCAGCCAGCCTTCTTCCTCTTCTTTTTCTCTTTGTTCACAAAGAGAAAAAGCATGGGGAGTGGGGGAAGGTAGGTTTGGGGGAGTAAAAAAAAAATGAAGAGAAAGAGAATGAATGAGGAACATCCTCCAATTTAAAAGGAAGGAGAGGCATCCTTCGCATCCCTTGGCCTCCTCTTGCTAGATGTGTCTGCTGGGTTCGGGCCTTTGGTGGGCCAGTCCGGGCTGGCATGGAGACAGGGTCGGCTGAGTGCTATTTTTCAAACCTGTGTGAACACTCGTTTTGCGTGTCATCCTGTTCTCGGGCACTCACACAGCTCCATCGCTGGTCTCTGGCGCCAAATGTAAACAGGACATCCTCAGACCTCGGGTCCAGCTGGCGGGAGCCCACGCTCTCTGCTTTGCTCTGTTTGGGAAACTGACCCCAGTGCTGGAGCGGTGCTCGCTCGGGCACGCGGGGTATAAACAGAACCCTTCAAAACATGTTTTTATTGCTATTGTTTGAGATGCTCCTTAACCATTAGACTACAGCAACACCTGCAGGCTAGTTTTCTCCACCGCCTCAAGCGGCGTCCTCCACCGACGAGGAAAAGCTTACTGCTTACACCATGGGGTCAGAGAGAGGTGGGCTGAGGAGACATCTGAGGGCTCATCCAGGAAAACAATAACCACCACCAGGGAGTGAGCAAGGGCATTGCCTTTCAGAACCAATCTTCAGATGAATCGCTGCCCTGGGTCTTTCTGGAAGCAGGTGAGGTATAAAGGAAATCATGAGGCCAGTCCTAAAGGACTAAGTGCATGTGCAAGTGTGTGTGTGTGTGTG
>NW_012267227.1:20152322-20170165 GCF_000151885.1 Dipodomys ordii
CCCCACTGTATGCCCTGCACGCCACCCCACCCCACTGTATGCACGCCACTGTATGCCCTACATGTCACACCACTGTATGCCCTGCACCCCACTGTATTCACTGCACGTCACGCCACTGTATGCACTGCACATCACGCCACTATATGCACTGCACACCACCCCACTGTATGCACTGCACTCCATGCCACTGTATGCACTGCACACCACTGTATGCACTGCACTCCATGCCACTGTATGCACTGCACACCACTGTATGCACTGCACTCCACCCCCTGTATACACTGCACGCCACGCCACTATATGCACTGCACTCCACGCCACTGTATGCACTGCACTCCACGCCACTGTATGCACTGCACTCCATGCCACTGTATGCACTGCACGCCACGTCACTGTATGCCCTGCACACCACCCCTGTATATACTGCACTCCACCACACTGTATGCACTGCACGCCACGCCACTATATGCACTGCACACCACTGTATGCACTGCACACCACCCCCTGTATACACTGCACGCCACGTCACTGTATGCCCTGCACACCACCCCTGTATATACTGCACTCCACCACACTGTATGCACTGCACGCCACGCCACTGTATGCACTGCACACCACTGTATGCACTGCACACCACTCCACTGGAAGGAAGTGAATAGATCAGTGCTGAGTGGCTGAACCAGGCTGAGTCCATTGTTCTTTCCAGAGTCTGGGATCAGAGGATTTTAGGGTTTCCTGACTCTCCACCCTCAAATGGAAATACAATGTATGTCTTGAGAGGTCTGTGCCAGCATCATGGCCAGGAATAGTCAAGGAATGCTTTGTGGCTTTCCTGACATTCTAGGACTATTGATTGCAACCCCTTTCCAAGGACTGTGCATGCTTGCCTCAGTTACACACTAAGCCCCACACATTGACTTAATTAGATGAAGCTCTTTTTTGTTACTGAGAATTGAAATTTCAATTAAAACTCATATCCGAGGCTTGACTGTTCCCCCATTATTTTCTTCTAAAAAGATATATCTTTTTCCTGGCCATCTATGTATTTCTAGAACTCACGCATCCTCAGATAGTAAAGGCAAACCTAAATCAATCCAACATTTTTTTTCAACCTTTAGACTTGTGCAGTGAATACCATGAACCAATTCAAATAGGATTTAAGACCAGTTAACCAAAATGTGATTCCTACAGCCAGGTGTGGTTGTATAGAACTGTAATCTGAACACTTGAGAGGTTGAGGCTGAGGTAGTGGAGTTGAAGTTCAAGGGTAGCGTGGCTATATAGTAAGTTCCATACCAGCCTTGGTAATACCCTGATAAAGACCAAAAACAAAAATGTGTTCTAGATACAACATCTACATTTCAGAATGTTGAAAATATGTGTTAACCTTCTTCTACATATCCTACAAAATGCAAAACAGTGCATATCTTGCAGTAGTGCCACAGATAAATGGGGATTAATTCCTGAAGAGAATTCAAGAGGCTGTTCTAGGTTCCTTTCTCCTGTGTCTTTCCATCCATTGCTCCTCTCCTCTTCACATGTATATGTTCCTGCCAGAAGAGCCTACAATGATTAAACTATGTGTGCTGTGCCTCTAGGTGAAAACCACTTAATCTTTCTACAATTTATCTGTATAATACTGTATGACGGGTCAGGTAAAGTTACCTGTGGAACTTTATCTCAACTTCCTCTTCTATGAAATGGGATTGTTATTGATCTAAACCTGCTAGAGGCAATTATTCAAAACAAATCCAAGAAACAAGATAGGTCACTACAGGAGCTACACAATCAGAAGGCCTAATTTAAGGCTAATTGGTATTGAGGAGGATCAAAAGAGGGAAGCTAATAAAATAGGAAATAATTTAGTAGAATCTTAGCAGAGAACTTCTTGAACATCCAAAAGGATAGGCCCATCGAGATACAAGAAGCCTTTAGAACCCCAAACAGACCAGAGCAGAACAGAACATCCCACAGTCACATTGAGATCCTCACAGGATCACCACAGACCAAAGAAAGGATCCTTAAAGCAGTCAGGGAGAACCATCCATAAAGAAAAAAACCAATCAGAATAGCTACGGATTTCTCAACAGAACTTTGGTAACATTCTGTTTCAGGAAAATTCTCAGAAAAAAGGTTAACCTGTATTTTTACATTTCTAGAAAAATGTAATAGCACCTATTGTGCACAAAGCATTGCGCCATTTGTTATGAAAGACCCAAATATTTTCTGACTTAACAAGAAACAACTGACCCACCAGACAACAGGAGACATGTAAGAGCAGATGTTTGGCTGTATGCGGATCCTGAAAGTCTGATTGCTGTCACAAATATATGTTATTCTTAGAACTATAACCTCCACAGAGAATGTGTTATAAAAAAAGGTTATTTCATTAATATTGCCATATGGAAAAATCCCAGAAATGAAAAGATCAAGAACACCTCAGCATATTCTGAACATTGATCAAAGATGGGGCTGTTAACATGAGGAGGTGCCATTATTTCTTCTAATTCCTCTGGAGAATGCATGGAGAAAATCTAGAACATTCTTCACAGTCAGGGAAATGTAAGGGTGAGTCACACTCCCCAATTCTGAACGTGGAAGTGAACTGCCCGCTTCTCACTCCACATTTTAAGGAGAAATGGTTTTTTTTCTCTTCTCAGAAAACTAATAAAAGCCTCTCTCAACTTAAAAGGTTCCTGTCTTTTAAAGTCATAGTTTTCAGTCAGGACATGAACCTAGTATTAAATGCAGCTGTTCAAGAAATAGGTGTGTCCAGGAAATGTGAGAGTGACAGGGAAGTTAAAGAACATTTTTATCTAGTCTTTGGGAAAGTTTATGGAAAATTTTCCAATTATGTTATGAAATGAAAAGTCAAACATTTGGAATTTAGGTTAAAACAATTTTAACCTGAGAGAAACATGGCAGAATTACTGAAGCACAGGATATTTTATGTTTAAAGAAGTTAAAAGCTGTGTGTGTGTATGTGTGTGAGACACAGAGAGAGAGAGAGAGAGAGAGAGAGAGAGAGAGAGAGAGTGAGAAGCAATTCAAGAATTGAATAGTCACACTTTCATTCTTATCCAGAAATTTGCACATATATTTAAATTACAGATCCAAGTCTGGCACCAGTGGCTCATGCCTGTAATCCTAGTATTCAGGAGGTTGAGATCTGAGGATCACAGTTCAAAGCCAGCCTGTTCAGGAAAGTCCATAAAACTTATTTCCAATTAACCACAAAAAAAGCCAGAAGTGGAGCTGTGGATCAAGTGGCAGAGAGCTAGCCTTGAGCAAAAAGCTCAGGGAGAGCACCTAAGCCCGGAGTTCAGGCACAGGACTGGCACAAAAGCAAATAAACAAATCCAACAGATCGGGTTAATTTTTTTTTTTTTTTGTCGGTCATGGTGCTTCAACTCTGGGCCTGGGCGCTGTTCCTGCATTCTTCAGCTCAAGGTGAGCGCTCTACCGCTTGAGCCACAGTGCCACTTCCGGTTTTCTTTTTTTTTTTTAAGCATTTTTTTTTATTGTGAAAATACCATACCAAGGGTTTACAATTACAAGGGCAAGATAATGAGTACATTTCTTATCAAGCATTGTTGCCTCCTTCTTTGTTTCCCCTTCCCATCCCTTCCCATCTCCCATCTCTCCCAGATGAATTTTTGGATTGCCTCTTCTATTTCCTTGAAGAATGAGGTTGGGATATTGATAGGTATCGCATTGAATTTGTAGATAGCCTTGGGAAGTATTGTCATTTTCATGATGTTGATCCTTCCAATCCAGGAGCATGGGAGGTTTTGCCACTTTCTAAGTTCTGTTTTGATTTCCTTTTTCAGGTTTTTAAAGTTTTCATAATAGAGGTCCTTCACTTCTTTTGTTAATTCCTAGGTATTTTATTTTTTGTGGAGCTATTACGAATGGAGTTGCTTTCCTAATTTCAGCCACGCTTTTCTCATTGTTGGCATTCTAGTGGTTTATTGGAGACAATGGATTTTCCTGCCCAGGCTGGCTTTGAACCTTGATCCTCATATCTCAGCCTCCTGAGTAGCTAGGATTACAGGCATGAGCCATCAGCACCCGGCTCTTGGGCTAATTTTAACTATTGAGTATAACCTTACAACCTTACTGTGGAAGATAGCATGAATGAATGAATGAGGATATCTGTCAGTTTTCCTTCTAGACATTTTTGGTGATAGTCTTTCTTACCACTAATCGCTAGACTCTTCTAGGACTAAAGTTCAGCATACTCTTAATACTATTGGGTTTTGAATAGCGAGTAAGTTGTATTGCAAAGAAAGTGAACCTGATTTATTTAAAAATAAATTCACCAAACGCCAGGCGCCGGTGGTTCACGCCTGTAATCCTAGCTACTCAGGAGGATGAGATCTGAGGATCATGGTTTAAAGCCAGCATGAGCAGGAAAGCCTGGGAGACTCTTATTTCCAATATACCACTCAGAAAACCAGAAGTGGTGCTGTGGCTCAAGTGGTAGAGCACCAGCCTTGAGGTGAAGAGCTGAGAGACAGTGCCCAGGCTCAGAGTTCAAGTCCCACAACAAGGAAAGAAAGAAAGAAAGAAAGAAAAAAGAAAGAAAGAAAAAAGAAAGAAAGGAAGGAAGGAGGGAAGGAGGGAAGGAGGGAAGGAAGGAAGGAAATTCACCTTGAGAATACAACTCAGAATTTGGAAGAGAGATGGATTTCAGCCAACCCTCTCTTTCTCTACAGACTATCTGTTTTCATGATGATCTTTGATCTGATTTGCTGAGAAATTTAGTTTTAGAGAAACCTAGAATTTAACAAAAATGTTAAGATTCTCCTTGTATTCTAGTCCTTGTCCTTTTGTGGCACTTTGTGTTAAAATAGCAGCTTGTCAAGTGCTTTGGCCTTTCAGAGATGAGCACTAGAAATACAGAAATACATAGACGTCTTTTTATATAGGCTTTCTCTAACCGAATTTAGCTGGAGGGAGATATAAAAGACAAATGTGTTGACAAATGACAAGATGTTACATACTGTAAAAATATTATTATATGCACACTACTTCCTGTTATGATGCATAGATTGACTGCAACTTTGTTCAAAATGAACTGAAATATTATTACACGCAGCCACTTCCTGTTCGGGTATGTACATTCACCGCAGCTTCAAACAACCTGCATATTAAGAGCGTCATCCTTCTGAGCTCTTCTAGCTTGGTTTTTGAAGTCTCTGGTAGAGGCTGTTAAAAACAAAACAAAAGCTCGCCCTGAACTTAATAATCACTGGATGTGAATTTCCTCCTGAGAGATCACAAATTAAAAATGGATGTTATTTGGATCAAAATGGTTTTGGCTAGAAATAGATAAAGTATGTGGCTCTGGAGACACAGGAAGGAGTGGGCTAGGAGGGTACAGTAATGATACAGACGGGGGTGTGGCCATGTGAAGTCCCTAGACGCCAGTCAAAATCTTATAGCCAAAGGGAATCAGTGCCCATTTGTAACTAGCAAAAGCCTGGGACGTTAGGTCTGCCTGGGAGAACAGCCCATCCCCCGGTCCTCTTCACCGGCCTGAACCCAGTAATCACCCGACTGTCAATCACCTGACTGTTAGTCAGCACAGGATCCCAGGCTCTGAGGGCACTTCCTCCTCTGCTGAGGTCATTTCCGGAACCTTCCCAGGTCACGCCTCTCTAGGACAGTGAGAGGATCCCGGGGCTGAGGCCAGGTCCTCATCTGTTGAGGTCCTACCTCCGACCTTTCCCTAGATAGAATCCAGCTCAACACGGGCCCCCTCTCCTTTTCTCTTTTCCTTCCCCTCAGTTCTCCATGTATACCTCGTGAGGGCCAGCAGTTTGCTCTCTCCCAATAAACATTTTTCTCTCTGAAAAAAAAAATCTTATAGGACAAATTTGTCATCAGAAGCATCACTGTGTCTGTGAGCATGTTAACCCTATCCATCAGTGTCCATGTAAAACTGATTCTAACAGACTGAGTACCCTAAGAATATGTATTATAGTTCCAATAATGATCAAAGTAGCATCTAGTCTAATTTCTTCCTTAGCTACACTGGGTTACTTCTCAAAAATATTGGATATTAAAAATGATATAACCAGGAATTAATATGTAATTGTTGTTCCTCATCAAAGCTTGGCATACTTAAGAATTAGGTTAGTATCACACCATATAATCAGAGCATGTGAGTCAGAACAAGATGCACAAAGAGAACAAACCTGAGTGCACTTTAGCAACCCGGAATTAAATACCTGGAACTCATCCCTCTTTCTAAAAGATAGGTCACAGAGAACATCATCCCTGAGAAGAGGGGGTGAACCTCAGTGTCTTACTCTGCTGAACTCAGACAGGCCAAAGTGGCTCTCGTCCCAGACATCTGGCTCTCCACAATGTGAAGAGTCCTTAGCCTGAAGGCTGGGAAGTGTACCAGAAGCAGGCTCACCCTGGATTAGACACACCACTGAACTCCAGGTCTTTCTCTGCACATCAGCTTGGCCAGACCCTACTGTGTCTGGCCGACGTGCAGGTCTAATGGCCCTTCCTCGGATGAATGCCGGCGCAAGTGAATGGCGAATGGGTGAAATCTCAGTATCCTAAGTTCCTCTGAGGAACAGGTGAACTGCTCTGTGCAGCCTTTGCAGGCATGTGTCTGAGCTGAGTTTTTCCGGCTGTCTGCCCTACGACTCTCCTTATCTAAGACTCCTCTTTCCACGCAGACAGCCGTATCTTTTTGTTTGCTCTCCGGTGGGCACGGCGGGCATGGGGATTGTGCTGAGGCAGTGTTTAGGGCTCGGTACAGGATGTCTCCCCTGCATCCTAAACCCTGCAGGGCTCCATGAGGCCTCTGGTGAGACAGGCCTTTACTCTCCATTTCCCATAGACCTGACGGGTAACGTGTGTTTCCCACCCAGCAAGCTCCCCTCCCCCCCACCACACACTCCCACACACCATCTCTGTCTCTTTTTAATTTTTCCTTCCTCTTCGGCGTGTACTGTTCTTTTTTGGTCTCTAGCCCTAGTTATGACAGCTGATTGACATAACTGGCAGTTCCTTGGTGTCTGGTTAGGCAGAATTCCCCCTGCAAAGCGAGGATACAAAACAAAGAACAGACAACAGCACAGAAAAGAAGACTGGATAAAACAGAACCAGGAGAGAAGCAATATTGTTTGCAGAAAATATTTTTTAAATTTTCCAAAAGGAAATAAACCTTTAAGAGATTGTTTAATTCATCTGTGTTGCTTTCTTTCCCTCTTCTCTTTCTAGCCATCCTTTTACACACACACACACACACACACACACACACTACTGTGTTGGCTTCCATTTCTCCATCTGCTTTCTTCCCTGTATTTTTTTCCTGAGTCATAAACATTTTATCAGGAAGAATTCTCTTTATGTATGATTCTTATGAAAGCTAAGCATTTTTATCTCCTTGTTTCCTGACCTGAACAGCAAATTCACCATTGAACTGAGTGAAATTGTGACCAATTACTGTTTTGCGACTTTCCATGTAAGACTGCTCTTTCATTCTTCCACAGGAAGAGACCTAACACCACCTATCCAGCGCTCACCACCCAAGATACTCCTTCCTGAAACTGTCTTTTGTGATAGCAATGGCCCCTCTATGACCCACTATTTGAACATCCACCAACAGGGCTGCTCCCCAAAACGTTCCTCCAACTTCTCTAACATATGGCAAAAAGACCATGTGAAATAGTGCTCGTTAAAGTGTTAGTGACTTAATATATCATCCTCTTTTGATAGTACTGATACCTTATAATGTTGCTAGGGCAGAGATATACAAATGCAATGATGAAATTCAACTTCAATAGCAGGTGTTCTGGGTTATTTTCTTACTTTATAATAAAGGCCATGATCAGTGCTGTTCAGGATAGAGGTTTTTCCTACAAATCAGGCAGTCTTTGAAGCTCCCTAGCCATCTTTTTCTTATTAAAAAAATAATCAAATCTGAATTAAATATTTTTCAGTTGCTTATTTTTATATACTTAGTTCCCCTGAACTTGGAGGAGAGATGGCTTGTATAGTTTTCCCACTTTCACGGACTATTCTCATATTATTTTTGTACCTGAGAAAACCATGTGGAGTCTCATAGCTTGTAGCAAGAATATATAAAGGCTGGAAGGGTGGCTCAGTGGCAGAGTGCTTGCCTAACATGCATGAAGCCCTGGGTTCAACTCCTCAGTAACACAGAAAACAGAAAAAGCCAGAAGTGGCTCAAGTGGTAGAGTAGAGCCTTGAGCAAAAGAAGCTCAGGGACAGCGCCCAGACCCTGAGTGAAAGCCCCAGGACTGGTTTTAAAAAAAGAATATATAAAGAACTATGTTACTGGTGTAAGCTAATAAAAAATGACAGAGAATGCATTTTAAAAAACTCTTAAAACTCAAAACTAAATAAACAATCCAATTTTATTTTTTTTCTTTTTACAGCTTCTTTTTTTATTGTGAAAATACTGTACAGAGGGGTTACAATTACATGGGCAAGATAATGAGTACATTTATTATCAAGCATTGTAGGCTCCTCCTTTGTTTCTCCTTCCCATCACATCCTCCCCACCCGCCCCCCCACCCACTCCTCCTCCCCCAACAAAGTTGTAAAGTTGGTTTTCCACATAATGACTTGGACGTCTCATTGTTACAATGGATCCACTTGTATCCCTACTTAAATGATTTGTTTTTTCCCTTCCCCTCCACAAATTATAACAACATCAAATACAGTGAAAGCAGGGGTTATACCATGGGGGAGGGACATACAAAGCAACAAAGAAATCATCTTATAAATGTGTTAGAAACAATCGCATGAAAGAAAAAAACATTTGAATACATATCTTAGGGTTCATTTCCCTAACCTCAACTTAAATGACCTTTTCTACTTAACTCAGACAAGCAATCCAATTTTAAAACGGCAAAAGACGGGAACGGATATTTCAACAAAAGAAAAAGATGTAGATGAAAAATTCACATGTGGGAAGTTGCTCAGTTTCATCAGTCATTAGCATGGCTCACACTGGGACCATGAGACACCAGGACACAATCATGACACAGCTGGACCCGAGCCCTGGCTGAGATTGCTTACCACGAACCTTGTTCCGAAGGAGTGTCTAAGGGCTTTTGGTTTTGGTTATCCATTGTGGGGATGTTTTCATACAGACTTTGGACTTTCCCTGGTCAGACATTTAGAAAAAGGGACAGAGTGGCAAATAACATCGATAGGATACATATTATTTTATTGATGTGGCCAGGGAAAGCATGCAGAATTAGAAGAAATAGAACCCTTAATAATTTTAAGATTTTAGGTGTAGAATTGGAGGGGAAGAAGGAGATGAACTAAGAAAGGCAATACACGGATGTAAAAGTAAGCCAGGAAGATCAGGGTTATGAATGAAAACGGTGAAGAGCCTGGAAGAAGAGAGAGATGCAAAATGTTTATTTCATAGAGTTTGTTCAAAAAGAACAGTGATAGATGGGAAAAGCATGCAGATTTCCAATAGGGCATTTTGTCAGGAAAACAAAGAACAGGGGATTTTTATTGTGGCTAGAAAGCAACAAGGAAGAAGAAAGTATAAAGAAATGTGATCTCTGCACCTCTACTGGCCCTGGGGGAAGTACTCCCCAAAACTTCCCTCACACTTTGAAAGGAGCAGAGCCAGACACTGCCCGAGAGGTGCCGCCCTGCTCCGGGCCTGCCCACGGAATTCTGAACGCTCCAGGCCAACAGCCTCACTCTATTCACCACATTCCGTCGTTTTAAGTTGGCTGTAGCACATTGTCTGCTAGAATATAAACTCGCTGGGAAATTTTTATTCCTGTAAAGGTGTTCAAAAAATACTTACTCTCTTTTCTCCGTGACCAACTCAGTCAAAAATTAAAGCTTAAATAGCTTGTCTGAGGCATTGCTGCTTAAGATGAGGATTTCGCGCAGCTTACAGGATTCTTTGAATGACAACAGTACAACACCTTATTAAAGGTATCCACATTTATATTATTTTTTTAAACCCTCAGCTATAGTAAAAAAATATTTAAAATAGAAATACTTAAAATCTACATGGCCAATATCAGTGGGGGAAAACAAAACCAAAACCAAAAACAAGTTGAAGCCTCCCTGCTACAACCTTGCAGAAAGCATGGGGAAACACCCAAACTTTGACATGTGTCTAAGTTCCAAAGGCAGCCGGAAGTCCCAGTGCAGGAGCCAGAAGGGAAAGCCCTAATTGTAGGGACTCCCGCTGGGTCTGCAGGGGCCTTGAGGGTGGGCCCTCAAATCTGGCAGCAGCCGCGGGCCGAGGGCTGCAAGGCAGACTCAAGGATAGGAACCTAAGACCTGGGAGCTGTGAGGATTTGGAACCAAAACCAAGCATAAAGACAAGACCTTCAAAGTCACACCCTCAGAGAAAAGGACAGTCAGAAGAAAACAGACCACCACTCCAGGGATGTGATAAAGAAGCTTGTCTACAGTCTCCGGGGAAAAGAGAACGAGTAATTAGCACCTCAAACCTGCAACGCTCACCTGTTTACTACCTGACAGAATTTATATTGCCTTCATTGCTAAGGATTCCCTCCAAATGGTCAAAATAATTTTTAATGGCCTAGGAACACAAGGTAGGAGGGAAATAAAACCATTAGGGAGAGATGCATCGTTAAGTCTCTAAGGGGCTGAGAAAACACATACATGTGAGCATGCACACACACACACACACACACACACACACACACACACACGAGCAGACATCCTAATCACAATTGACAGTGAATGGATAAAAGAAACTCACAGACACAATTTTCAAAATCTAATTATTATATTTTAGAAAGACAGCACATGCGGGCCGGGAAGGTGGCTCAGTGGTAGAGTGTTCCCCTTGCACGCATGAGGTCCTGGGTTCGATTCCTCAGCACCACATAAACAGAAAAAGCTGGAAGTGGGCACTGTGGCTTGAACACTAGCCTTGAACTGAAATGCTGAGGGATAGCACCCAGGCCCAGAGTTCAAGCCCCACAACTGACAAAAGAGAGAAAGAAAGGAGAGAGACAGACAGACAGAGGGGGGGGAGAGAGAGAAAGAGAGGAAGGAAGGAAGGAAGGAAGGAAGGAAGGAAGGAAGGAAGGAAGGAAGGAAGGAAGGCAGGCAGGCAGGCAGGCAGGCAGGCAGACAGCATATGGGAAATAAATATAAAACTACTCATTAAAGGACTGTCAATAACATTAAAAATGAAAGAGACCACTGGAAGAGTAGAAAAAAATAATACTGTTTGTATTAGTTAGCTACTGCTATGTAACAAAGCATTTCAAAGTCTAGTGTCTTAAAAATATGAACATTGCTCACTTGTGAATCTCAGGTCATCTGGGAACTCGTGCTGGCAAGTGCTATGATCAGTTGCCCCTGACTGGGCTGCTTCCCACACCTGCCAGCAGCTAGATCGCTAGCAGGGACAGCTCGTCTACGGTCACGCTTGCATAGCAGTGATTGGCAGAGGAAAGGAAGAGGCTGTGATGACCTCTCCGTACCCAGCAGGGAAAGCTCAAGCCAATATAGGATTCTAAAGGAGAAAGGAAACAGGAAAGGCCGCAACAGGCTTGGGCTTCGGGGAGGCCCACTGAAACAGACATGGCTGTTTCGCCTTAAGGGCCAACACAAGTCACAGGAACACTCAAGGCTTAAAGGCAGAGAAACAGTCTCTACCTCTTCATGGGAGGCACACAAAAATCATGGCAAAAAAAAAGAGCCAGAAGTGGAGCTGTGGCTCAAGTGGTAGAGCTTAGAAAAGCTCAGGGACATCACCCTGGCTCTGGGTTCAAACCCCAGGGCAGGCATAGAGAGAGAGAGAGAGAGAGAACGATTTAAGGAAACTAACTAGCAATAAAGGAATGAGGAGCACACACTAGTTACTGCCAATTCTATTAGTGCTCTGCATAATTTCATTTAATCTCAGAACAATCTACTGAGTTAACTGACACCACTTGTCTCTCTGTCTCACAGGTAAGGAAACTGATATCAGAACACGATTAATTTGCTCAAGTTTCTGTAATGGTAGGGCGCAAACACAGGCTTCTTGTACCAGAGCCCAAGGGCTTGGCTGATGCTCAGTCGCTGCCGTGCATGTGGAGAAGGGGGTCTCTCGCAAATCCCCCATCAAAACCCATAGGTCTCTTGTTTAAAGTGGAGACAGACACTTGGTCCTCTACAACTATCCGCTCAAACCTATAAATTTTAAATTTCCAGAACAAGCGCTTGATCTGTATTGAATATCTGCAGCTATTCTTCCCACCATTATTATCTAAACTCTGCATTATGGTATCGACTCACACAGCATGTGTGCCACATTTAGGTACTATCCGGGAAGATTTGGAGTGTATGAGAGGACGGGCACAGGTGAAGTACAACATGGTTATCTCCCCTCGCTGCTAGGCCCCCGCTTCCCCTCCCCCACCAGAGCTCCTGCAGGTACCAGATCTACAGCTAATCACGCCCCTTCTATAAAATGGTTTGGTTGGCATGTCATCTCTAGGTTTCTTACAAAACCTCAAATAATGTCAGTGCTCTGTAAATTTCTGTTATGCTGTATCATTCAGAGCAAAATGACAAGGCAAAGGTCTACATATCCAGTGCAGATGGATTTTCTTCTTTAATATTTTCTATCTCAAGTTGGCTGAATCTGCAGATATGGAACTCACAGGTGTAGAAAGCCAAATCTACAGTGACACGGCCAGATTTTTATGATTTGTATACAAATAAAGCATCAAAATGCAATGCATTTCAGGAGTCCATTCATGGACTATCTAATTGCAAGTCCATGTATACATAAAGGTTTATGTAAATGATGATTTTTATCTATTAGATGTTGACTGTGGGCATGAGAACACAGAGAAGAAAGTTATATTCCAATAAGAGACCACATGTCCACCAATGGAATATTCTTACATTAGTGAATATATTCACATATTACTTTCATACTTAAAAACAGACAATCAGAGGAGAGGAGGAAAAAATTAAATTAGGTGTGATGATGGAAAGCAATTTTAGCAGGAAAACTTCAAATATAAATGCATGTGCACCATATTTATGCAAGAGCACTCTGTTTATTGAAATTTGTCAAGAACACAGATAGTTTCCATAGGCCTTGCAGTGACTTTTTGACTTCAGGTTTCAATTTGTCTCATATTGCTTTATTGACAGCTAACCAAGAGGGGATTCTATGCAGATCCATTTCGTCTTTGTAACATATTAAACATGTGCCAATCGCCAATCGCAATCCGGGGGTAGATAACAGGTACGGTGTTCTATATGTAATTACTTGCACTGTCAGGAAGTCTCTAGTGCTCTCAGGAGGAAGGGGCTGGCTGGTGGAAGAAGGGCAGGATTCTGGGGTGTGGCCCTGGGACCATGCTGGAATCCTGATCCTCTTCTCCCTCGCTCCTTCCCAGGCACCTCGAGCGGATGTCTTGCACAAGGAGCTGGAAAGGTTTGGAGGCCTGGAGGGGATCTTACCTGCCTCGCAAAGGCCCTGGAGTAAAGGCTGAGCCAACAGCCTGGGACACTACTGTGAGGTGTGGAAGGAGCCTTTAGAATGCAGGGCCCAGCAGCGGGAGGGGAGGTGACTGTGGGGCTGGCCCTGAAGAGGCCAGCAGCCTCAGCCCCTCCCTCCACCAGTACTCCCTCACAGGCCCCTCTGTGTTCTGTCTTGCGATGGGCCCCACAGACAAACCACTGAAACTGTGAACCCAAAGAAATACTCCCTCCTTTTCATTTGATTTGCTCAGGTATTTTGTCACGGCAATGAAACCCATCACATCAGAAGATTCGAAGCAAAATTAGCACCCAAAACACATATGATATAGGGGGGGTTACGGGGAACTATAATGGTTTTCTGAAATCCCCGTATTAGACTGCATTGCTAGACTGTGAAAAGATGCATCTTCCACGGCACCGACGCAGCCACAACCAACTGGCAATGCATTTTGTAAAACGCGTCCTACTTTTGTTTTATATTCTGAGGAGCAGCAGCAGCAGCAGCAGCAGCTCCGGCATTCCAAAGGAATTGATCGGCTTTCTTCCATTAAGACACCTTTCAAAATCAGAAGCAATTCAACTTGTCCTGAACTTGCTATTATCATACTTCCTTGCTGCTTTTGAATTTGATCTTCCCAATTTAGCTGACAATTACAGAGCAGGCAGGCAAATTCTCTAATTATGCCTAGGGGGTTCCATATAACAGTAAAGCCCTCGCAGCTTAGAGAGGACTGGATTGACTAAATTGTTTCAGAGAAAAAGTTCACAAATAGTTGAGCATGTCAAATTAGACTGAAATCCTAAGAATTTAACCCAGTGAGGTATAAAAGAATAACATGGAGGCCACCAAAAAGAGAAAAATAGAGCAAAGGTCTTTATTAATCTCTAAAAATGGATGCAATCTGTTTGGACAAATAACAGCACTAGAAATACTCTGAAAGATCACAGACGACAATTACCAGAAGTATTTCAGAAATTTGAGACTTTAACAAAAATGCTGTCAAAATACTCCACATTTACAAAAAAAAATCCACTTTGATTTTCTCAATAAATTTAGGGAATAGGAAAGAAAATACAGATATTCTATGTTACTAGGAGATTCATGACTAAAAATTGAAGTGATCTAGCCAAGGTCACACATCAGGATCTAATTGTTAGTAAGAAGAAAGCAACAGAGTCTTCCTTCTAACCATCTGGGTCTTGAGGCTGCATCGCAAACTTAGAAATTTAATTTTGCACATTATGATTCTCTCCAAGTCACCTAAGTTTTATTGCTGAATTTAAAAGGCATATTTGAAGCTAAGTCTGTTTTTGAATAGACTTCTAACACTAGAGGCAAATTAAAATCAAAACTGGTTCATCAGTGTTGGTTATCTGGATGTTCTGTGAAGATTATTGACTTTAGTTTCATGGTAACTGGGACACATGTGGTTACAGACAAATGACAAACTGTCTTAATAAGAGTTGTATAGTGAAGCTATTCATTTGAGATTTTTTTTTTAGTTCCTGATAAGAGAGAAATACATACTGGAGGGAGTAATTGTCATTGCACTGACTTGAATCTTCAACAATAAATCATGTCTTTTAGGCTAGTTGGTTAGTTAGTTGTGCTAGCTAATCATCTGAACATGCTCTTTTCCTGTACAAAGAATATGAGGCTCTACTAAATATTTATAAATGGCAATTGTCTATATAAACTGTGCTAGTTTCTGGAGTGAGGGAATGCAAATGAGATAAAGCAAAAAAAAAAAGAAAGAAAGAAAAGCAGCAGCTTGCTTTTCCCAGAAAGGATACTGTGGGGCCCTTGGCACTTTCCTCTTTGCTATTTCTATATTAAGCTAACCTTGAGCTAAACTACAATGGAAGAGAATGAAAAGCAAAAGCCGTGGGGAACGGCTGGCGCGTCGACTGGAATTTTTACATTATTTGAACGGTTATGTTTTTGTATATTAATGACACAGAAGCGTTTCATTGTAAAAATTATCTCCCATGTTCATGGACTGGCAGAATTAGTCCTGTGAATATGGCCGGCTACCAAAAGCAATCTACAGCTTCAATTAAATCTCCCTCAAAATTCCAAGGACCACTGCTACAAAAACCAAAAAGCCAGTCTTCAAGTCCATCTGGAAATGTAAGCAACCCTGAACAGCCCAGGCCGGGGCGGTAAACAGCCAGTGCTGGAGGTAGGGCAGGGCCTCTGCTGCCAGGCAGGCTCTGTAAGTGAGCCTCAGCCACGGCACCAAACAAGCCTTTTTTTTTTTGCTTTAATTATTTTTCTCTCGGGCTCTTGTGTTCTCGCCCAGGTTAGGCCCTCGGACTACGGTCCTCCTACCCCTGCCTCCTGTGTAGCTGGGATTACAGGCACGCCCATCACCACACATTGTCACTGCAGCCGTTTTGTGACGTGAGACAGGAGTTCATTAATGATTTTTCCTCCAGCCTCTGCTGCTGGAGTCGGCAGGACCACAGGACAGCCACTGTGCCCTGCTGGTTGTCTATGTGTGAGAAAGCAGCGCGTCTGTCTTCCAGCCGTCCACACCCCACCGTGGGGCCCGGAGCTCCTCCTCTGCTCAGGGCCAGCTGTGGAGGCCTCCTCCACGCCTCCTCCACCTCCCTCCCCCAGCTCAACCCCCTGCAAGGCTCTGTAACGTTCTGGTGCATAGCTGGTTAATAAATGAACCTTTTATTAAAGATTGCATTTACTTTAGTGTCTCCATTTAGTTCACTGGGCTCTGTTCTATAGTTCAGCCTCTGGCACATTTTGAAGGAAAGCTGGAAGGGTTTTGCTGAAGCGTGGCTTCGTGATCGCGAGGACTGGGCCACTGGCTGCTACGAATCTATTCCATTTGGTTTGAGAGGAGAGCAGGCCGCTAGGGTTCCTCCCCGTCCCCAAACAAAAAGCCAAAGCAACCAAGTAGCCTTGGAGTCACATTACTTTACACAGAAAGAATTTCCAATTCAAACAACAGGAAACAGTATGTGATCATGAAGTACATTTCTCAGAACAGTTTATACGTCCAAAATGTGAAAACTGTCTCCTTATTGGCTAAAACTTATCTGGATCAGTTGCTTTTCCTTTTTCTCATTAACAAAATAATGGCAGCAGCCTTTCTTCAAAAAATATAGACACATACACACACCCCTATACACACACCTATACACATACTACTGCACACACCACTATGCACATGTGAATACCTGTACATATAAATGCACACATGACCCTACACAAATGCTTATACAAATTTCTATGAAAATCTGACCCACAGCACATGTGCCTGCTGATTAAACTGCTCAACTTGAACTTTTAGAAATAGCAAGGGGGCTGGCAGAACCTCAAAAAGCATGGAAAAGTCAAATATTTTATTTCTACAATGAATGATCTACATTCACAAGTTCTGCCAAATTGGGCTTTACATTTACTGTCCCAGTACACTTTCATGTTATGATGATGTTATGGTTCAACAAAAACTAAAAGTAACAAAGTTACTCAGTCCAAAGACAGGATTTGTGTCTGTAATTAGTGTATCCTAGGAAATAATCTCATTACTCTAGCTATCAATTTATAAGGCTTTAATCAAAGGGTTTTAAAAAATATGATTGGTTTTGTTCTATTTCTACCATTACAGCCTTCTTAAAATCCATTGAGTCTTACATGAAGAGACATAAAAGAAACTAAGAAAAGAAAACTCAATCACTGTAATTGTTTCATAGGTCTAAAAAGCTACCTATGGGCACATCTTAGGGTGAAGGAATTCGGTTGAGAAGTTACGGCTACACGTGGTAGGCGTGCACATGTTTGGGATTATATTATAGAAGGCAACAAAACTGTGAGCATCGTCTTTCCTTTCTTCCTTGTGAGCAAGCAAGCTCCCCGAAGTAGCTTTGAGGAGACTTTATTTATGGGCCTGCTAGTTCAGGAGCCACACACCAATTCATCACGCTCCTGCTTTGCGCCATCTGTTATAAATAAATATCCCTGCTGCGACTTTTGTTGGGCATGTGTTCACTGTTATGCAGGTGAATGCAACGTGGCAAGACATTAAAGTTAAGAGAGAGAGAGAGATTGCTTATGAAAATGTCGATCGAACATATATATCCTTACTGCTCATGTACAAAGGTTCTGCTCACAGGAAGGACTCAAGCTGGAGCCAGCATTAACTCCTAATGCCTCCTTTACCTGGAAGGTAGCTGGAGATAGGTGAGAACCAGTTGAGGCCAGAAGGGCACAGAGGACGCGTCCTTCGCTCTGTCCCCTGCCCACCCCTCCCCGCCCACTGCTATGGTGTGCCAGAGGACCGGGGTCAGTGGGCTGGCATTGGAGGGCTCAGCAGTCAGCA
>NW_012267227.1:20175244-20196204 GCF_000151885.1 Dipodomys ordii
CCTCAGCACCACATAAACAAAAAGAAAAAAGCAGGAAATGGCGCTGTGGCTCAAGTGGTAGAGCGCTAGCCTTGAGCTGAAGAGCGAGGGACAGTGCCCAGGCCCAGAGCTCTGGCCCCACAACCGGACCCCTGTCCCCCCAAAAAATGTCCCTAACAATAGCAGACCAGGAAAAGAACAGACAGTGATATTTACTTATAGCAGTTGTTACAAGGGTAAATTACCTTTTATCAATTCACCCAGATGATGAGTGTTTGCCTCTTGAAGTTTACTTAAAAGCATGACTCTAAAGGAAACTAAGTGGTACTCTGGTGCTGCCACCAGCATCCTTACAAGGGAGCAATTAAAACCTAACATCCCAGCTCCAGCCAAGATCTAACTCAAATATACTTTATCGTGATTGGAAAAAATAAGCATAACAACTATATAAAAAGTTCCTTAAATGTTTATCAGGTTTTTACTTTGTTTGAGGGTATCTCCTAAGACTATGGCATGGATTATCTCATCTCCGTTGGACCTCAATACGACCCTATAAGGAAGACATTGTTATTCTACAGTATCATAGAAGTAGCTGATACCTAGTGGTCACTTACTATGAGCAGCACATAGCTTTTAGACAGGTAATTAAAATAACCCTAGAAAAACCTTTGTGATCGAAGTGTTTATCCCCATTTTTACAGATGAAGAAAATGAGACACAAGAAGATTAAATAAATTGGCCATAATAATAGAACCAAGAACTGGTAGAACCTAGAAATGAGGAAACGAATTCTACTCACCATCAATTTAAAGTCTACAACCCTGAATGAGTCCCTGCGTGTAGATTCCTCATCTGCAGTGTGGATCTACAACTAATTGTTCCTTTCCCCTAACAAGGCCATTATTTGGATAAAACAAGGAAAGAGGTGTGTGAATAATTTACATGGAATTTCTCTTACCATAACACACACAATTTCTAATCACTAGGGCTAAAAGACAGGCCCGGTGTCAGTGAAACATAAAAGCCACGCTTGTCCTGTGGCTTTTGTTTCTTTACTTCCTTTAACAACTACTGACATTTTTGTAATTAGGTTCACAAGAAAACAAGCGGTGCCATTTTAAGAGCAAAGCGCAGCATTTCACAAGCGACTATGTGGAGCAACAAAGGGGGACTGGTGCTGCTGCTCTGAACACGTGGAGATGTGGAGATGCTCCGCGTCAGGCCTGACGCTCACCCTGGGGAGCACTAACTGGCCAGTGTTGGCTCAGGCTCACAGAGGGAGGTCTGACCTCAGGGAGGGTATTGGAGAGACTGAGTCTCCTTCACCAGGCACCAGTCCCCCGACAGCTCTTTTTCTACTGTTGATTAATCAAAGGATTCACCATGATCCTAACACATAAGAAAGATCCTAAATGTAAGACATGTAAGAGATTCCTTAAGAATTCAAGCCTCAGAAGTTGAATTTCCAACTTGCACGTGACACAGATGTGAAGCAAACCCTTACAATCTGGTTTTAGTTTTGATGATAACTTCTGACAAAATTACAGTAACAATTAGTACCACAAAAAAGTGAGCTTACTTCAAACAAGAAAACCAAAGATAGTTCATGTGTGTGTCTATGTAGGTGTGTGTGTGTGTGTGTGTGTGTGTGTGTATGTGTGTGTGATACCCACATCAACTTCACAGAAGCAGAAACATGAATATAGAAAAGAGTATGGAGAACTGATCTGCGGCTAATAAATAATTTTCAACTCCCTAGTATAATATACTGTAATAAATAATAAGAAGCAGAAATACACCTGCACAATATGCCTACAATAAATAATGAATTAAAAATATTGGTAGAATTATTTATAGTGCCTGAAGCATGTATTTTGACATATATTTCAACTAATCTTATAAACCACTTTCTGAGAGCTCTAAATCATGTCAAAATGGAATGCCAGAAGATACTCATCTATTGAGTGATAAATGGCCAAGAAATAAGATTTTAAGTATCAAAGTCTTGTCCTAGTCCAGTCTTCCCTACAAGTTCCCGAAATTTAAAAAAAAAAATGCACCAGGGGCAAAGAACAAATCATTATCATCCACAGTCTTGACCCGACTTCAATACAAGACTCTGGAGCTTTGGCATAGGTAACATGAAGAGTTTTTAATTGCACTAGCAAATTTACTTGAGTATAGTAAAGCCAGAGATTTTCTACAGGCTTATTTGGCCTCTGGCCATTCTATTCTACATCCTGAATATCAGATCTTGCCATTCCAATGAAAGAGAGGCCTATCCAGAATTTGTTAGCCAGCGGGGAGCAACAGAAATTGCAGAAACAAATTGGGCCTGTTTGGGCACACCTGTAATCCTAGCTACACAGGATGTGGAGAAGGTGTGGTCAGGTGGATATGTGGTCAATACCGCCATAAGAAAAAGGAAGAAAAAAATAGCTACAATCGGAACCCGAGTCGACGTCCTTCGGGCTCTTGTCTGTGAGGGGAACTCATCTGAACTCATCGATGGCAGGGCACTAAAAGAACCACACTGACGTGTGTGCCAGTCTTCAACCTGACACAGCCCTTAGCTCTGCTATAACAAAATGACCCCAAGTCCTTCGCAGTGGCGTCCCTCAAAGGAAGAAGCTCTCATCCTTTCTCTCTTGCAGAGAAGTATTTGCCTCCTGTCTTTATGGAGCTCAATGACTTGGCTAAGGACACTCAAGAATGAAAAGTACAGTGAGATCTTCAACTTCACATTCCTGGCTCTTACCTAAAGGAAGAATTGTAAGAATTTTTTTTTTCCAGGGCTGAGGACCGAACCCAGGGCCTTGCACACGCCGGGCGGGCGCCCTTCCACTGGGCCAAACCCCCCTGAACTGAATTTTTATCAAACTAAATTTTTACAATTGGATTTGTATGTTATCAAGTAATATCTCTGCTTCCAAAATATCAAAGTAGAAATTCATTTGGGGAGTGGAAATTCCTGAATCAGTGTGAAATAAAATTGTAATATATAACAAATAATGTATAATTTAAAAAAAAAAACAGTGAACTCAGATATTTAACACAAAAAATTCCCAGGAGATACTGCTGGCGATCCTCGGTCCATATTGTTCCAGCTACAGAAGGTGAAGAAGGCACAGAGCCTCTGTCGGGCTGTGTGTGCTGGATCAAGGCCAGGCCAGGCTCCCCAGGTCTCCCAGAGGGGAGCACCCACCGGCAGCGGGAAACATCGCCCAGAGGATCCAAGCGATGGACGACTGTGACTTGAACCATCTTGATGGATATGTCTGGGATGCCACTTTAATCCAGTGTTTGGCCCCATTTTAATACAACTCCTCCATTGCTCAGCACGTCATTTCTCTTGCTTCTAATTCAAGGCTTTGAAGCAGTGAAGTACAGAGAGCGTGAAGGAAATGTATCGTGACCCTCTGACATTTGGCATGTTTCTGAGGCAGGTGTCAGAAAAACTCAGAGCTCCTATCTTGCCAAATCTTATCACAAACCAAAAGACAAAAAGAGAGAAAAAAGTACACACTTTATTATTGACATCAAAAAGGAAGTCGTTTTATTTTTAGTGCATTTGCTTTGGAGAGAGAGCCAGCTAACTGGAAAGAGTCCATAATTTAACTAACGTCAGCTCTTAATACATTCCCTATTGAAACTTAATAAACATTAGCATCCAGATTTACTGGCTTTCCGTTTTCTCCAGTTAATGATCAGCAAGCACCTTTTATTACTTTAAATGAAAACAAAATGAAGACCTGAAATCCTGTGATCAAGAATTGATTTCTGGCAGACAAGCAAAATTATTTGGTCTATTTTTATGGCTGATATAATTGTATTCAAAATCCATAAACAATGTACATTCACTTCAATACCTTCTCAGCCCATCTTTGGTCATAAACTTTAATTAAAACAAAACATCCCTTAGGTAAATCAAAGGAAGTACCATTGAAATAATATAAACACTCGGGAGAACCTTGGGCTGCTTCCACACTTGAGCCTGATTAGATGGAAAACCACCAAGCGGACCAACCAGTAGCGTTGGTGATTAGTACAGCTGTCTCTGCCATTAGAGATCCCTGGCAGGATCTTGAGGAAAAGTTGTGCCAACTTTCTCTATTTCAAGCGAGGGTTTCCACTTCCAGGCTGCTGTATCTATAAAGGCTATCTTTCCTGAACAGGGTGTCCTCTATTTAGCTGTCAGAAGGCCTGTCTATCACAGAACTTAGACTGTCTGCCCCATTTGGCTGATGTCAGAGGCTTACACTAGAGTTATGGCTGAGAGAACATGTTTTCCATCACGCCCACAACCAAGTGCTGATTAAGGTGGCCCATGTCAGACCTGGGAGTAGCCAGCACTCAAAACAGTATAGACTCTTTACAGATGCTGGAATCGTTTCCAGAAAATACAGCACCCCACTTATCTTTTTGCTCTGTTTCTTTTCTTTCTTTTTTTTTAAGATAGAAAAGTCAGCGTCCTTTGTGCTTATTTTTAAGCTAGTACTTTAATCATGTCTAATTTTTTCCTTTAGGTTGTTTTTTTTTTGCCATATTCAGTGCTTTCTTTTCTGTTTTTGGTCACAGAATCCTTTGAATATTAACAAGTAGATTCCACACGAGGCAAAGGTTTCAAATTGTACTTGGGATCTGGTGCGCTCATTAAGAAAGGTGTAGAATGCCAAGCCCTTTTAAGATCTCAGTACTGTGCATTCTTCCTCAGGTAACTGTGCTGGATCACAGCCCTACCTGGGATGCTTGGCTTCAGGGTAAAGATTCACCTTCTAAGCAAAACTAAAAAAACGATTACATAGCTAGCCGAGGACAGTTTTACCAGTAGGTAGAAATGAATCCTATGAAGAAAGCATAAACACCGGCTGGTCTGTGCAATTTAAACAGCTTTTGGGGTTGGCCGACGCTTCTTACTCGGTGAAGAAGCAAAGAGCAGAGGTTATCCCTAAAGGCCGGCAAACCTTCCTCCTAGAGAAAAATCTCCTTGGGGGAGAGGCTGCTAAAGGTCATCCACGCCCACCCTGCTTCCCTCCGAGGACATCCACAGACCCCAGTGTCATGGCTAGGACTGGACTTTCTCTTTTGGTTTTGTTTGCCTGTCTGTCCCTTGTGGTTGGTTTGTTTACTGAGCCAAGGCCTCGCTGCACAGTCTAAACTGTCCTGGACCTTGTGATACCCCTGCTTCAGACCCTGAAGTGTGAGGATGGTGGGTGTGCCTAACCACACCCCCTTTGTATTCATTCCTTCTGTGGCTGTGTGTGTGTGTGTGTGTGTGTGAATGTTCCAAAGTGACAATGTCCACAGCTGTAGGCCCTAACAAATGAAAGACAATATTAAATTTGAATTCCAGATAACTAAAAAGTAATTTTACTGTATGTCTCAAACGCAAAGGGCCTGCTCTAACTCAAAGCTACTCAGAAGCCACGTGGTAGGGATAGGAAGACCCAACAACTCACAGCCAAATGATGGTAGCGCCTGGGTTTACCATATTTTCTCAGTGAGTCACCACCAGATTTTATAGTGCTATGGAAATTATTTCTTGGGCTAGTAGCAGTGAAGGAGAGCCAAGGTGACAAGATATCGATACCACCCTTTCTGGGCTTCCCCCCCTAATTATCAGATTCTGCTTCATCAATCCATTAATTCCTAATTTTGGATATTTGGCAATGTAATTATTCGTATTTTTAATATGTCAAATTTCCTCTACATTATATTCACTCCATAACTCTAAACTTTCCAGCGATTCTCAAATCTATATTGATATTCTTTGCAATTCTGGATTGAATTTCCACTTGTTGCTCTGGACGCATCTAATCGCGCCACCAAACAGAAAACTATCATTTAGCCAGTTTCCTCCCCTTTCTTCTTAATTCACAACTTCAAACTTGACTGAATAGCTAAATCATGTATCTATGTATGTATAATATATCATGTATGAAATAAGGACATAAATATACACATTGCATATTTTTCAACACTGCCTCTTTTTATTTCCCTATTATACTCTAGTCCAGATCCTCAAGTTTCCTTTCCTATACCCTATTCATCTCAAATTTATCTACCCATGGACTTTTACTATATCAAGCCTCTTTTCCTATTCACTGGGTTTCTACTGTGATCCCATTCTGTTGTCTTCATGAAAAGTACATATCAGAGACAAAATTATATAGAAATCTATAAAAGAATTTGTTGGCTTAGGGTAGAATGGTAGAGTAGTACAAAGTAAAGTAGCTAGAAAAGTGTTTTGGGGTGGGTTTGACAGTGGTAGGAGACGTTTACAGGTGCTTAGAGCAGATAACTCTTAAAATGAATTTTAAATTAAAATAAGCAGTCACCAACAAGCAGGGAAACTGGAGTTTCAGACAGAAATTCCACGTGTAAACACATAACATTATAAAAAAAATGACATTTTCAAGACGGTTCAGTTGTTCAGTACAGCTGGAATCTGTCTAAGGAAGGAGTATGGACATGTACAGGAAATTCTGGGCTCAACTCTACGGGCTGCCCTAAAGGCAATGGAGATTCAGTCATCACAGTCTTTTATGTAGGGTGATGACATCAGCAGGTTTCTATTTGATTATTTGCTTCTGGAGCATTTGTTTGGGGGCATTCATTATACACATCTTGCGAATGTACTATTAGATTATTGTGTCTGTCTTACTCTGCTAGACTAAGCACAGGACCTTCACCAAATGAAACACCGAATAGATATTTGGTAAAATTAAGTGTAATGTTCTAACTATCAATTGTCTGGATCAGTTCCTAGACTTCCCTGGTTATGCATGGAAGCAATTCTGAGTTGACAAGCTGCTGTTTGAGTATTACATCAGATATAGTAACAATGCTTACTTGTACAGATATTGTACCTTGCTTACATATGTGACTACTCTTACCATCACATCTTGAGTTGTGTCCCTAGATTCCTATTCCAGTCCAGGTTTTGGATTTGATTGGCATGATAAATTCTTAATATTCCATATCCATCTTTACATGCTGATTTACCTGCTACCAGGTGCTATACATCGTCCTCCAACTGCTCGTTTTAAGCTACTAAATTCAGTAATACATGTTTCATTACTGATATCCTTAGAAAATTTTTCAGCATGGTAAAATAAAACCTGCTCCTTGTCAGCTTAATAGATGCCACTAAACAACTTCACAGAAATATTGGGAAATATGAATGGTGTGGGTGGCCAAGACTTTCTTCTGAATTTGTACCTTGTTGCCTTTGGAATTTCATAAGGCTTTCTTAAAGACAGGATTG
Organism: Dipodomys ordii; assembly: GCF_000151885.1. Lineage (NCBI taxonomy): Eukaryota > Metazoa > Chordata > Mammalia > Rodentia > Heteromyidae > Dipodomys > Dipodomys ordii. Next base: position 20,182,491 of record NW_012267227.1, read on the forward strand.
AATGTTGTTTAGTCCTCTGAGAGCCATGCATCCATGTCAGGCATTTCCTCTACCCAGGTACTAACTCATTTCTCAGCACCTCTGGGACAGTTTGCTTTTTTTTTTTTTTTTAACCCTACAAGACCTATGTAAGTTACCAAGTGGCTGGAGGTGACAAGAGTGACCAGGCACTCCGGATGCTGCCATGGTGTTTGGCCCTGGGATCGTCACAACTGTCCCAGACGCAAGACACAAACAAGCAGGAAAGGTGGCAAAGAGAAAACTGTCCTTCAACTAGAGGAGAACCTCTCTGTGAGGAATAGCTGGCCATGTGTATATTTATTTATAGAATATATGTATAGATATACATATATTACACATATAGAGAGAGATGCATGTATCTATACATATGTATCTATAGAGAGAGAAGTATTCTTCCTTAAAGCAGATTTTTTTTAACTCTTTTGAACCAAGGTGGCTCTGTGTAGAGAGATCAGAAAGTTATTCCCTCAGCTATGATCCTCTATTTCTCAAGCAATTCATTCTTCATGGAAACTGGGCCATTCTGTGCTACAAAGGATAATTTTATTCTGTTACCTTATTCTATCGTTAGTGCCGACCTAATACTCTAGGAGAGAGATTCATGGACGATGGACCAATGAACTCATTGATAGATATAAAAATGACAGCCAAACAGGCAGTTTGATATAGGTGATTGTGCTTTTCTTATTTATACCTAACAAGAGTGAATGTTTCGGTGCAGTGTGAATCCCTGAAGACTATGGGCCACACCTCACTCATCTTCATTTGTCTGCTCAGACCTTGCATAGTTCCAGTACCTAATCATTGCTATCGACTTTGAATTTGGTCAGTCTTGTGATTTGAAAAAGAGTGTTCTAAAATGACCCTGCCAAACCTCTCTAATACTGGTACTACTAATATTAATAATAATATAATGGTTCTCTCTGTATATTGATAAGTATAAGGACTTCAATTTTCAGAAAAATTTTCCAACGAACACCACACTAATAAAATATACATTCTTTCATAAAATTTGAAATAAAGTAAAAAATTAGTGTTTGGAAAGAAATGATTAATATTAAACAAAAATGATAACATTGTTAATATTAAAATAACAAAAAAGTAATTTCATCGATTTTTGCTAATGTTTTATTGATGTGTTAAGGTTATCCAAATTCCTATTTCAACTTGAGTTGAAACTCAACTTCCAACTGCAACTTTTTCTTTTCCCCAAACAGGTACCTCCTAATGAGATAATCACTTCATCCTTCACATTATTCATCTATAAAAATATATAAACTTTCCTCTTCCTTCCTCTGGGTTAAAAATTTCCATTCAAGAAACAGAGGCAAAAGCAACAAATAAAAATGACTACCGTGGGGCTGGGAAGGTGGCCAGTGGTAGAGCACTTGCCTTGCATGCCTGAGGCCCTAGGTTCAATTCCTCAGCACCACAGAAGCAAAAAAGAAAAAAGCCGGAAGGGGCGCTGTGGCTCAAGTGGTAGAGCGCTAGCCTTGAGCTGAGGAGCTGAGGGACAGCGCCCAGGCCCAGAGTTCAGGCTCCACGACTGGACTCAAAAAAAAAAAAAATACTACCTTTACTTTCTTCTCTAGTTTTTCTGGCTCTTGGGTTACAATCGACCTTACTTGTCAGAAAACTGACCATAACATTATTGAACTTTAATTTCATCTTATGCAGCAGCTCTTTTTTTTTACAACAAATATTTTATAAGGCTTGTCTACCTGCTGACTCAGAACCTGTGTGTACCCAGCCTGACAAAATAGATTGTCATGATCTATTAAATCAATAACCCATGTGCTAAAGAAAATTTACACTCTGAATTTTACTCTATTCTTCAATATGCATCACTACAAGGCTTGGGGAAGAGAAATAGCTGCTGCAATTGGCACATACATTGGTAATTTCTAGAAGCAATTACTAGAACTTATCTTAAAGCATACTGGTAAATCACACAAAAACTTAGCATCGCTGAACTAGAGAGACACAAACTGAATGAGACCTCAGAAGATCAGCTGGCGCAATCTCACTCAAAGTTCAGTTTGCCTAAATTACTTCAGAAACGTTCTGCTAGAGGAGGCTCTTACAGCTTCTCAAAGCTGCTCCTTTCAGTGTGCCGAAATCTCCACTGATACTAAATTCTTCTTTGTGTAATACTGGGATGTTTCCCATTTCCACCAGATTAAAAACGTAAATACCTTCCCAACTGTCTTTCCTGTAGAGGAACAGTGAAAAACACTCTTGGCTTCTTTTAGTTCTTGATTCCTAAGCCTTTAAGTTTTAAATCTTAGAGTGAGAGTTTGACTAATTGGATCAAATTAATACTGGGACCTCACTAGTGTCACCTCATTGTACGCATGCTAAATAAACTTGATTTTGTGGATGACACAGATGATTTACTGGCATTAGGGAACAAGCAAGTGAACCAGCCTCCACTTGGCAAAGACAGTGGGCCAAAACCAGAAAAGCACTTGGTCCCCCAAAGGTGTTTTAATTCAGCAGGGAGAACAATGAAACCAAATTGCTTGCAGGCCAATATAATCCTAACCGAAGCCATGGGCCATAATGATGAAGTTGTTGTTCCCTGTTTTGATTCTATGAACAATGTACGTATGTACATGTTGTCTTCACTCCCTAATTCAAGGTTTCCACCAGTGTTGAGCTATTATATATATATATATATATATATATATATGTATATATATATAAGTACATATACATATACATAGCATTTATATGTTATATATACCACCTATTATATATGCCACTTACATTACTTTCCCAAACTGAATGAGTTGTTTTTCTTTTTTCTTTTTCTTTCTTTCTTTAATTTTTTTCTCTTTCTTTTTTTCTTTTTCTTTCTTTCTCTTTCCCTTCCTTCCTTCCTTTCTTTCTTTCCTTCCTTCCCTTTCTTTCTTTCTTTCTTTCTCTCACTTGCCAGGCAAATGCTCTCCCACCAAACTAAATCCCCAATCCCTATGAGTTGTTTTTCATCCCCAGATACACTGCTCTATTCAGGTTTAAAGACTGTAGGAAGGATGAGAACAGCGACAGCCAAGAGGAAGGCACATGGTAGATTACAGATGACAAGAGGGAAGACAGTAGGTTCCTGATGGCAAGCAAAGAGGCTCATGGTGAATTATGGAGTCTGGCTTGGGGACTGACACACACTCCTCATGTTAAGTGAAATGTCAGAATGACTTTGGGTGAATGGGTGGAGACAGTGGTGGACAGGGCGGGGATCTTTAGTTCTCTGGAAATCCAGGTGCATGTGAGTCATTGTTTCAGAAGGTGTCTTGTGTCCATTCTTTGCCACATGAAAAGCAAGGAAGCACAGATACATAAAGCTCACGCAATTTGTTTTCTTTAGAGAAGAGCTGCTAGCAACGGCAGGTACGTTCTCGACCAAGAAGGATTACTTTTTGGAAAGACTGGCTATCCCTTGGTGCTCCTGCAGGTCTGGCCCCTAAGATGACATGGTGAGATCACGTCTTGCTTCGTGGCACAGCAGACAGGCACTCTCGTATGGGCCGGTGCTGTAGGGCTGGGACTACTGCCCTGCCTGGCTCCACCTCCGCCTTACCACAACCCCCTAAGCGTGGTTATCATGCTGTCCTTTGGTGAATGCTATTTGTTGGGTTTCTAGAAACAACTTTACTTTGTATAGGTAAAATAGGTAGCTAATGGAAAAACATAATATTTATTATTCTTTTCAGTATCTTATAACTTAGAAAATTACACAGAGAGAAAGGGGATGAAAATAATCATGCACAGTGTAAAACCCTGGATTATTTGCGTTTCATTAAAGTATCATCGTATTTTTTGAGTTTATAAAATTTAGAAAAGTAGCAGCGTGTTTACTGAACTTTAATTACTTTTGTGGTTGACAGTTGAAGGAAATGGAACTTGGTGAGAATTTTTAGACAGAGGTATATTTTGACTAATTTAGATGAAGAAAATCTCTACTCTTGGGAAAATGAGACAGCCTGGTTTTATTAGAATTGTGGATATAACATAATTCAATTACCTAAAATGCCATAATCCTTCAAACACTGAGTGTGAGCAAAACCACTATAGAAGCACAGTAGAGCTATCACGGGCGCATCACTAACAATGTGAATTTTCTCATTTTTAGCATAGAATCACTTGTGGCAGTGTAACCATCATCCATCCACCTGCATTTCTATCTGCTCAATGGTCCTTATAACTCCCAGCTTTAGAAAGAAATTCGTTTCCTTTATTGAAAAGTATAGAACCCAGTTTCCCAAGGAATCCTTAGCAATTAGTGAACAAAAGACGCCAAATTCTATCAAGCTCTGTTGGCAATGTACTACCATCAGCCCAACTTAAGTACAAGTTTGTACCTTGCCCAATTCCATCTAAAGACTACATAATGAAAAACCTTTTGACAAGTTGATTAATAATACTGAGCTGTTAAAGTTCAGCTGAGTGAGCAATTAAACATTCCAAACAGCAATGAACCTCCAGAAGGTAATTTATGATAATTTTATGCACAAGAGCTCAGTGGCTTTTTAATTTGATAGAATGTTAGTAGCACGAATTTCTAACAAGGGAGTGTCAGGATTCCATACATCACTAAGATTACTTAAACATTTCAAACATGGCTGATGAATGAAGTTTCTTGAGGTGTGGGGAGATACAGAAGGTGTCGGGCGGTTGAGAGGTTGAGATTATTCATCATATCAATTATTGAGAGTGGACGCACTGACATCATACTCCCTACTCATATTTTACGTCCACAGTAAAGATAAGTCAAGCTTGAAATAACAGACTTTCCTGACCACAGTATCTGCAGGTTAATTCAACTCCCTTCAACCAGTCCCTTTCTTCACATCCGCCTGCAATCTCATTACTACAGCTCGCATTCTTACCCAGAGCCCTTCCTTTGAACCATCAGTGAGATCACTAAGAATAGGGCAAGACAGGAAGTGCACAAGAGAAGGAGAACTGAGAGCGAGGACCGTGTTAGAATCAGATTTTCAGTCAGAAGGAGCTGACAGGCCAATGTGTGCTTGTGACCGTCCTTCCCACCAATACACGTGTGTATACACAGGCACCTATGCTCACTTCATTCATGCTCACACACACGTGTGCACACACGCACACACACACGCATACACACACACACACACACACACTTCCCTTTTCCACACTCCTTGCAATAGCCATCAGCCCGGCTTTCACACCTCCATTCTTGAATTAACACACCAGATCTCTGGCAGCTTTTCTCTTTTCAGATCACTGAAAAGCGACATGGTCTGTGTGAAGCAAAGAAATTAATGCCTTCGTGTGGCAATCCTAACCTAGAATCCTGGGATTTTAAGTCTAGAAAAGACCCTGGAGATCACTGGGGTAGGGTTTCCCCCCGTTAGCTTATAGAGCCTACTGACATAATAATTTGGCCCTGCATTTCTTTCTTCTCTGTAAACATCTTTATTTAAGTGGGTTTTTCACCTTGAAAACAAAATGAGCCCCTTTGCATGAAATCTGGCTTTCTAGCTTGGAACACAGCAACACTGGAGGCTCGGCAAATGCATGTGCCTGTCCTCTCCCGGTCAGTAAACACACACCTGAGCAAAACCTGCCGCCTCCAGCTTGTGACAAGCACAGCCACGGCCACCCACTGCCGCCGGTCTCACCCAGACTTACCACGGAGGATGCCAGCCTGGCCATCCCTGATTCACCTTGGCCTCTGGGAGCACCGTGACCTTGCCGGCGAGGCTCAGGGAGGCCGTGGAACTAGCAGAACTGGTCACTTCTACTCTGAGGTCCATCTCAGCTTCGTGCCCCTCACGCTCTCATCTCCAGATGTTTTCTTGTAGTGTTAAAGGGGGAAAATGTGTTAACTCGATCAATTCTTCCACATCGGTTTCTAGTCACTGACATGAGAAGAGGATTAACCACTTGAAATGTAACAAGCAATTCGCTGTTTTTGACACAGGGGTGTTTGGTGGTCTACTTACTTCTTTCTAACTTTGATAAAGAATCAAAATCTTTGCTCCAAAATCAAAGTAGAACATTAATTAGAAGTCACATCCTTGGAGTAATAATAGCTGTCTTTCTACCAGTTTCTGATTTCCATGTATGTTATGTATCTATACAGCTAATATTCAATGCTGTAAAAAAAAAGTATTTTTCTGCTACAAACACAAGAGATTGAGTGCAAAATCATCACGATCATTTTCTAATGCTTTTATTTCATCAAATGGGTTAGAAAACAAAACCAAACAAATAAACACAAGCTCATCTAGCTATCATCTCCCCAGATGCTGCTTCTTGGTAGTGTGCTATTATAATTCGTGTCAGGTAAACAGTCTTTCAGATGAGATGGTAATTACGCAGTCACGCTTCTTCAAGCCACCCTGCAAAGCTGTTTCCTTCACATGGGCTACGTCCACAAAGCCTACTTGTGTACATGTGCCTCGTGGTCTTCCTTTGTGAGTGTGGTGCCTCTCTGTCTCTGTCTCTCTCTGTGTGTCTCTGTCTCTGTCTCTATCTCTCTCTGGTACCAAGCATATGTTTTTCATGTTAACACTCCCTCATCTATGGAGACCATCTGCTTATTAAACAGAGTGTTCTCCTCCCTTCTCAGCCAGCTTTGCACACAGAGGCTCCTTCCTCTCTGCCAGTGCCACAGCCTCAGAGAAGGAGAAAAGACTATGCTTTCCAAGCACAAAGAATAGGGTCTGTTGCCGGAGCTGTGGGCTCACACCTGTTGTCCTAGCTACTCAGGAGGCTGAGATCTGAGGATTGTGATTCAAAACCAGCCTGGACTGAAAAGTCCCCATGAGACTCTTATCCCCCATTAACCACTAGAAGACTGGAAGTGAGAGAGAGCTGGCCTTGAGCAAAAGAGTTCAGGGATAGTACCTGGGCCCTCAGTTCAAGCCCCATGATGTATATGAGAGAGAGAGAGAGAGAGAGAGAGAGAGCTTGAAGGAAGGGGTGAGGGGATTTGTAGGAGTGAAAGGTGGTGGTTTAACTCCTGATAGAGGTGTCATACACATCAATGTCAGGAGCTATGTATTTATGCAGGTTGTAGATCGCGATGGTCCTGCCCTGTATCACCACTAGCTAACCCCACAGATCCACTTTTGTCCCTGTGCCCGATCTCAGGAATGTGGACGTCATGATAGTGAGATGTCAGTTCTACTGCAAACAAGCCCTTAGCCTTGAAAGTTGAGTGGGAACTGGTCAGGCAGATAGATGGAAACTGGTAAGAATCCCCTGTGCCACACAAGAAAAGAGCATCGAATCCACAGAAGTACACACTGCTCAGTGCTTCCAAAGCTTAGGCTTCATACAATGGGACAACAAGAAGCAATGAAAGAGAACTGCAGAAAGACAAAACATCACACACTCACTTAATGGGCTGGGAAGGTGGCTCAGTGGTAGAGCGCTTGCCTTGCATGCCTGAGGCCCTGGGTTCGATTCCTCAGCACCACAAAGAAAAAAAGCCGGAGGTGGCGCTGTGGCTCAAGTGGTAGAGCACTAGCCTTGAGCTGAAGAGCTGAAGGACAGCGCCCAGGCCCAGAGTTCAGGCCCACGACTGGACCCCAAAAAAAAAAAGAAAAACCTCACTTAAGGCTGATTTGGCTGCTAAATCGCTGACGTTGAATTTTGACAACCTTGGATTAAAAGGTCACGATCTTAGTTCAGACACAGAAAAGACAAAATTGTAGCTGCCTTGACGTGGAGACTTTAACAGAAGAATAGTCAAAGAGCACGAGAGTCCTGAAAAGCCCTTGGTCGCCATCAGCCTGAGGACCGCATGGGGGAGCCCGGAGGCTCCATGGTCGGGTCTAATGGACCTCCCCGTGGGAAGCAGTGCTCACGGGTGGTTGACTTCATAAGGAGTTGGTGATGGGGCATGGGCAAGGAGGATCTGTGGAGAACAGGGGACATAAGAGAGGAAAGCACACTGGCTAACTGCAGGACCTTAGCATGCTCCTCCTGACCCCAAGGAGATTAGGAAGTCAAGGGAGGAGCTGGAGAAGTCCTGGAGCAGGGCGGTGAGGTGCTCTGCTGTCTGATCTGGAGTGCCTTGGAAAGCAGAAACAGGCACAGTGTGAAATTGTGAGGCACCTGCCAGACACACAGGGACAACGGAGAGCTGCTTGTGAAAGACACCAAACACTGCTTCCTCTGCTTTCCCTGTCCCCACCCCTTCTCTAACCTAGTGGTCAACATCATCCACAAAGTGTGTACATCAGATGTTTACCCTCATCTGGCCTGACATCTTCAAGGCTCTTATGCATACTTGTTGTGCTTAGAACATTCTAACACCTGATAATGGCTTATAAAAGCTTGCTGTCTGGCCCTCGTCTTTGCCTAAACCTAATCTGACATTAACTTCCCCTTTCTCTAGCTACCTGGCTCTACTGAGGTTGCTAGGGACAATTTAAGCGCTGTTTCAAGGCTACTCTCTACACCCATGACTAGTTTCAGCATGCTTAGTTTCTCATCACTGTATTCCAAGCACCTTTTCTTGGTCTTTCTTGACACTTACCTACACACACACACACATACACACACACACACACACACAGCACCTTTTCTTGGTCTTTCTTGACACTTACCTACACACACACACACACACACACACACACACACACACACACACACACTCCAAAGCAGGTTTTTCTACCTTCATCCCTCTGAAATTATCTACTCGCTACGTGCCAGGTACCAGTGATCTCACCCAGCATTCTGTTCTTGTAATACATATACTTGCTCTTTTTCAAGCAAACGTTGAATTGTTAAACAATGTTTAAGGCGCTTTTCCACTATTAGAACCTACAACCTTTAATCAATACACAAAGAAGGAAAGAGAATATAATGAGTTCCCACCTCCATTTCCCAAAAATCATAGCAAGACCTAGCAGACCTCTGAAAACCATGTTTTCCTGTCCTTTGTCCTAGCTTTGATATCCTTTGGGACCTCCCACTTCTGCCAAGAAGCCACACCCTAAAGAACTGTGGAGGCCTGGGGGCTGACTGGAACCGTCCCTTCCAAGTCTGGGTACTTTTCTCCTGCTGCCTCCTGTGCTTCACAGGCAGTAGGTAGCTCAATACACTATGAGCAGGGCTAAGAACCAAAACTGGGCCTGCTGGTGAATTTCTCATAGCTCCAGGCTAAACATCTTTAGTTATCTGACAATCAATATGCACGAATGTAATTATTTGTTTTCTAGGAGTTAGATGAACAAGATCATTCTAAATTCTCGTGTTATTAATACATGGTAATGAAAGTGAAATATTAATGACTTAGTCAAGTGTATTAAGAATTTGAAGTGCTGTGCAAACTGAAAACTTGCATCTTAAAGGGGAAGGGGAAAAAAAAGCTCAAATGCACCAGATGGCTTGGTGACAGCCATTTTATTTAGTGCAGTCTCAGCAGATATGTTGATAGCCTGCAGAAAAGGCCATCCACGGTGCAAGGGGGAGCTGGACCTTACTGTCTAGGCAGGCTATGCCCAAAGAAAGCAGACGACCGGAACCCCCCGGTGCTTCTGGGATTCTCCAGGGTCAGGCCTGGAAGGGGCTATCAGGGCACCTCAGACCATCGGTGGCCAGCACCAGCCAGGTCTGCGGCTCCGCCCCTCCCCTCCACCCAGCTGTCATACAGATGACTGGCCCTAAGTAACGATCTTCATGCATTTTAAGACGTATGTGACAGAGTGAAAAGAGCCCCAGACTAGCAGTCAGCAGAACACAGCTCCAGCCAGCCCAGCCCAGAGCAGCCAGGAGGCCTGAGCCAGCAAAACTGTCCCTTTGGACTGGAGTTCCCCCATCTGCACCCCAAGGACAATAAAATCTATCTGTCTTTCTGGAATTGCTGAAAGGCTCAAAAGAGGTTTTTATGATTAACAGGCAGACTATGCAAAATGCAGAGGATGAAATTGCTTGAAGGCTGGATTTGCTTTCTTGCCACTGCTACACTTATTTTTTTTTCCCTTCTGGCTTACTCAGACAAGAGGAACATCATTCAATGATAGCTTATTTTTTAGTAAATATTTATTCTTGGATGATCTATATACCAGACTGCATGTTTGGGGATGTGTATTCTGTCATTTCAGTTTATCATCCTCGATTTTTCTGCCTGATAATTTCAAGTTTCACTTGGCATATGAAGGTATGACAAAAGATAGCTAGAAGACATATACATAGATAGACAGACAGACAGACAGATAGTAGATAATATCCAGGTACTTAACATCCACTAAAGAAACCAATTAATCAATATATTTGTATCTTGCCCCCATCTGGGGCCACCATGCCTGTCTCCTAGCCACCGTTTCCAGTCCCCAGCTAGCTTCTGGAACGTGCTGGCCCTACCCTTGAGCACTCACAAAGAAGGGCTCACGGACATGGACAAAGAGCAGAAGGCAACAACTGGGGACACACTTCCTACAAGCTCTCTTGGGACTCCTGAATGCTCAGCTGACTCCATTCCTTCTACCGTTAGTTTCCTGACCCTCATCTCGCCCATTTGCACCACTTTCTGTAGTCATCCTGAGTTGGGTGGCCTTTCTTCCATGGTTACTAAGGATTAAGAGAAAGGATTCATTTCCGGTCTCCTGATACAAACAGCAAACTCTTTACTCATCTTCCTCTCCTCTCCGTGATCTTATGCCAGCAGGTTGTTTCGCTTACGACTGAACATCTTCTGAGTCTCTGGAGTACAGCCCTGGGCCCAGCCCTCCGCCTTCACCTCCCTGGAGTCTGCTCTGCCCTCCCTAGGCGCTGCCTTCGCTCCTTTATTCTGTGCTGACATCTGCTCTAACTCTTTTCCTAAATTCCCTCTCAGTTCTCAGCAATGCTCTTGGCCTTCTGGAGAATCCTTCGTTCTCTCCTGCCTCACTTGACCCTATTCTCTCTCTTGATTCGAGCATTAAAGCCCTGCAGCAATTCTCTGCTTACAGTCCCTCCAGACGTCAGTGTAGACTGTACACCTTTTCTCTTGCCATTATTCTCTACCAACCTCTGTGCTGCCAAGAATGGTGACCTACTTTAAGTAGGACTTTCATGAAGACAGCTTTTTTTTTAATCCCTTGAAATATTAGCTACTCTCCTGTAGTTATTTTTTTCAAAGTAATGAGTTTTCATGTGATAAAGATGGAGTCTCTCACGATACTAATAACTTGGAGGATGATCTGATAGGGTAAATTTTGGCATGCTCAACATTTCCTCCTTTGCAGAAGACAGACAGTGCTGCTCACGGCGCTGTCTCGTCTCCCTCCCCCGCTCGCACACGGAGGGTGCTGTTGCCATCGGCATAGGCCTCTGGGAACTGTGGGTAGCTGTGGTGGCCGGCCTGCGGAGGGGTTGACGGCACTTAGCACGGTTGTACCATCAGCCCAACAAAACATAACACAAATGAGTTTTTCAACTGCTAACTTATTTGACCCACTTTCTTCCTTCCACTTTATCCTTATTTCCCCCTGGTCTGTGAGCTATTCCCTTAAAACCAGAGTTTTCATATGCCCAAGATCACTCTTGACATGGCAAAGAGGAGTCCTAAAGTTCACTAATGTACTAACCTTCTCACGGGAGAAGCTGATTTAAAATCAAGGTAATGTTTAATTCACATGGCACTTCTGCTGGGGAAGTCAGGTTCTGAGACATACGTCAGGGAAGAAATTAGAAGTCGAGGGACACACAGATTGCGCTGAGAAGGTGGCTGGGTTCAGCAGCCCGGAGGGGTCTGTCCGATGTGGAAAAGGAGGACGTCCGCTGTCTAGAGGGTGAGTCTCCTGGGAGGCAAACGTTTCCCATCGCTCACCGCTCATCCATCACGCTACAAAAATAAACACCGAGCGGCGAGACACACATCACCTACGGAGCACGGACAGTCAGAGGCAGAAAACCGATGTAGATCCTAATCGTGGACTTTGCCACGTTTAAATTGTTCAACAAAGTTAGAAAACAAAAAAATATGAATCCCAGGCAGAACGCAGCAAAGACTGATCGAGGGTTGCAAAAATCCCTTGCAAATATGAAGGACTGAATTCATGTGCCTTGGGGCTTCCTGGGGGAAGCAGCTTGAGGCTGTGGTTCTGCCACAGGTGTGAGCTGTGCGCTACAGCTGCCCTTCTTAACAGGAAGCTGCGAGGATCCAGAACTCACAGGAGGCTGGTTGGCTTCTATCCACGACAAGAATGCAGAGGCAGGGCCATCCATAAGTCCTGTCCCGCAAGGTTTATTTTAAAGATTACTTTGAGTTATGGTGAAATAGATCATCCTTACAGAGTAAAGCACATCCACGGAGGTGTCCGGATGGGTCTGCCGTGAAGTGCAGTAAAATGTCAGGAAGTCCTCCAAGTTGCTGTCTTTTGTTTTAGGAGGAGCAGAGGGTCGATAGCAGTGATTGGTAGAGCCCAGTTGATAAGAGGGGTCTATCACATGGGAGGATGAAAGGATGCTTCCAGTCCTGACTGGCAGAGGGACAGGGTTGCAGCTTAGAAGCAAGAATTTAAGTTGCATAAGCAACATACATAAGCTAAGCCCAAACATTGGGTAATCTAGAAATAGCCTTGAAATCAATTTGGGTAGCAAGCAAAGCCCTATTTAAATTTTCAGCTTGCTATATACTAACTACTATGAGAGATCCTTCAATTCAAGAAAATTGGAGGCAAATGCTTAGGGATACTACTGTATGATTGACATGGTTGAGTTCCAGGAGAGACATGTGGTATCTTTGTAATGAGATTGGGGAAATCTTCCCATATTGCTACACCATGATAGTTTTTATTATCACTCTAAATATTACCGTTAGGTAAAGTAAAAACATTTATGAAAGTTTTTCATAAACTCTCAAGCATTTACATTTGTAAGTAATTAATTCTTTTGCCATAATAACAATTCATTCTTTCAGAATTTGAATTCAGTCTTTTTTTTTAGTAGATCAGAGCTTGTGAGAGGTGAGAATATAGAGTGACAATTGAAAACTATAAGTAATAGAAAACAATTATAACAAGCCTAACTTTGGAGATGATGGGGGAAACAGATAAAGGTTACTGGAAGTTTACTTGACCCAAGAGCTTGATCAAATAAAACACACACAAAGGTAATTTGAATCTACTAAAGCAGATTCCAGAACCTCTGCTTCATGAGAAAATGTCTTGGCCTCACAGTTTTTGCTGACTCTGTCCTTGAGGTTGTGAAACTTCACCTGGCCCTGGGCTGTTTCCCTCCATAAGGGGCCAGTTCTTAAGTCTACTTTGATTTTGTCTTCATCACCAGTGTAACTACTTCACCCCTTCCTATATCCTCCTAATTCCTCTATACCAGATTTCTCCAAGTTTACTGACTGCCTCTTTTATACCACACACTTCAGTTTCTGCTGGCAAGAGGGTCTTAATCACCTGCCTCTCTTTTGAGAAATGGATCCTAAAATCTATAATCGCTGCTTTTTCTGGTCTCTGTTTGTCCCTATTGTGACTTCCCTCTGCCTTTTCTCCTCCATAGACTTTATCTATTCTTAAGACATCAACTGGGGCTGGGAAGGTGGCTCAGTGGTAGAATGCTCGCATGCATGAGGCCCTGGGTTCAATTCCTCAGCACCACATAAGCAGAAAAAGCCAGAAGTGGCGCTGTGGATCAAGTGGTAGAGCGCTAGCCTTGAGCTGAAGAGCTGAGGGACAGCGCCCAGGCCCAGAGTTCAGACCCCATG